>NC_089504.1:104398511-104735386 GCF_036850995.1 Saccopteryx leptura
TGTGCCGGGTCTCTGCCTTCTATAAAAGCTGAAATACCAGAAAAGAGGTTAGACACAGCCATAGTGCAAAGCTGGCGCAGAGCTTCAAGCCAAAGCACTAAGTTCAGTGTGAATTCCGGCACTGCAGGCACATCAAGTCGCAGGGGAAGACAGCAGACACACACTATTCTGCTGGACATTGTAAAGCCCCATCCCCCTCTCTGCTTCCCTGTTCACTCCGAGAAGCTTCAGCCTGTGCAGATAATTTTTATAAACTTACACTTCTGCACAAGTTCTGTGAGAAGAACCCTCATGATAATCCCGCAAGATAGGGAGACAAACTTTAGTTTGAACAGCCCTCTTCATTTGCAAAGACAACTGTAGCAAAAACAGTACTATATATGAAATAATATAAAAGCAAACAAAACATGAAGAAAATCTAATTTTGAAACATTAAACTTACCATCGTATTCTCAGAACCTGAGAAAATGTGGCCTCTACGAAACAAGAGATCTAAGAATAGAATGAGGTTTTGTAAAGAACAAGGAAGGAGAAGCCGAGGAAGGCGCAGCACTTAATGCATGTTGTCTTTACGCACAAACGGGGAAGGGCCCTTGCGTATCTGCCACGGTTTTCTGTTTTCAGTCATGAATGAACGTGTCAGCGTTTGTATGTATGCTCTTCTTTGTGGTTTGTAAATTCTCTGTCTTGATAATTTTAGGAGCTTTATAAAAAAAATTCTTACACTTCAAAGCTGAGCTAAAATATGGTCAGACTTGGGTCAGTTGTTATTACTGTTGCCTGGTACTGAATATACCTCAGTACCGAATCCTGGTCTTGGAGTGTTGATGTTTTTTATCTGCTGGTGGAAGTTCCTTCCCCACTAATGTTTTCTTTTTTTCTTTTTTTTTTTCTTTTTTCATTTTTATGTCCCTTGTACGGTTACCTGTAGATTGATCTGTTCTTTCTACTCCACACCCAGCTTTTCTTTCTTCCTCTTCTGAGTTTTCCTTGTCTTTTCCTTGAGATGGATGGAGGAAGTTTGCTCTCTATTGATTCTACAGTTTATGTCTTCCCATGAGGGTTTATATCCAGCTATTGAATTTTCAGTTTTGGTAAACTATTTCCTATAAAAACCCAGCTACTTTTAATTAAAGATAAATAAATAAAAGAACTCAATAAAGGGGCAAACAGTATGACAAAGCTTTTTCAAGTTATAAGAAAATACTATTTACCATTTTATCCAAATAAACCTTACACACTCAAAGACATAAATTACTGTCCAGATAAAAAAAAAGAATGTTTGAAGAAGAAAAATAAAACTGAACAGATGAAGAGCCACAAAAGCAATAAAAAGTTGTCAATGAAATACCTTCTGAAGAGAATTAGGCCAATATGATTACATAGATAAAGTCCTACAAATGCAAGGGAAAGATAGTCATGTCAAATAAAATGTTTCAGAGAATATAAAAGCTTCTCAAATAATTTTATGATGCTAGCATAACTCTGATAAATACAGCTTAAAGAAAGAAAACCACAGCCCAATGTCACTCATGAAAACAAGTACAAAAATAAACGATTTGCAAATATGCTCTAGCAATCTATTAATATATCAGCCTGTACTTATGTTAGCTTTTTTAGCAGGTATAATATTCATTTAGTTACAGTAGAATGATTAGTGTAATTCTTCATATCAATATGTGAAGGCAGAAAGACAAATAGGTAACACTGTGCATGTGTGTGCGCGCGTATGTGTGTGTAAATGATAAAAGTCATCCGTTAAAGACAGAAGAGTAAAAACATGTATTTCCATTGCTCTGTCACAAAATCCTAGTGAAACATGAAAATTAATAAAGGGAAACCTCACTGAAAATAATGTTATGAGGACAGGAGGGGGAGCCCTCCCACACTACCCCTGAATATCAGTTACAGACACCAACAGGAAGAACTGTCAATTAAGGAGCTCAACAGGAAGAATTTTCAATTAAGAACAGGAAAGGACGCATCTTGCAAGTCATACTATGTACTTGACTAGTCCGGAAGGAGGAAGGAAGATTCTTTCCTTGCCCAGCAGCTCAGCCAGTATGAAACCATCACCACCCTGAACTATCACTTTCCTCCAGTGGACTTGCATTCAAAACAACCCTTCTCAACTGCCTCCTTTTCCTCTATAAAGTTCCACTCCTTTGCTTGTAGCACTTGGCCTACAGTTTTTAATTATAGCATGTTTGTCCTGAATTGCAATTCTTTGCTATTCTGAATAAATTCATTCTGGCAGAAAAAAATAAAATAAAAATAACAGTTGGGGGTTTCTTTTTGTTGTTTTTTTAAGGGCGACAAACGTCAGTGGAGGGATTTTTCTTAAAGGGCATAAATGCTCAAGGACACTTTGTTGAAAGACTGTATTACATTTTGCCCATAGAGTCCGCATCTTTTTGTATCACAGTATTTCATCATGCACTAAATAAATATATACTGGGATTTAGTCTGTGTCAGCCAGTATGTTAGGTATTCTTAACGCCTCTCCTTCCTCCAGGTCAGGTAGGTGACTAGCTCCCTAAATCAAGTACCCTGTCGTCATACTCACCTTTTCCTCATTCCAGTCAGATCCCTGGGACTCAAAAAAGTTTTGTCAAAAACAAACAAAAAAAGAATGAAGGAAAAGGAAGAAAGAATCTATTAAAAGAGAACACTCAAAAAAAGGATAGATGATCAAACAAGATTTTTAATTGAAAACAAAAAACGTTCAAGAACTCAGTAGGTCTCAGCATTCTTAAGCTCACACAATCCAAGGGTTCCTGGGGGTGACACTGACTTGGGAGGCACACTGGCCCTGTGAGCCAAGGGAAACCAGCCTCAGGCCATGGCCCCGGCACTGCCGGCCCAGAACTTCACACAGCTTTGCAGTGACAAGCCTCGTGCGGCTATGGATCACAAGGGCTTAGAAGTTTCTCTGTGTCTGCGTTTTCAATGCTGTCGCAGAAAATGCTTCCAGCCTTGTACCTATTTTCAACATCAGAGGGCTGAGCACGCATCCACTTTAACTGGCCCCCTCCTTCTGCCTTCACTGCACATTTCCTAGAACATCATAAAAAATGTGTGTGTCCTCTTATCTGTGACTGCATAATACTCCCACACTCCTGGGAAGAATCCTACTATGCCTCCCCTAGCTTCCTCCTTTCACCCACTCATCAATCACACTGAAGAAAGAAGGCGTTGCTGACTCAGGGCCTCTCCGCCTGTGATCATCTTTCCCTCCGCCCAGAAGACTGGACCACATATGCCCAGTGATGATCACTGGGTTTACTGTTTCAACTTAGTTCCTACACTTCATTTCCTCCTTCTTAGAGGAACCACAAAGAACAAGGGTTTTGCTGCCATCTGCCCTTCCACAGTTGCATTTTTCAGCCTACTTCTTTCTAAAGATAATTATTCTAAATCTAGCCTCATGAAGAGGTTAGATATGGCAAAGAGTCCTTGACTATTCAGACGATTGTCCCCTCTTGCACCATGTCAATTTCCTTGACCAAGTAGCCCATCAACACTGTAGGCAGTACTAGTCTAGTCTTACATTCTAGAAATTCTAGACTTGTTCATTCTTCTTCATCCCTTATGTTCAGTCTCTCGAGCCTTATCAAAGGACAGAATGCCTTCATCAACAGGGAGGGGAGAAAAGGTTGAGAGGCCACAGCACTCTTCTAAGAAAGAGCAAGCAGTAGTTGGGGCTAGGTTGGCATTATGTATGTGGTGAAGACCAAAACATTGCTGGATTAGAAACAGCTCTGCAGAACTGCACGAGCATTTGGGACACAGAGGATGAGTGAGGTAAACATAAAAGAGAAGATGCCCAGCAATGTGGCAGAAGGCCAGGACCTGAATAGACAGAAGAAAAATGCAATCAATGAACATTTCTTAGAGCAGTCATCACTGAGAGACTTTTTAAAAGCTGAGAAGGCTAAGGTTCCATTTTAAGCTGTGAACTGTGTTACATAGTAAATGCTTCGATTATATCAAACCTTCATTCAAGTCTGGGGACAGAGCACTAACTAACATCAGCGGGGCTCTGGAAAACAAAGAGGTCACTTCAGCCAAGCAAGAGATACAATGTGTAACAGATTCATACCGCAACAAAGAAAAATCTTAGGAGTCGGCAGTGGTAAGAAAAATTGACAGGCTTCTATGAACCCTACACATAGTAAGGTCACAGGGAATTGCAACATATGTGGGACAGGAAGTCAGGCTAATACTTATTTGAATCTCTTGAGGACTGGAGATGGTCATGGCTTGGACTTCATGTGCCTCCCTGAGGACCCATGTCCATTCCAAGCAACACCATACTTGTCCCAACCCTCCTTGCTCTGCTCTCTCCGCTACCTGATCAGGTGCACACACTTCATTAATAAGCCGTGAACCATTGACTAAGCATCAAGATGTGCTAGACAAGATCCGTCTATCACTACCATCTCCTCCAGCATTTAGTCTAATGAAAAATATGCTCCATTCTGTCAGAGAGGAGAAAATGAAGACTACAAGAAGTTAACAACCTTGATCAATATCACACTCCTGAGTGGCAAGGACAAAAACTGAGTTCACTCACCTGGCACAAAAGCCCACGCTCCTCACTATTCACTCTACTGCATCCTCAAGCTAAAGGTCTCTTCCTTTTCTTTTTAAAAATATTTTATTTACAGATTTTTTTAGAGACATGAGAGGGAGAGAGAAGTGGGGAACGAGGAGCAGGAAGCATCACCTTCAGCTCATAGATGCTTCTTGCAAGTGCCTTGATCAGGCAAGCCCAGAGTTTTAAATCAGAGATCTCAGCATTCCAGGTCAACACTTAATCCACTGCGCCACCACAGATCAGGCAAAATGGACCCTTTCTATAGGTGAATGCTTAGCTTTTAACTGGCAGTCGGCCATTGAAGACTCTCCAAAGAAACCTTGGACATAGTGAGAGCTAACATCCCATAAAATGATTTTAGTCAATGATTTAATATTTTCCTAAAGCTAAGAAAATAGAGTCACTAAATGAAAATCTAAGAGTATTTATGCTTTGATCTGGATTTTATACCAGCTATACTGAGAAATATACTGTATAGCCAAAGGACTATCAGAAATTTTGCTGGGAAGATGCTACAAATAACTGTATAGAGATTCATCTAAATGAGACTCCTCAAAAATGCTGACTACACATTTTAAAATAAAAATTTAAAAACAAGCCATTTATTTTCTTTATATAAAATATTTACTTCCTAAATTTACTTGGTTGGTTTCTATTTTTACCTGAGATATCACTTCAGACAGACAGAAGTAAGAGTATGATTTAAATAAGGAAAAAATTAAAAATGAGAAAAGGACAAAACACAGGAAATAATCCAGTGGCATCACCATTCACCAAACTGTTATTTTCTAAAGATGTCTCTGAAAATGAGGTCGGGATAACCCACAATCTGTTCAAGTAGCATTGCTTCCACTTAGCTTAGAAGTTGAATATACCACAGGTTTAAACACGCCCACATTTATCAAGGTCACTTTATTAATTTCCAGGTCTCTAATCCAGAGGCATTAATTCATCCAAACATCAACTCAGGGGATATTTATAATTTACCAATGAGCTTGTGGGCTGTCATCTATAAAACAATATGGCTTTTATTTATTACCAGAGCTTGGAAAAATTGTTAGTTGTTTTTTAGCCTTTTAGATTTCCAGCTTTTCATACAAGATTTTAGCATCATTATTATTAAAGTTTATAATACATCAGTCATGTATTAGAATTTTGCCAGTACTTCAGCTAGAACTCGGTGCTTATATTTATACATTAATCACATCAGAGAGCACTGATACACAGGACCAAGACCTCAACGTGCCAGCACATCGCATCCCATAAAAGTGCTTTTGTATCACTCTCGGGAATTTATCCATAAAGAACAAAGGAAGTATTAAAAACCCGTATATAAAATCTTATATCTCTTTTAAGATAAGATTCTAGACAAGCCATCTGAAGGAGAAGTCACTTTAAATTTTTAGGACAGCTTCTTCATCATTTTATGTAACAAAATAAAAGCAAGTTTGGTTATGAAGCAGGGTTCAAGGAGTTCTTTAAAAAAAGACTGTTTAAATAAACTCTAGGGCACTGTGACACATTCTCTTGATATAAATGTTCAAAAGATTGGATTGGGATTTGCTTCCAAAAGCAGGGTTTTTCAAGTAACAGCGATAGTAGCAATAATAGTAAACCCTCACTTATAAACTTCGTAACTCAAAAAAAAAAGTATTCCCCCATTTTCTATTTCACTTAATTGACCCACAGTCATGGAAGCAAGTCTTATATCATCCTTATTTTACCAATGATGAAACTGATTGATGTTCAGAGACTAAGATCAGACAGGGCTTGAGAGGTAGAGCACTATATAGATCTCAGTTCCTGACAGATCAATCCAAGAAACTTCCTTTATAGCTACACTGCCTCCTACAGTGACAGGTTAATACAGTGGTCGGCATTTCTCTAATCAAGTTCATATTAAACGTTTAACTAATGGGAAGCAGCTCTCAATGGATACATTCTTCCATCGAATGACACTAAACAAGCCAAAACTTTTTCATGATATTTTTAGGGTTTTTTCTATGGTTAAAATCTATTCAAACTATGAGAGAGAATATACTTTGAATGTAAATTGCTGTTTAAAAGACAAATAATGGCCCTGGCCGGTTGGCTCAGTGGTAGAGCGTCTGCCTGGCGTGCGGAAGTCCTGGGTTCGATTCCCGGCCAGGGCACACAGGAGAGGCGCCCATCTGCTTCTCCACCCCTCCCCCTCTCCTTCCTCTCTGTCTCTCTCTTCCCCTCCCACTGTCTCTCTCTTCCCCTCCCACAGCCGAGGCTCCATTGGAGCAAAAGATGGCCCGGGCGCTGAGGATGGCTCCTTGGCCTCTGCCCCAGGTGCTAGAGTGGCTCTGGTCGCGACAGAGCGACGCCCAGGATGGGCAGAGCATCACCCCCTGGTGGGCGTGCCGGGTGGGTCCCGGTCGGGCGCATGCGGGAGTCTGTCTGACTGCCTCCCCGTTTCCAGCTTCAGAAAAATACAAAAAAAAAAAAAAGACAAATAATTATCCACAGCTTTACTTTCAGATCAATGGTCTATTTACCAGTCATATAGCTAATCTTCTATGCCACACATAAAATAAACACCATAGGTAATTTTGTAAAATTCAGACTTCAAATTCATCATGGTATATCTAGGGTCTCTGCCTAGGAACAAAACTGCACAAACAGCTTTATGAGTTAATGCCAAACTGTTTTTCAAAGTTTTATAACAATGTACACTCAAATACAAAATAGTATATAAGAATTCCCATAGATCCATATCAACAATGGGTAACGTCAGTAATACTGTAGACCAGGGGTCTCAAACTCAACTCAGCATGTGGGCCGCAGAGCAAGATCACAGCCATTCGGCGGGCCGCACTAGGCCTACAAAAGGCAACTGTTATGCAACACTTTCCTCACTGCAGTTGAAAACAAAAAAAAATCAGTACAACAAGCACAATCGTACATGCAGTTTACTCAGTGTCACAAAACGACCAGAAACTGTAGTTCGCATCACAACTGCTGTTAACTAAGCTAATATCTAGCTAGGATGCTAGAGAAATGAAAAATACAAGTAGGCCCCTAGGCTTACTTAATTTTATCCAAAATATTTTGAACTTCGTGGATTAGTCTGCGGGCCGCACAAAATTGTTCGGCGGGCCGCATGCGGCCCGCGGGCCGCGAGTTTGAGACCCCTGCTGTAGACTATTATGACAGTATGAAGAAGACAGAGCTACATGCCACAACAAGGATGATTTTTAATAACATTATAATAAGTTTTTATATAGTAAATGACAAAGAGTTCACAGAGCTATTAAATAGCATTTTTATAAAGCTCAAAACCAGGCAAATCTATATATGCATACATATATAGATATATAGATAGCCATATCTACACACACACACAAACACATTTATGGTAAAATCACTTGTAAAAAAAAAAGCCTAGGGGTATAATAAACATCTGGATGGTGTTTTTTCCTGATGAAAACAAATATATGGGGTTTGGGAGAAGTACTTAGATATTTATGTTACAGAAATTCTTTTGTAAGTATAAAATAATGTAAAACTTGTATTTTTGAAGTGATAACTGTACCGTACAAGTCTTAACTACATATTATAGTAAAATTTTAAAAACATTATTTTTGCCAAAATAGTAAAACTTGATCTTCCTGTGAGTCTCACCTAATCCTTTATCTCAATCACACTCTTTTGAAGGGTCTCTCTCTTGTCATTATCCACAATGACGACTGACTGATCCACTTCTGTCCTACCCTCATGTCTACAGGGGTCGATGTGTTCATTCATCTTACGGAGCCGCTTCCACTGACTTCACAGAAACCTTCATCGTGCACACGATGTCCGATTTGATTTGCGCATTTTGCATTGTATTAGCTTGTGATTTTGATATCTTTACTGAAGATAGCAAAAGACTCACCAATTCGATGATGAAGAATGGAGATGCTGGCAAAGGACTCAGCGGAGAGAGACGCACGAATAAGGAGTAAGTGGACAAGTCATTAGTATTTCCTGTTTTTTCAGAGCGACCTCATAACCTCAGGAACTCTGATGAAAGCACTGAAGAGTTGAATTCATAAATAGGTACGTTCCCTAAACTATAGAGAGCCTCCAATTGCTCTTCAGTGAACTGTCCAATGGGAACTACTGGCCCCTCAATGTTGTTATAAAGAAGGTAAGACAATTCACAAAAAAACTCTGTGAACACTGAAGTACATTCAATCAAATGTTAATATTTTAAGAGACTTCATTCATGAGAAAATTGCAAGAGAAAAGCAGTTATACAAACAAAGTAATATTTATTTTGGCTTACAGCCAAATGAACAAAGCACATCACAACAAACAATACAGTAATACTCATTCACTAAGTATTTCCCCCAGATCACTGGAGGAGGCTCTCATTGAGTGCCTGATCGAGTCCCAGGGGAATTATTTCAACTACAAGCTCCTAATGCTGAAAGCAGGATCCAATCACTTTCAACTGTACAGAAACATAACTACTAAGTAATATAAGGGCCATCTATAGCCATTTCAAAATTGAGAATACTTGGGGTTTTCTTTTCTATGCCTGGAAATTGGGGTTGTATTTCAGGAAAAGAATATGGTCTACACAACACACACAAAGTAAGGTACTTCTAAAACAGCAATATTTTTATCATCACCACTAGTGCACTGATGCAGATTTTCTTCACAGGAAGAAAAGGTCCCCAAGGCAAAAGGCTCAGCTAGAGTCACTGGGCTGAATCCTCCTGTAGCAATGTGAGATTTTGACTGGTAGTTGACCATCTGTGTGTCTAACCAGTAGGGCCATCACTTCCACCATTGTGGTAAATTCCCTTCGGAAAGAAAAGTAAATGCTGTCAAAACCCACAAATGCCTCTCCGTTCCACAAAGCTGGTGATTACTGCTAAGTAAATCCCCCAGAGCCGAATCTTTGCAGGTCCTCTGTCTGCTTGCTTTGTTTATATCCCAGCAAAGCTCAGGGCACTATGCTGACGCTAATAGTTCAAAGGCAGGAAGGAGGTCTGTACATGCCTTTGTCCCACGCTGTGACCAAATCTGGAAGCAGTAATACCTGCCAAAGCAACGAGGCCCCATCAGTCAGGTGAAATCTTCACGTGGCTTTACTGGCAGGATGATTGCTCCCAAGCACACCCAATCTCCTCTTTTGCAAAGAAAGTGCCAGCTTTCCCCTCAACTCCTTGACACAGATTACAATAGCCCTGCTACTCGGCGATCTGTCCTTGGAAGTGTTTTATATGCAGTGCCTCCAAGTTCTGACATCCCTACCTGGCAAAACTGTAAATCATTATAGATGGAAAAATCACTGGGGGGAAGGGATGGCGAGGGTTACTCTTTTTTTAATCTCACATGCTTTTATTAGTAAATAAAGACTATACTAACCATCCAACCCTAAGAAGTTAGAAAATGTGAAAAAGATACACATAAAGAAATAATAAGGCTATTACTAGTTTTACAGACAATTTTACCATATATTCAAAGAACAGATAATTCTATTCTTACACAAATACTTTCATGGAAGAGAGAGAAAAAAAGAAAGAAAGAAATGCTCCCTTGTCTCATTTCATGAGCCCCTGTAACCCCTACTCAAACTAGACAAAAGCAGTCTAATGTCACTTTTTGTTTTTGTTTGTTATTTTCTATTGTACCACTTAGACTCAATATTTACTCACTTTTTCATTGTGGTAAAACAAGAAATCTTTTAAGAAAAATTAAATTACTGACCAAAAAAATAATAACGGTGCATCTACCAGAAGTTAGCTGTTGAGAGTGAAGGTAAACCTGACACTAAATTTGTAAGAGTCTGTCAATCAGGTCTCCTCCAGTGACAGAAACCCAACTCAAACTGATTTAGACAAAAAAGGAGAACTCACTGGCTCACTTAACTGATGAGGTACAATATTCCGATTTGCTGTCAGGGTTCCACACTCCCAGCTCCCAGCCTGACTTCCTCTCAGGAATGATGAGGCTGCCACTGACACCAGGTCAACTTGCTTACTACTCACCACAAAATGTCGGGGAGGGGGGGGGTTATCTCCTTATTCCAGAACTGAGTCTCATTTGACCACTATTGGTTACTTAGCCACCAATGTGTCCCTCTGGGCAGGAAATGGGTTCCTTGTCCATTACAGCAAGAGAACGGTACGAGTAGTCCCTCCCCAACTAGAAACTAAGCAAATAGAAGAGGTTTCCCAAGAGAAATTCCAGATACTAAAGGGGGAAGAAAAAGGTGATTGCTAGAGAAGCTCAGACAACAGATGCCCACCACAATCAACTGCTGCTCCCTTCGACTGTCAAAGAACAAACATACTGAGTAGCTCAACTCACCGGTCCACCACCTCTTCTCTAACATGGCTCTCAGTAATCTGAATGTAAATTACATTCGCCTGCAACACTGATGGATCCGAACAACTTTTCCCTCAAAAGAACTGTGAGTTGGAATTTTGGCGGACAACCAAATACAAGAGTATACAGATGAACTCTGATTGGTAATCTCTATTTTGAGGGTGCCTTGAATGGTGAAAGCCACTCAGAGGGTGCTTGGAAAATACGCCACATGACGTCTTTTTCTGGGATGCTTTCTATAGCTCGTTTAACCCATCCTCATACATTCCTGTTGATAAAGAGATGAGTGCAATTGTACTTGCTTTGAGAAAAATCAGATATAAGAGAACCCAATTTCCAGTTCATATAAATTTAGACATGCTTTTTCATATTCCAATACAGTACTGCATGTACTTTTTAAAAGCAAGTACCTCTAGTACCTTCCAAATATTTAATTTATCAAGTTTTGTTCTACAAATAAATTAGCAGAGCCTATCTATTACTTTAGGTTAAAGGCTGTCTACTTCTTACAATACAAAGTTGTTAAGCCTCACACCCCATGGGTTTCAATTTCTGTTTTTGTTTTTAAAAGGTTTCAACTCAGTGAATGAAACTATTGGTGAAAAAGATCAATAAGAGAATATTTGATTCTAGAAGCCACCAAGAAAGGAGAGCATTTAAAATAGTACAATGATTCTTGACAATTATTCTCTAAGAAATGCATACCTTTCTCAGTCTTCTCTCAACTTATTTCAAAAGTCAAAGTAACAAAAATATAAGCAGATATCATTCCTTTCTGGAGAAACAGGTGGACTCCAGGGCATAAATCTCAATCTCCACATTCTGGTGACATTTTCATTTGTCCCTTCAGAGATGTAACCATAGGATCACAGAATGGTCCAATGCCTAGCAAAACATGACATACTAAGACCCCCTAAGGAATCTGTCCAATGGTGGCTCTAACTCTATCAAGCTTTCCTAATATGGTACAATTTATTTTTACCTAGGCAGGCCAACCACTTTCATCAACATGAGACACAGGCTGGCATTTGAAATCAATTAACTTTTCCATCAAAAACCTAGAAATGCATTTTAGAAGATCTTTGAAATTTTAAACAGCTTTACACATTAATCAACTGCATCTCCTGGAAAATTTATTACACTTTAGCTCTCTCACAAGAGAAACCTAAATTCAGAAGTTAATGTGTAAAGTGTTCATAGCCTCTTTGAAAGAAATGAGCTTTTGAAGTTTTCTTTTTTATACATTCTTCTCAATTCAGCAAACAAAAATGAGTATTTTTCTAATCAGTTTCCTCCAGTTAAAATTATTAAGCTACCCAATATATCAAACATTGGCCAATATAAGAAATTAGTTAGTAATAAACTCGTATGATAATCACATGCTACTGCCTTTTAAACTTCAGTCTACCACACTGTAAACCCACAAATGAGAAAATCATGTAAAAAAAATTATATACGGTCAGTCTTTTTTGCTTTTATATAAATGTCTTCCTTCATTTAAAAAAACATTTTTGCCCTGGCCAGATAGCTCAGTTGTTTAGAGCATCTTCCCAATATGCAGAGGTTGCAGGTTTGATCCTAGTCAGGGCACAAACAGATACAGATTAATGTTTCTGCTTCTTTCTCTTTCTAGAATCAATTTTTTTAAAGTCTTAAAAAAAATGCAGTTAAAAAAATAGAAAAAAAAATGACATTTTGTTTTCAGCAAGCAAACTGGCATGATAATAGCAAGAATGCAAAGCAATAAATGATTTCCTCCTTGTACATTTTTTAAATAAACTATACAGAGTTAATCTATAGAGATTACATGTCTCCTGAGTATAGGAGGGCAAGAGTGATGAGAAAAAAAAATAGGCTGCCTACAGGACCAACTGTGTACCTGGTATCTATCCAAAAAGACAACAAGGTGTATATGCCTCTATCTTGTTGGCTTAAGAGAGCCTTCCTCATGCAAAACAATGATGAAAAGTCCCAGAGAGAGAAACTCTCACTGCAGCAGCCTCAAGGGCAGCAGAAAGAACTGATACAGGTGACTGCAGGATGGGTGCCTAATGAAAGCAACATTGTAACACAAGTAATATGGGACATTTCAGAGCTAGCTGTTGCTACCCCACAGCACAGTGACGAGTAGGGTCCAAGAGAAGACAGAAGGATGTCCCTTGATATATTGCTAAAATTATCCCAAAAAGTCTGAGGTATTTATGAAGTTGATGCTCCTATGGTAAGGCAAAGCCCTATTGTTATACTTACTTTCTTTGAAGTTCTACATTCTAAATGTTTACTCATGTCTACAAAGGTATATGATGATGTTATGGAGTCATATATCCCTAATTCAAAATTAATTAGGTGGAGGTAGTGGTTGGCCTTTATAAGTTCTTTAAACCAATACTCCAAAAAACAAAAGAGTGCCTAGCTGATCCCTAGTTTATGTTCCCAAGAACATAAACAACTTACTGATTTACAAAACTCAAAATAACCCATCATGAGATTCTTAAAACCAACTAGAGAATAGGAACTTCCCATAAATGAAAAAGCTGACAATCCATGGAGGAGGAGATCTAGTTAAAAAACATCTGGGAAAATGTTTAACTTCACAAAAAACAGGCTGTGAGTTAAAACAGAATGCCTCTTTTCCCCCTGTAAAATTTAAAGTAACTTTGAAAACCAAGAGCCAGTAATATTGGTTGGAATACAGTACATGTTCACAATGTTCTGGAGGCACTGAAAACTGGTGCAATCCTTTCTGAAATGCCTTGGGATTCTGTTCATCCCTTTAATGTATAACTGTTTAATCAGAAACACTCTAGAAAACCATATTGCAGGCTCCATACAACATATATGCTCCTAATTCCAAATATTTTTTGTGAAAAAGAAATAAGTATTAGGAAAAAACAATAGTAGGAATATTAGGAAATAATAGCAGCTCATATTAAATATTTTTGAAAACCCCTATTTTAATTACGTATTATATTTTATGAAGCAAACACTAGCAAATTTTCTAAAGTTGTAATTTTAGTTTTCTTCTTTAAAAGGACTAAAAACATTATTGAGTGTGTCACAGAATCTTAATATATTCATATATAGTCTCATACATACTATTTTATTATATTTGTATCTGATATATATTCATGTTTTCCATAAATAAGCAATACTGACATTATCCATGATTTCTCCAAGATTAGGCACTCTAAATCCAAGAGATGATTTACAACAGTTTCTTTCTTTTATTTTTTTTTTAAGTGAGAGGAAAGGAGATAGAGAGACAGACTCCCACATGCACCCCGACCAGGATCCACTCGGCAACCCCCATCTGGAGCCGATGCTTGAATCAACCAGCTCCTGGGGCTGATGCTCGAACCAATGGAGTCACGGGCTGCAGGAGGGGAAGAGAGAGAGAAGGGGGAGAGGGAGGGGAAGAAGATGGTCGCTTCTGATGTGTGCACTGAGTAGGGGTCAAACCAGGGACGTCCACATACTGAGCTGATGTTCTAGTCTATCCACTGAGCCAACCAGACAGGGCCTACAACAGTTTCAAAATAACTTTTTGAACAGTTTTCAAAATAATCTTATACTTTTTATTCCATAAACGTAGGATTAAACATTATTATGGATCAGAATTTAACATTATCCCAGAAATGTGTTAACAAAAATAGTAACAATAACTCTCACTGCACATAAGAAGAGGCTCTGAAGTCACACGTGCCTGGATACAAATCTCAGCCTCACCATTTGACCTTGGGCAATTTACATATTTGAACTTCTTTTTATTTCAGTTTCCTCACCCATTTTTTGGATTTTTTTTCTTTCAGTAACTAAGCACCTACCAGAAACCAGGCACTATATAATAGCTGCCATTCTAGGAATTCAGCCCAGAAGAAGAAAAAAAACAAAAAGGTCACTGCCCTCATAGAGCTTATAGGTTCTTCTAAGGCTGTGCTGAGGAATGAGAAAAACAATAAATAGAAATAACACATTACTTAACAGCAGGTTATGTATTTAGAAATGCATCATTAAGCAATGTTGTCCTTGGGCAAACATCACAGAGTGCACTTACACAAACCTAGATGGTGTGGCCTACTCCACACCTGGGCTGTATGGTAGAACCTATGCACTATTCCTAGGCTACAAGTCTGTTGCTCTACTGAATACGGTAGGCAGCTGTCACACAATGGTAAGATTTAAGTATCTAACCATTAAAAAGGTAAAGTAAAAATATGGTATAAAAGATAAAGTATGCCCTGGCAGGATAGTTTGGTTGGTTACAGCATCATTCCAAAATCATAGAGGTTGTCAGTTCGATCCCTGGTCAGGGCACATACAGGAACAGATCAATGTTCTTCTCTCTCGCTCTCTCCCTTCCTCTAAAATAAAAAAACAAAAACATTAAAAAAAGGAGATAAAGTGTGTGTGCATGAGTGTTGGGGATGCAGAAGGAGGTGCCATGGAAAGGAGGGTTTAGCTCAGGGAGGAAGGAGGAAGCAGAAAGGGAGAGAGGGGAGGAAGAGGAGAGGGAGGGCAAAGATCTCAAAAGAGACCCACAGAGATGAGAAATATACCACTCACAAAAATTAGGAGATATTTCAAAATGAATATGAAGTAATAAGAAAAAGCATTTGACTTTTTTTTATTAAACAAGAATATCAGAAAAGCAAACGACAAGTCAGAGAGTTGTTCGATTATGCAAATGAGATGCCAAACCAACTTTTATTTCATTGGTGAAAATGCACTATACAAAAGGCTGAAAGTAATGGAGTATCTGCACGTTCCCTGATCCCCTAATTTTTGTGAGTAGTGTTATAGAAGGAAGAGGAAGAGGGGGAGAGAAACTGAGAGGAAAACCAGAGAAAGAGAAATGGAAGAAAGAGGAGTTTGTGCACACACCTGTTTGCACATGCAAATGAACAAAGGTGGTGGTGCGGGGGGGGGGGGGGGGGGGGGGGGGGGGGGGGTGTTTCCAGGCTCCTGAACAGCATTAAAGCTCCTTGTTTATTTGAACCACCCAGCGCTAGCAGTCACTTCAACACTGTAGTGGGGTCTAGCCTTTTCTGTCAACATCACAACAAACTTTTTGCTGATAATCCATTATAATCTTACAGGACCATCGTCATCCATGTGGTCTGTCGTTGACCAAAATGCTGTAATGTGGCGTAAAATTGGGAAGCACTTTTTGCTTTTGTCTAATACAAGATACACTCAGTCGAGCAGGGCTAGAAAGTCACAGGATTGATAACAGTTATTATCTCACAGGACTGATGATAGTTGTAATTATGCCACAGGATTGTTATGAAAATTAAATAAGATAATTCACACAAAAGCACTTAGCCCCAGGTTATAAAAACTCTCTACACATATTAGCTATTATTATTAAAATAATTAACATTATGATTACTTCTGGTGTAATCTCTGTTCAGTTTGGGGTGGGGGTGATGAGAATGGAGTGAAGAATGCCAGGAAGATCTTTTAAGTGCTGTCAGAACTGGCAAACACCATGCTGTTCCGGGTATGCTCTCAAAACCATGAGGAAAAGATGTGAAAAACACCCCTGTCCCTTCATCTTAGTCATGCATGCTGGTTTCCAACAGAAGCCTACTTGACTCCTCAGCATTGCAGCAAGTGTTAGTTAGCATCAATCATTCTTTAAAAAAAACACAAAAAAAACATCATTTGTAACTTTTAGAGCTCAATGATATTAAAGTCAGGAGGCAGTTCATAACTTGAAGTAAATATGATCAAGGGGAAGGACTAAAAGCTACAAATAAGTAAACAGTATGCCAGTCACACAAGCATCTGAATTGGCCTGCTGTATGTTTTACTGGGAAAACTAGTTTATTTTCCATCAAAAATGTCTTTAAAGTAAACAGTGTCTATCTGCTAGCACAATCTTAATCCTCTTTCCTGAAGCACCGGGCTTGCTACGGCTTCTGTCTGCTCGGCGGGCCGAGGAGAACTGTAAGGCTGCTCGGGCTCAGGAGCATCGGAGTCCACAGGATCAAGAGGAACAGGGACACTGGATCCTCTGTGCTGACACAGGGCCTCACTGTCAGGAGTTCAGCTGCTATGCACGGAAAACATCAAGTCTGCAAGACGAAGCTTTGCTCACATGCTTAGACTCAGGTAGAAGGGGGCCAGGCAGGTAAATTGTGATCAGTTAAGAAAAAAAAAAATTGTCTCTTTTAGTAGAATATACGCTGAGGAGACAAGAGTGCTTTTTCTCAGTATGTGAATATAAATGTATGAATAAATGTTGGTTTCTAAAGTAGAAGTATAAATTAAAAGAGCCTGGCACCCTCAAGAGAAGCCAGAGGGAGTCCAGGATAACATGGTCTTCTGGGCAGGGAAGGGCACCCCCCGCACTGCAGTCAGCAGACATGCTCTGGGCCAGGACTGCGCAGGCCCTACACAGGCTTCCTGTGAAACAAGCAGAGAATGGAATGTGCTGGGGAATTTTATTTCTTGGGTTCAAGTTAAACAACAAGTTACCCTCATTCATCAAACCTGGACATATGATTTAACTACTACTCAATACAATAATTTAGAAAACAAACTATGCTTAAGCACAAACTATGTAGCACATTTATATGTAAAAGCTTTATAATTTAGTACACTTATTTCATTCATTTACTGAGTAACTCCTATGTGACACACATACAGTTAAGGCGATTTGTCTCCATTATACATATTAAAAAAATCTGGGTCTGCAAAGGTTAGGTAACTCTCCCACCATCCTACAACTAGAAAGTTGTAGGCAGGATTCCACTCTCTTCAAAAGCAAGTGTTCTGTGTAACTGCTCACCAGAAGAGATAGGTACTTAACCACAATCATGGAAACATCATTCCCAATGACTTCTAAACCTTTTTTTTAAAGATTTAATTCAGGAATAAAAAATACAGAAGGCCATCTTAATACATGAGCAGTATTTTCTTTTTATTATATTACCCAAACCAACTTTCTTATGTATTATGCGGACTGATTTTTATTTTATTATTCAGACTGATTACCAAATCTCATTTATCATATTACAACTATCCAAAAGCTATTTGAAAACAATATAAAATGAACATCTGCCAGACTGGTGTGGCACAGTGCATAGAGTGTTGACCTGGGACGCTGAGGTCCCAGGTTCGAAACCTCCAGGCCCCCAGCTTGAGTGTGGGCTCATCCAGCTTGAACATGAGGTCACCGGCTTGAGCATGGGATCATCAAAATGATTCTATGGTCACTGGCTTGAGCCCAAAGGTTGCTGGCTTGAAGACAAGGTCACTGGCTTGAGCAAGAGGTCACTGGCTCAGCTGAAGCCCCGGGTTGAGGCACATATGAGAAAGCAATCAACGTACAACTAACGTGCTGCAACTACAAGCTGATGCTTCTTATCTCTTTCCTTCAAGGAAGGAAGGAAGGAAGGAAGGAAGGAAGGGAGGGAGGGAGGGAGGGAGGGAGGGAGGGAGGGAGGGAGGGAGGGAGGGAGGAAGGAGGAAGGAAGGAAGGAAGGAAGGAAGGAAGGAAGGAAGGAAGGAAGGAAGGAAGGAAGGAAGGAAGGAAGGAAACTAAATTAACCCCTAAAGGTCAAATAGCTGTTACCACTGAGGATGCACATAATAAAGTGCTAAATGTATGTTTAAAGTAAAAAAGCTTTTCCAATAAAATGCCAAGTAACAGAATTATCATTGGAAGAACTCAGCCATGGGTCCCTTTGAAAGGGGCCGCTACCCCACTGAATATGTCAGTGTCCGTAGACCAGCTAACAAACCAGTCACAGCAATGCACACCACACTTTATTCCAAGCTTCAGAAGCTTTAGGTCAAAAATAAGAATGCTCTCCTGAAATTATGTTTTCTTATTCCTTTCCTTCCTTACATTTGGCATTATGACAGAGAAATTGCCTTTATTTGGCTTTACACTTTGGTTCCAATTCAAATCTGGAATTCATTAAGCACCACAGTGAGACGTAATGAAACAATACTGGATCCTTGAATCAGGACACGTGCCCCTATCCCAGCTCCGCCTCTTGCTAACTCCAAAGCCTTAGAGAGCATATTAACTTCCCTGGATTTCCAGCCAACTCCACTGGGGAGAGGTCCTAAACACTGACAGAAATTCAGTGTCACTAACATCTCCTGGCACAGAGGAAATGGCCACCCTGTCTAAATATATGTGTACATTAGTTTTCCATTGTTGCAAAATAAATTACTACAAATGTAGAACTGTATGAGAAGACACCTATAAGAAGTTCAACATGACCGGTTGGTTTTCTGCTCAGGGTCTCACACAAAGCTGAAATCAAGGTGACAGCCACACGGGCCTCTTTCCGGGAGGTCCTAGGGAGGAACGCACTTACTTCCATGCCATCCAGTTGCTGGATGAATCCTGTTTCCTTGTTAGTCAAAGACTGATGTCACCATTTCCTTGCTGCTCATCAGCTGCAAGCTGTATACTCTCAGCTTCTAGAACCATCCATGCACCTTCCTTCATGGCCCCTCCATCTGCGAACCAGCAATGGCCAGGCGAGTTGAGTCCCTCTGAGGCCCTGAATCTCTCTTTCTCTTGCCAGTCCAGAGAAACCTCACTGCTTTTAGAGATCTCACCTTTTGGGGTGAAGTCCATTTGGCTTACCTTCCTATCTTCAGGTCAGTTTGACTTGGGATTTTAATTACATCTGTGGAATCCCTTCACAAAAGTTCCTGGATTTATGTTTGATTGAATAGCCAAGGGACAGGAAACCTACAGGAGACATCTTTAAAATTCCGTCTACAATTAGTGTTGTATATGTGTGTTTATGCATGTGTTCATGTGCACGTGTGTTCATGTGCACGTGTGTTCATGTGCATGTGCATGATTGTCCGTGTGTATGTGTCTCTCCACAAAGCTAGTGTCATGGTTATGTTTGTATCTCCATTCCATTGTGCACAAAAGTACTGAAAATAAGATGTGTTCCATAAATACCTGTTCAAATTCAGCAAAATACTACACAGTAGACAAAAACATATGTGGCCCTGAGAAAGGAAACAACTGTGGAGAAGGGCTCCTGAAGGCTAACTGGGCTAAAATTTTAAAACCAGCGCCTAACAGCCAGTTCTACACAAGGGCCTGTCACACCAACTGACCTTCAGGGAGAAGCCTGCACTCAGCAACCTGACTGGACTGTGTCCCTGCCATGTGAGCCGGCCCTTATAAAGGAGATCCTGGAACTGTATTTCAACCAATAGGACTAAGGCTTTGCCCATCCAGGGGAGCTATGCACCTATAACCCGGAGTCTTCGTTTGCATGAGGACAGACCACTAAGAGACCAGGGGCAGGAACCTATCTATATCAGTCAGCTTCCCTCTGGCTAGGAGAGGGCATTTGCCACTTTCACTGAAGACTGGGTTTCCCTGGATGGAGCTGAAACTCAGAAGACATCACCCAGGAACGGAGTGGAGCAGAGCAGAGCATAGCAGGACAGACAGCAGAAGAGGGGCCTCCCTTTTGGGCTGCCTCACAGCCGTGCTGCTTCACAACTAAGCCGTAACACTACTGAGCAGTCCCGCAGCCCTGTGGGATCACACCTGAGTTATTTGCACTGAATCAAGTTTCCTTCTTCACCACACCCTCAACCGCAGATTCCTGTTGGTGTTGAATTGGTATCAAGGACCATCAGATCACACACACACACACACCGCGCTAAATGTCATTATTTAAAAAGCTCTGTCACTCAAGACGAAAGAGAAATGCAATGTAGCTACCCCAAAACATATACTTGATTAGTCTGATGGATAAAATGTTGGCGACGGTAGTTGTTTCGATAGGAATATATCAGATAAGACTCAAAAGCTAAATAATTGAGCAGGAAAAAAAATTTTAATTACACATACAGTTCTGGGATATTTCAAAAACTATAGTGTCCTATACCTTTTTGTAACAGCAATAAAAGCTTTTTGTATCGCTAGAGGAAACTTCACACAAAGAAAGGCCCTCTAGATAAGAATTCTTAGATGTATTCCACGCTTTCAGCAGCACAGTAAGATGGGCAAACAATGTCTCTCCAGCCAGGGCCAATAAGTTACAATTTAGGATCAGCTCCTTGAATACTGCAGAGGATGAGCACACAGACTGCCCATGTAAAGAGCAGGACAAAAGAAACAAATCATTCTGCTACAATTCCTAATTCAGAAGGCTGAAGCATTTTGAAGTACTTCTTGAATTAAAAAAAAAAAAAAAGGTGGGGGCGAGGAAATTTAAAAATGCGCAGTATATTCCTCGATGCTCTGAATAAACCACTGAATATCAATTCAAATAATTTATTCTTCAGCAGTTATTTGCCTGCTCTGCATCTTCATAAAAACAAAACGGTATTGTTCCCAAAGCATAAATCATCATTTTCTGTTACAGGCTGATGTGACATCTGTATAAAGATAATCCTTATCTTCTGCCATTATTTATTTGGCCCTTGCCAAAGGGTAAGTAGTATCTTCTCCAAGCTCTTATGTGCTAATATACAATGTTTACTGGTAATAAGCATTTTAGGCTACTGAAGAACAGCTTCAAAAGAACATGAAATTAGCTAAACATACATCACAACACTGGTATTTACAACAGGCTCCCACAGATAATGAAACTTTACTTAGGACATTATGTTCAGACAACACATTTCAAATACTATTAAAAGGATCACTACCTTCAGGAAAAATAAAACCTCTGCTGATGTAATTTAACTTGATCTTGTAGCACTGAGCAGTTACAGCGTTCTTGGTGACAGTTTTCTTTTCAGGTACTACAAAAGGTTTTCTGCACAACTGTTACCTGTCCACCTCCAGAACAGCCACAGAAGATTTATTTAGTCATCACATGTTCCAGGCATGAGCTGTTTTAATTTGGGGTTGCCTGAGCTCTGCTTGAAGAATGAAAAAAATTAAAGGGCGCGTGCACACAGGAACGGAAGGGAAAATAAAGCCCTGTTGTGTCTTTCAAAATGCTCACTGGGTGCCTTTTTATTTTTATTTCCCTTTTTTTTTTTCCTTTTCAGCAATAAAACAGGAATTTAGGTTCTGAGTAGTTCTTCAATCCAAACCTGAGATTGTAATATCTTTTGTATTTGACCACAAAAGGAAAGCCAATCTATATGTTTTCTTTTTCTTGAGAGATAAGTAGCTGAAGGTACTTTCAGAGTGGGGCTTCCATTGGGAAAATACCTATTGAAGCTACTGTTTAATGCTGTGGGGCATCCTGCTGTCTGCCCCAACCCTTACCTGCCCCTGCTCCCAGCCTCCCTCCAGAGAGGGGTCACCACATGCGGTGATTCCATGCAAGGAGAAGTAGAGGCTTGCTGGCTACAGTTCCATAAAAGTTGATGTTGCCTCTATTAATTGAAAGATAATTTTTAAGGCAAATATGCCCTTTTCTACACTTAGCCTCCCCCACTACGTTCGACTCACAATAGGGACCTGATGTAGCAACCACCAGGCAAAAAAGCAGCAGCATGTACGAGGGTGGAGGTCAGTATGCCAAGGATGCTGGAGGAGAAAGGAGGCCCTGCTGGGTGACGGGGAGCAGCCCCAGACTGCTGGCTTCTGAACTGACTGTAATTTGGGCAAAAATAAAGCCTTATTTGTTTAAAGTCTCCAGAGATGAGGTTTCCTGTTATTTGCAAACAAAAGCACTTCAAACTGAAACAGTACTTGACTCTTATCCCCTTTGATGAAAATACTAAAAGTTCACATTTCAAAAGATTTCCAGAATATCTGCTAATATTCTTTTCAAACACACAAATACTAAATACTTTCGACAGATACTGCCATAAGAAGTTTATTGAAGTAGAATGCATGTAATTTAATGGTTACTTCTGGTCAACAGTAGACAAAGTTTTATATTTATGTAACAACTGGTTACCAAACACTTAATATATGCTTGTTTATAAAAAGGGCAAAAGGACAACCAAACCATTTTTTCCAGGAACACACTATCTTATAGTTGAAGAAGCTAAAGAAAATGCAAAAAAAAAATTAGAAAATAAAAACAAAGGGAAACAACAAAAATACAAAATATATACTTGAAAGACACTGCAACTAGGGAGTGAGAATTCCTATGGTGTTAGGAGCTGTATTTTCTATAATGTTAAGGGAGTTACCAGAAAGGGCAGATCGGTAGGAAATAAAGCAATTATCAGAAAGTCACCTTCAAAACAAATAGAGCATGCGATGGATTCCAAAGGATGAGCAGGACTTAAACAGACAAGGCAGAGGGAGAAAGGAACTCAAAAATTATAATACAAAAGCCAAATTTTGGAACCAAGATCAAAATTGGACATGGAATGTTTAGGGAAGTGAAAGGGAAGGCTTGTATTAGGGAACAATAAATAGAATAATAATAACAATTCCCTTTTTTTTTTTTTTTTGAGTGCCTGATAGTCATAGTACTGAGTGCTGAATATCTGTGCTTTCATGTAATCCTTACAATAATCATATGAAGCAAGTATTATTATCTTTACTTACCAGTGGGTAAACCAGAGGCTCAGAAAATAAATAGCTTGCCTAAAGCCACACAGCTACTGGTGTCTGCAAAAGGAATTTCATAACGACGATGGCAAATAGATTATAGACATAATCAAAACTGTTCTAGAAAGCTCGCAGTCTACACATATGAAGCAATCACAATGCCATAGAATGGGTAAAAACCAGAGACAGGAGTTGACGTGGTCTCCATGTGGATGGTGAGGTGATGGTGACAGAAATGGACTGGATCTAGGCAGTGAAGAACAAACAGGACACAATACAGTGTACAGATGACACGTTGTGGAATTGTGTACCTGAACCCTGTATAACCCATGTCATTTTCAATAAACTCCATAGAAGATTTAAAAAAAAAAAAAAGAATTTACAGGATATAGTGGAAAGTCACCTTCTTTAAAATTAATTTCTAAATTCTTATTTTTTTCTCATTTATATGTCATCCAGTTATTTCCTATTCCCATCTACTATCCAGTCATAGCAAATAATGTAAATATTGTAGATTTCACAATGGTTTTGAAAGACTCCCTGAATAGGTTCCCCTGGTCTCATTCCAGTTTAGCCATGAAGCTGAAGGCATGAATGAGGCTGACATGACATAGGGGAGGCTTCAGAAAAATAAATAAATGAAAGCTTGCATCTACCTGAAAGGATTTTTGTCACAAGGAATGCAGAACACAGAAGGGTTCACAAAAGTCAAGACCCGTGGTCTTGTAGTCATTAGGGAAGGGCTGTGCTTAAGGAGAGGTCCTAAAATACTAGGAGTAATGACAACCATCTTTCACCGTACTAGAGTCACGATGGCGTCCACATGGTTTGCAGTGGCCCCAGAATTTTATATTACCCAGGAGAGGAAATACAAATGCTAAAAAAAATCTATGTATCTATGTACGTATGTAATAAGAGAACTGGGATCCAAACAAAGGGCTTTGTCCAGATTCTCCCAATAGAGAGTCAGAACCACTTGCATCTAAGCAATCACTTGTCCTGATCACATAATAGCAGCAACAGAAACAGATGAGAATTCCAAGGACCCCGCACACCTCCCCAATCTCCCACTTCCTCCCCCATATACCCAGATGGCTTCTTGAAGGGGTTCAGATGAGAAGGCAAAACCCCTAGAGCCTCCGCATTTTACCTGAAGTTACAATTTAATTATGTTGGACTAAGTTTCTTCTCTGTGACTACTAGCAGTTCCCTTCCTAATCTCCAGGAAGCAAGGAAGGCCAGATCAGTTAATAGAGTAATAAAAAAGCTCCATTTTCTCTGTACCTCTAGGCCAAGCGTAAGAAATTTAGCCAAGTATTGATATTCAAAATACCAATGCTACCCCAGGAAAGCCCTCTTGAGAGAGAATATAAATAAACAGCTTTTAAATTTGAAAAGCATGTGTAACTGGATATTAAAATAAGAGTTCTGGTCGAGGCCTCAGATGAAAAATATCAGCTACACAGGGGGTGAAACTGAAACGCCAATATCAAAGTAGGCATGGGTCGCCCTTGTTGACCCAGTGGGAGCAAACGTGTCAGGTAACAGAGCCTGAGAACAGGAACAGCAGTGCTACCTTCTTCCCCTCAACAGAAAGGAACCTCGTCTGACCTATGGTGGCGCAGTGGATAAAGCGCTGACCTGGAATGCTGAGGTCACTGGTTCAAAACCAGGGGCTTGCCCGGTCAAGACACAAAAGGAAGCTATCAATGAACAACTGAAGTGAAGAAACTACGAGATGATACATCTTGCTTCCTCCCCTCATTCTCTCTGTAAAATCAATAAAAATAAAATCTTTAAAAAGTAAAAAGAGAAAGAGAGAGAGGCCAAACGAGAGCTTCTTATGCTGTCTCCAGTAGCTGGAAGGCACCATATTCTGGTTTCCTACCCCAAGAAATGTCAGATTGCCTGAGGCAGCACAACAGAGCACTGAATGTATTCGGAAAACATCTGACCGGTTTTCCTTTCCAAGAGGAGGTCAAAGGCAGGCAAGTATTCCCTGTGGATTATCAGTGGGCCTGGAGAAAGAAGAGTCGGCCTGGAGGCACCTGGGGTCCCTCCTAAAAGGCCATCTGGGAGGGTCACCAAAAGAGAAAGACTGTGGCATAAACCACCAAAAACCAAAGGCTGAGGGAAAACATCAGCCTGAGGGAAAAACAAAGCAGTCAGAGGAAGCAGTGGTCAGAGAATCCCAGCAGGGAAGGCTCAGATGGATCTGGGATGGATTTGGAGACATATCCGTAAGAAAATGAGCCAGCTGTGAATATCTGCTAGGGCTGGGGTATGCAAAGCAAGTGTGAATCCACAACACAAAAGAAAGAACTTTCTTGTGGACCCTTCAGAAGAGTCTATAACTACAGCTAGTAGAAGTAGCCACTAGAAGTATATTCCAAGAGGCAAGAGTTTCTGTCTTGTTTTTTGCTGTAAACCCCAACCTAGAACTATGCCCACTACATAGGAAGTGTGCAAAAAGTACTTGTTCAATGAAGAAAAGCCTATCACACACACACACCCATTTTCGAGGATGGAGATTCCCTTCTGTAACAAAGTCCACCAGAGGCAATGATCTACTTCCCAAATGAGAATATAACTGCAATTTCTAGTACCAGTTGGACTTGCTAGAATTTTCAGTAATAACGGGAGACAAACTTTCCCCTCTGAACGTATATTAAATAGCTAGTAGAAAGCACAATTTAAATTTGCATTATGAATTCAACCATAAGTTGTTTCTATTTAATGTTCTAATTGCCCAGGACATGGTTTACAAAGCAATTTACCGTACATGTTCCATTTTATCTTTATAGCAATTAATCACACTTTCATAGTTTAAAGAACTAGGGCTCTTTGAATAGTAAGCAATACTGGTTCTATATAACACAGATTTGGTAAAGCCAACTTTAATTCTCTTTCCAATATACCTCCTTATTTTCCTTTAATCTTTCTGAGTCAATCTTCTGGGCCCCTACCTAGTATCTCCTATCACATAAAAACAGATAACCCTAGGCCCTGGCCAGTTGGCTCAGCGGTAGAGAATCAGCCCGGCATGTGGATGTCCTGGGTTCAATTCCTGGTCAGGGCACACAAGAGAAATTCCCATCTGCTTCTCCACCCTTCCCCTCTTCTCTCTCTTTCTCTCTTTCTCTCTTGCAGCCATGGTTCAATTGGAGCAAGTTGGCCCTGGGCACTGAGGATGGCTCCATGGCCTCTGCCTCAGGAGCTAAGAAGAGCTGGGTTGCTGAGCAACAGAGCAATGCTCCAGATGGGCAAACCATTGCCCCCAAGTGGGCTTGCTGGGTGGATCCCGGTAGGGGCACAAGCGTGAGTCTGTCTCTTTGTCTCCCCTCTTCTCACTGAATTTAAAAAAAAAAATAGACAACTGTAGATTCTTGACTTAACTGCTCTCCAGCTATTTCTAACAGATGGCCCTTCCACCCATTATTCAATTCATTTAGCCTGCCTGGCTTCCTGATTATTGAATACAAAATCTGTGTCAGATTTTAATACAGGATTAAGTTCAGCAAAAATAAACAGAATTCTCAAAATAATAGTGGCATAAACACGATGTAATTTCAAACCACCTCCATAAATATATACTCTGGCACTGGAAATGGCAAGTCCCTGATAATAAAGCACCCAGACACACTTTTATCTTTTTGTTCTGCAATTTTTTGACTCATTGCATCTGCTCTTTGACCCATCTTAGTCCCACCATCACACCTACGTTCCAACCACATCTCTTCTCCCTACATCCCATTGTCCAGAAATAAATCACATGGCCACACCTAACCACAAATGGGGCTAGTGAGTTCATTTTATTCAACTTCAAGTGTTCAGAATATACCTGGCACTGTTTAATATACTGACCACTATGATTCTTACAACCCTGCCAGATTCATTCACCAGAGAAGCATTTCTCAAACACCTTTCTATGTATCATGTTTAATTCACTAGAGAGAACACTTACTAAAGATAACTTTATTAATTTTTTCATCATTGATCAAAACAGGTACCAGTGTCATTAAAATAACTACAAAAATAGCTCATTCTGCTTTGCCAGAATGGCCTCAAAATGTTTAAATATTTGATGGTAAATGACCTTCAATTCTCAATCCATATGAATGAAAGCATTTTCAAATATTATGTTTTCCTACAAGGTCAACAATGTATTCCAAGTGAGTCAGCGGAAAATGCTCCCTTGTCTTATATAAAACTCATGACACAGCATTAAAACTTGAAAAACACTATAAAACTAAAATAAACACCGGAGCCAACAGGTTCTTGTGTCTATTGAAGAGGTAAAACAAGTAACTATTAACAATTCTTGTGCATTCATTTGGAATGCAAATGTCTTGTCACTCAGTAAGTGATCACAAAATTTAAAAAGCAACAGATCACTCTTCATAACCATTATCACAAGACATAACCTCATAGGATAACTGAAAGGCAAAAAGTGTGATAAAGTAGCTGAAAGCATAGGATGAGATTTAATTGCTCCATGACATCCATTCTAAGAACTCACCATTGGTAAAGATGTCATGTTATGACTAATGTAGACACTTCCATTTGTTTACTAAAGATACTACAGACATGTCTCCTGACATTCTAATTTAGGGAACACAATAATCACTGCCATTTGATCTATTCAAACTTGCAAATGAAGAGAAAATTTTTAAAAAACTGAATTATACTAGATCAAATGACTTACACAATTTTATTTAACTTGGAATTATTAGAAATCTCTAAGAGCAGAAAAATAAAAATACCACAGCAATTCAAAGTCATCTAGTAAATTATTGGGAGAGTTGAGAGAGAATTTAAAGCTTGCTTTCCACACCAATGGACTTCCTTTTCTTCTCCCAACATCTATTTATTGTTCCACATCACTGCCTGAAATGCTTTATTTTAAATATGATCCTCTTAAGAACATCAGGGAATTGTCTCCCTTTGGGCACTGGCATTTAGGCATTAGAAAGGTAAAATAACCCCCCTTTGAAAAGCATACAAAAAAAGCTCAATAGGCTATTTGTGGCTTACTATCTATCAGTACGCTTGAGCATCCCAGATTTAAATCAACCTCAAATTTCTTTACAATCAAATCTGTACCTGGGTAGGTCTGTGCTTGTCTAATCATGAACTTCTACTGCATCATTTGTATTTCCTGAACTATTTGCAACATGGTACATAAACAAACCCAAGAGGCAAGCCTCTTATGTTGCTTACAGAAGCATCTACTTCCTGTTTCTCTCCTGGGGTAGACAGAGCTGCTTGCCATTTTAAATAAACGTATTAATGATGTGGGCATTTTTTTTAAAGCTTCCACAGAAGGGTTCCTTTAAAGCAATAAACAGAATTGTCTAGTCTCACAGTGGGTGAATGCTTTGAGTGTAGGTTCAAGTTCATTTCTAAACTAAGCTGCACATAACAGTTTTAATTACCAACATTACTGTCCTAGTAGTGTCACTTCAGACCTGACATTAGGGAAAAAACAGCAACGAACAAACAAAAAATATGTATTTAGACTGTTCAGTTGAACATAATATAGGAGAAATTATTTGGCTAAATTATTGTTAATATTTACTGTTATTTAAATTTATCATTACTTCAATGTGCTTACATTTTATCTGATTTAAGAATGTCTCAAATCATTAGTATATTTGTGTATACAAATGAAGCATTTGTTCATTGGGAAGGTGAAAGGGAGATTAGTAAATCTCCCTATTAGATTTAATTTTTTTTTTGATTTATTGATTTTAGAGAGAGAAAAACATTGATTTGTTGTTCCACTCATTTATGCATTCATTGGTTGATTCTTGTATGTGCTCTGACTGTGGATGGAACCTGCTACCTTGGCAACCTTGCCTATTGGGACGATGCTCTCACCAACTGAACTATGCAGCCAGGGCTCCCTACTAGATCTTAACAGCTGTATAGCTCTGGCCAGATAGCTTGATTGGTTATTAGAGCATCATCCCCAAGCTCAGAGATTGATGGTTCGATCTCCAATCAGAGCACAGACATGAACAGATCTATGTTCCTGTGTCTCTCTCTCACTCTGTCTCTCTTATTCAAATCAATAAAATAAACATTTTAAAAAGTTTTTTTAAAAGAAGCTGTATAACTGGGATGATCATTAAAATTAGAGACTTCATTTCAGCTTGGATTAGCCAGAAGCAACCAATATTTTCCTTTTCCAACTATCTATTCTTAGGTAAAGTCTATTGTTTGGAATACATTCAAAATAGCCAGTGGCAATCTTGGTTGGTACTTCTCAGAAATGTTAAAATGCTAGTAATAATATAGCAATCATGGAATTAAACAGCCATCATGGGAATAATGCCCAGACCACAGAAAATGTTAGCCTGTCTGACAAGGTTATGCAAGGAAAAGACAGTAGAGTTGAGATTTAAAATAATATAATATTCTGATATTATGTTGCAGTTGTCCTATACCACTTACGTTATAGGAAAGCACGCATAATGGAATGCAATAGCTAAAAGAACAATGAGTATGAAGCCACCAATATCAAAAAGGAATTAAAATAGTCAAAGCTCACAGACTTGTTACTCAATGAATATGCTAATGGAACTTTATTGATACTAGAAAATGTTTAAAGCAACTCCAAGAGAAAAGTGAATTCTGTTCTTTATACAAAGGACATGTTCGTTAAAAATAAACTATCTTTGACAGCTGTTGATAATTATTTTCATAAATTAGGAAATAGAACTAGTAAGAATGCCAGAATGTGAACTAAAATAACTATGTAAATGTAGTCAAAATAATATAAAAAATAAACTATAATTTTAATTAAATTTCCTGTATCATTTATTTAACCTCTATGTTCTATTTAGAGGCTTTCATCTTAGGGGCAGAATTTAAAACTCAGTAATCAAGATAAATAAAATAATACAAGATTTTTAAAACTCAAAGTTAATGCAAAAAAATGTTTAAATAAAGACAGAATCAGTATTACTGACTTTTCCTTTTGCTTGGGACTGAAATACAGCTCCCTACGAGTGATTATTGATTCTCCTTTTATTTTACTACACTGCTAACAAAAATTAGAGGATACTTTATCGCTTCATATTCATTTTAAAATATCCCCTAATTTTTGTGAGTATTTTTGGTTCATTATAAATTTTTTACCCTCATCTTATTTTTTAAATATTACATCAGCATGTAATGTCTCTTACACTGAGTTTTTGAGCACTATGGCTCTCCTCCTTAAAACTGTGTGCTCATGGAAAATATCTCCTCACTTCTTTCTAGTCTCAGTACAGCTTTTATAACTCAATAAATACCTGTGTGAATTAAGCTCTGTCAATATTTCCTTACCACCTGCACCAAGTATCAGACTCTTTTAATGCAATAGCTCCATTTATTAGCACCCCTCTTTGTCCAGTACTTCATTTATATTTACCTCTCAGTAAAAGTAAGTATCACTCCCTCCCCTCCATTTTATGATTGAGGAAAATGAGTCTCTGACAGTACAGTGACTCACTCTAAACAGGTCCTCAGTAAATATTATCAATAGTTGGAGAATAATGACATGGCCAATAAGTAGAGGCCTTGACTTGAACCTGTCCTGCAGCTCAACAATCGCCAACTCTAGGCAGCCATTGTTAAACCTCCCTGGTTAGACTGTGGTGCTCCTCTTCTGTTTCCAATAACAACTGTGACAAAGCAGAATATCAGGATGACCCTCATGGTCTTTGCCACCTTGTGTCACTCCTCTGATTATGGCAAAACAGAGATTGTATGGGTGGAACTAAACTAACCACATGAAGCCTTCAAAAGCTAGAGGTTTTCTCCAGCTGGTGACGGAAGGGATGTCAGAGATTTGAAGCACAAGGACGTGACACATCACTGCTGGCTTTAAAGAGGGGGAGCTTCATGAGAAGGAATGTGGACACCACGTAGGACAAAGTGCAGCCCCAGATATAGCCACCAAGGAAACAGGAAGCTCAGACCTACAGCTACAAGGAACTACAGTCAGCCGATAGCCTCAATGAGGTTGGAAGTGAATCTTTCCCAGAGCCTCCAGTAAGAGCCCGGTTGAGTCCTCCACTTCATCCTTGTTGGAGGCTGAGTAGAGCTCCTCACACACCTGATGTAACTTGCCCAAGGCTAGACTCGTTATGCCCCACAGCTGATGTTGAAGAAAGGGATGAACTCACACTCCAGTTCTTCATTAAAGGCTTTCAGAATTAACAGCAATGGGGAGGAAGCAAGCAGCATCCTACCTGGGCCCTCAATATTCACAGGCTAAACTCTGCCGTCTGCATCCTGGTTTGCAAGTGGAGGAACACACATTTTCAAAGACCAGTTCTATAACTATGTGAACTTGGGATATTTACTTGGATAAATACTCAGCCTCATTTTATAACCTATAAAGAACTACACAAGATAACCTGACGCATGGTGGTGCAGTGAGTAAAGTGACGACCTGGAATGCTGACGTTGCAAGTTCAAAGCCCTGGACTTGCCTGGTCCAGGCACATACAGGAAGCAACTACTGTAAGTTGATGCTTCCTGCTCCTCCCCCTCCTTTCTCTCTCTCTCCTCTCTCTGAAATCAGTAAGTAAATAAAATCTTATAAAAAAAGTTTAGATATAGAATTGCCTTTGCATTATGTCCCCCACAAAGAAGATATGCAAAATATCCCTAATGTCACCACATTCCTATTTTGACTCCAAATGCCCATTTTGTACCTTCTTTTTGGTTGGTATAACAATCAAAATCATAAACTCTAAAAAAACTTCCCTCAATACTGCCTTTACCTTCTAAGAGGTGACCATTCAAAGGTACATCATTCACAAGAACATGAATTAAAATTAGTCTCTTAGACTGACTGCCCATAAACAGTTCTTAAAAAGGTATACCCCCCCACACACACACACATACACACACACGCAGAAAGAAAACTGAAATCACTGAATTAGTTGCTTAATGTTGACCTCCATCCAATACCCTAAATTCCGCATAAGAAGGGAACTTGTATCGACACTATACTCATTCTCCTTTGAATCCCAAACACTTATCATGATACCTGGTAATCGAGCAGGTACTCAATACATGTTTACTGAACTGAAGTAGCATTAGAATCTGTGATGATTTTTGATATCTTTAAACACATATGCTACCCTCACCTCACAATGAATTCACTATTTATTATTCTGTAGGCTTAAAATAAATGATGTTTCCCAATATTCACCATTTCTTAACTGCATCATTTCTATTATTCAACTTGCTTTCTTAACTGTATTGATGTATGTGTGATGACTATGGAAAGTATTATGAATAAAATAAAAGATGCTTGCTGAGAACAATTAAATTCAAAATATTTTAAAATTTTATTATATATTCATCAATGTCAAATTATATAATTATAACTATATAATTATATAAATTGTTGTAAATATATAAATACAGCCCACTAACATCTCAATGAAGCTGGCATCAGTAGTATCCACGCCTTAGAACTTCCTTACAACAGGTCCTCTTAGGGCAATAACCCGATTTGTCTGTTACCTAAGAGGAATTTTATGTTTAATCATATTCTATGCTCCAGCCAACAGTGTTTTAGGGAGGTATTGGAATATTCAAAATTAGAAGTATAAAATTACTTAATCGTGTGACCCACAGAAATACAGATAAGCCAATGCTTCCACATAGCTGGGAATCTGTATTGGTTCTCATCTCTCTGTGTACAACCACCACATTCAATTCTTCACTGAGCCTTAAAAGATGATAAGGACCAAAATGCAGAGAGGTTACAGCTTTTCTTCAATAAGACAGTAACCAGAATTTTTAACAAAAATTCTTAAATAAGCCTCACTATAATGTTTACTCTGACAAGAATCTGTATAAAAATTGGCGTAAAGCATGACATACAATTTTTAACTTTCTGAACCAGTAGTACACAGCTAGGGTTAAGTTGAAATTACCTTTGGTAAAGAAAGAGGAACAACTTTTTTAATGCATAAATAACTGATTCTGAAATTTAATACCGGCAAAACATGTTCACAATCCTTAGCTTCAAAAATCACCAGCCAAAATCACTATCAAATAAATTCCTGTCACAATCCCACCCTAGACCACTCTGAGCATCACCACTGATTGACAAGAAAATGAGCAGGGAAAAGGAAGGAGGTAATGAACATGGGAGGAAAAAGGGGGGAAGCCCTCACGACTTACAAATTATGTTAACTTCCTATTAATCAAGAATTGGCTCTGTGTTGCTTTTGCATATATTAGCCTGATCAAAGAACCAAAACTGAGCCGTCATTTATTACTTAAACCATTCCTGACAACATAGAACCTTGCCAGCTAAACATTTACTTGGTTTACTAGTTCCTGATTACACAGCAGAACTAATTGTGGCACACACACATAGCTCAACTGTATATCTAAGACATTACTTTTACTAAATCTCATCTTCGATATTTTTTCTTGATTTTGCCAAAAATAAAGGGCAATATTTACAAAGCCTAAAACTTTCAGTGAATTGATAAGCAAATATATATATATAAAATATATCTCCATATATATATATAAATATATATATATATATCTCAAGTATAAATGCAGGCCTCTGATGCATACAGCTTTGTTAAGAGCAAAGAGTATAAATTTCTAGTCAAAACTTCCCACTGTTTCTAAAATTTGTATATAGCCTACTAAATACTTCTCATAAATTATGTCCTGACAGCCTGTTATTTCTACTTACTGAAAATATTACTGTACTCACTAACATATAATTTTCTTTCTTTAAAAGATCAGGAAAAACCCTGAAGTCATACATGCCAAGTCTTACCACCACACGGCCAGACACTCTGGAGCCCCACGTTGGCAACCTACGAAGTAACATTTGCTCAGTTCTGTGATAAGCCTGTTCGGTGACCCGCCACAATCTTCTGTGCTACATATCACACAGCAAAGTTAGGTGGTGACAACTATCAAGCAGTGTGCTTTGCAAACTGAAACAATGCACATTTGTAAAGGTAGCAGCCAATATTCAATAGTTTTTTTTTATTCGTTGAATATATAAACACCGATAAATCTGGCACTTGATTCTGAATTCGCCAAGTATAATTACAAACACATGTGCACATTACAAGAGTTACAGATGCACTTAAAATAATTACCTTATTGAAGATGTCTGCTTCTCCACAAGCTACCAGAAATAGCTGCTAGCTACGCTGAACGCAATAGTTTTCCATGTGCAAACACACTAATCAGAACAACTTACACACTTGAAAAGGCAAAATAGATATCGTTGTGCCTCACTTCTGCATTTTAGCACCCTAGGAAATTTTATTCTCCAGTGTTCAAAGTAGATCTTGCTTTTCAACTGTGCCCATTAGAACTCTTTTAAGGAGAAGGTGCCTATGATAAGGCAGAGGGCCCTGACCCACAGAGTTACAGATTTCTCTTCTGGTTGGGCTCCTTAAAAATTTATTTCTCATTTCACTAGCTCAGATTCTGAGATCACTAAAGAATGTTTATGTGACACACAGCTGTGCAAAGCAGTGTGATAAGGCTGTTCATCTCTGCAGCGAACATGTGTTAATAGTCACAAGCATCTCCACAGAAGTCAATGCTGTTCAAAGTGGATAGAGAGAGAGTTGTAGGCTGGGTAACCCAGCACCACTTCTTTCCCAAGGGCACACAACTGAGAAGTGAGCTTGGGGATCCCTCTTAGTCCGATACCCACTTGCCCATAGCAAAAGAAACTCAAAGAGATGGAAGTAGTTGTTTCAGGGAAACACAACTCAATGACAGTGAGTAAGGCAGGGTCTGCTTTTCATTAAAAACCTTACTGTGCTTTTGACTTTTCAAGTTAGAAGGATTACTTTTTAATATAAACAAACTTTTTATAAAAATTAAGAAAAGTTCAGTAATCTCAAACCAATTTTAAGTAATAAAGTTTCTCCTATATAATGGGCTCTGGGATTACGCAAAATGAAATATAGAACAGGACTTCAGACTGACCAGGTGGTGGAGCAGTGCACAGAGCATCAGCCTGGAATGCTGAGGCCTCGGGTTCGAAAACTCCAGGTTGTTGGCTTGAGCGCAGGCTTACCAGCTTGAGTGCAGGGCTCAGCGGCTTGAGTGTGGGATCAAAGACATGACCCCATGGTCACTGGCTTGAGCCCAAAACTCTGGCTTGAGCAAGGGGTCACTGGTTCCACAGGAATGCCCCCACCGTCAAAGCACATAAGAGAAAGCAATCAATGAACAACTGAGGTGCCATAACAAAGAATTGATGATTTTCATATCTCTCCCGTCCTGTCTCTCTCTCTCTTAAAAAAATTAAAAATAAAGGAACAGGACTTGATGTCTATTTCCAAGGTCCTCACACCCAGAGGACTAGCAGAGAAAAACGCCTTCCAATTGTAAGTAATGCTGGGTGCCAACAGGGCACAGGGGGCCTGGCATTCCCAGCTATTATGACAAGTGTGTTGCAAATGCTGAAGACGGCCTGGTACCAGCAGCAGATCAGTCAACAAGACGAAGACCAGATCCTCACCAAATCCTCAGTCATGGCTCTGCCACTATGAAAGGAATTTCACATCCTTGATATAGGTTCTCAAAACTCTGCCCAAAGGAGGCACCAGAAGAACAGACATGAAGGTGCTTAACAGCCATAACTTGTTCAGAAATTCACTATTCTGCCATTTTGTTTTTTTCTTTTTTCTTTCTTTTTATTTCTTTTTTCATTCTTTCTCTCCTTCTTTCTTTCTTTCTCTTCCTCTCTTTCTCCCTCCCTTCCTTCCTTTTCTTTCTTTCTTTTTAATTTGTAGAAATACTTGCCCTGGTATGCTTTCCAGTGGAGTTGTATTATGGAGTGATCTCTTCGTCCACTGCTTAGGTTCCTGGGTCAAGGACTAAAAATAAAAATATGGGATTCTTTTTTGTTTTATTTTAAGTTGCTGATGTCCTGTTTTAGGAATAAGATGCAGGTTATCTCTGGAGAAAATTCAGTCACACCATAAAGGAGAATTAAATTGAAAATCCAAAGGCTCGACAAGCTGAATGCGAACGGCCATGAATAAGTAGTGTAGCTTAACCTCAGTAAGAGAGAGAAATGAAAACATATGTGGAAAATGATTAGAAAAAATGTAATAGCCCTGGCTGCTTGGCTCAGTGGTAGAGCATCGGCCCGGTGTGTGGATGTTCCAGGTTTGATTCCCAGTCAGGGCACACAGGAGAAGTGTCCATCTGCTTCTCTGCCCCAACCCCTCTCCTTTCTCTCTCTCTCTCTCTCTCTCTTCTCCTCCCTCACCCAAGGCTCCATTGGAGCACAGTTGGCCCAGGCACTGAGGATGGCTCCATGGCCTCCATCTCAGGCGCTCGGATGGCTTCGGTTGCAACAGAGCAACGTCCCAGATGGGCAGAGTAACACCCCCTGCTGGGCATGCCGGGTGGATCCCAGTCAGGACACACGGGGGAGTCTGTCCTGATAATAAACATTTTAATGGGAGAAAAATAGATGTTAACAAGTCTTTTTTTTTAAATTATTTTAAGAAAGCCAACCCAAAATATCAGAGTTATTAGGGAAGCAAAGACAACATCAAACTTTCCTGTTTTAACAGGTCAACTCTGTGCATCAGGAAAGAAAAGCTTCCCTAAGGTACACAACAATTCAATAATTAGTATCATTGGTTAAAAGTATACTATTTGAGTTCAAATCTTATCTTTCCACTTTTTACGTATGTGACCTTGGGCAAATTACTATACAGTGTGTCCATAAAGTCATGGTGTACTTTTGACCGGTCACAGGAAAGCAACAAAAGACAATAGAAATGTGAAATCTGCACCAAATAAAAGGAAAACTCCCCTAGTTTTATACCTATTCAATGCAGTTCGGTGTGGGCTCATGCACAGATTTTTTAGGGCTCCTTAGGTAGCTATCCTGTATAGCCTCTACAGACTCATCACTGACTGATGGCCTACCAGAACGGGGTTTCTCCACCAAACTACCGGTTTCCTTCAACTGCTTATCCCACTGAGTAATGTTATTCCTATGTGGTGGCGCTTCGTTATTAATGCACCAATATTCACGTTGCACTTTGGTCAAGGATTCGAATTTAGCGAGCCACAGAACACATCACACTTTCCTCTGTACCGTCCACATCTCGACTGGCATGGCCATGGGCTGCTACGCTGTATACACACGGTGTTACATCATCATCTGTGCATGCGCACATGCTGCCGCAGCATCCTACAAAAACTGGGAGAGTTTTCCTTTTATTTGGTGCAGATTTCACATTTCTTTTGTCTTTTGTTGCTTTCCTGTGACCGGTCAAAAGTGCACCATGACTTTACGGACACACTGTATTACATCTGGAGGCTTTGGTTTCCTTATCTAAAATAGAGAGAACAACAGAACCTTCCTGTGGAAGCCATTGAGACATCTATGGGGAGACGGTGTATGTCAAGTGCCTAGGGCCAGGCCAATACCTGGGCACGTATAAAAAATTTGAAACTCCTTTTTTTTCTTAGGGAAAAGGAACCACAAGTGTCATTACCATCTCACTATCATCTTGTGGATGTGCTTTATGTATATGATTCACAGACCTATGGTTTCCCCTGTGTTTTCATCTCAATCTTGTGCACTATGAACAACCAGAACCACTTCCAGTCAGTAGCAGAGAGACCTGACACAACTTTCTTGACATGATATTAAAGTATTAATGGGAATAAAAATCTGGTGAACTACCTATCCCAAAAACTATAATCCATTAAACATAATTTCAGCTTTCTACCGCAACCTCTTCCAAAGAAAATTAACACACAGAACAAATAAATACACAATAAGCACAACTCCAGTATTAGAAGCTAACAAAGTTTAAAGTAAGTCTAGAAAAGTGATGGGTCCAAAAGGAAATTTACTTTAATTATACAAATTAAAAGATCTTTTAAAAAGTGTTTCTCCCGTAACCCCACTTCCAAATCTAGATGCCTTCCAAAAATATTCTCTATCTAAAGGTTATTTTAGTAACACTGTTTTAAAAGGAAAGGCCTCTTCTGGCTGTGGCCGGATAGCTCGGTTGGTTCGAGTATCGTCCCAAAGCACAGAGGTTGCCGGTTTGCTCCTCAGTCAGGGCACAACCAGGAACAGCTCAATGTTCCTGTCTCTCTTTCCCTTCCTCTCTAAAATTAATAAAATAAACATTTAAAAAATAAAAAAAGGAAAGTCCTCTTCTCTAAATCTAGTTTATTCTTTCCCTTCCTGCTCTTCTATCACTAGGAAAGAATATTCTGAAATTTTGGATGATTAATAGTAAGAGCTCTCAAAAATCAGAGGTGATCAGCTTACACTTACCTTTACCTCCCTGAATGCCTGGTACTCTATGGATTGCATGTCATCCCCTCCACACCAGCAGAGCAGCATTTGCTGTGCCAGCATGAATATTATCAAAGGTCATAAAGTCAATGAATACGTCTCCTAGGAAAGTATAAATTGATACTGCTATCTACAAGAAACAAAATATTGAGGCAATAACACCAGTCAATAATGGCCATATGTTCTCAGAGAGTCATACTAGTCTATCTCTAAAAGATTCATGATGGAATATAAACCTGGAAATTGACGATCAGTCTCTTTCAAGTTTCCATCTAACAACTTTTATTTCCTTCAAGTCTAACAAGTAGCATAATTGTTATGTTCCTCCTATTTAAGACTGGCAGGCGAGAGGCTCTGACTAAGCAACAAGTCTCCCTTCCCTCCTCAAAAGGTAATGCACACAATGGTACATGGACTCCAAAACTAATAAACAAGTCTTTCTGACTTTCTAGAACAGTCTCATTGCTCTGTGCTTAAACTTGAGCAATGTCAAAAGGAATCTGGACAAAATTATCTTTTCTTGTAGCATTAACCTATGTTATCACTAACTCCTATAACAAACTATAGGAAGAATAAATTCTTGTAATGAGCCCAGAAGTTCCTTGTAGCCTCATTTTACTGATGAGGAAATCTGAACTCAGAGAAATTAAGTGATTTACCCAGAGCCACACAGCTCTAAGTGACAAGGTAGGAATGGCATTTAAATGCTTATTTGGCTAGAAAGCCTCTACTCTCTACCTCTCAGGGCACCAAGCAGGCTAGATGTGTCTTCAGAAGTCCTAGATGTTTTGTAATTTATACTAACCTATGCTTTGCTTTGGTAATGAAGAAAAGGATGTATTAGGTCCCTTTTGTCCAAAGACAGCTAGCTAATAGGGAGCAGAAGACCACAGCAGTAGTTCCTAGATTGAAACAAGTGGAAACCTCCACGCCTCAGGCTTTCCCCTCACAAGCAGAATCCCTGCTTCTGAGTAGGTGAACTGCACTCTCATACTCTAAGCCCCTTCCGAACCACATGTTAAGACCCGTGTTCTCATAATTATTATAGTTATAAACTTCTCTTTGGTTCTGTGGCCATGTTCCTCCTTCACCTCCGATGATGAACAACTGAATCCTAATTCATTCATTCAGTATACATTAATACTTAATGAGTGCTACTATGTGTCAGGCTCTGTGTTAAGTACTTTAAAGGCATGATGAATAAAAACATTAAAAAAAAACCCTCGTCTTATAGATGAGTTAGATGGAACATGTTAAATTTAAATGTTATTATACAACATCAGGCAAAAGAAAAGTGAAGGCTGTGGGTCAAAATCCACTTTGTTTCTTAGGATGGATTTTATTGACATTCAATAAAATTGGGGGGAAAGAACTAACATTTTTAATGCCACTAAAGCTAATTTTCCCTTAAAACAATCTGTGTTCCACAGTTTAGTAAATCACATTCCCAAGGTGGCAACATTCTATGAGGTTTCACATTAGTATTTAAATCGTTCGTTCACAAACAATTTTCGAGGGAAAGAAAAGCATGTAAGAAGTCGTATGTTTCCATGTGAGATCACTCCCTAAACCCAAGTCCTTTGATATTTCTTTTTTAAGTCAATTGCTGATGTATAATTCATGAGGACACTCTTTAGAATGGCAGGAGTGAGAGAGCTGGTGAACAATTTGCAAAATACCCAAAGGAAAAAAAAAAACCCTGTCGTTCTTCCAGAAGCAATCCAGCAAAACTGAAACAGCTAGAGAGCATACGAGAAAAAGCACTGCTGGTGCGAGGGGACCCTGGTTCTAATCCTTGCTCTGTCAGTCAAGTCACTGGAAGGCAGCTCTGGGTAGATCACTGTCATCTCCAGACCTCCATCTCTTCATTTCCAAAGCAAGGACCATTCTGCTTGCCCTGTTTATATCCCACGGTCCTCATGAGGCGGCAAGACAATATGGGGTGGGAAAGCACTTTGAAAAAAATATGACATCCTACATAACGGTCAAACTGGCTCATTAAGGGAATCTCAGAGACTTAGTCAGGGCAAGACACTGACTTTTCTATAAATGTGTAAATAGCTTGCGTATTTTAATCTCTATTTCTGTCTTCTCTCACCAGAATTAACTTGGAATTTTTTTAAGGAGTTTGCTAAATCAGTCTGTTGTCCTCTGACTCCACTATTTTTAGAAATTATCTCAGAGAGTCCTCTTGGATGTAGAGGATTGGGTTTTTTTTTAGACAATAGGTTCATTGCATATTTATAGATATAGCCCCTATTCAGTAGGAAACTATAATAAAGGAGTCTTATTTCTTGGTTTTTAAATTTCAAGACTGAAAGTGACCAAAATAGAGTTTAATTCAGAAGAGGAAACTAGAAAATAAAAAAACACGATTCAAATGATTATGAGGCAAAAACAAATAGAAAATCTTTCATTTTCCCTGCTTCTTTGTCAAAATGCCCATGTTTTCTGGTCCATATGAAAACTGAACAGGGTGGGTTTCCTTCTAACGCAGTGGCATATGCCAGTGAATCTAGCCAGCTGCTGCCATTCAGAGAGCGCACGGGGAAAGGAAGAGAGTGCTCTTCCAATGGTAACTTTTATTTACTAGAAACGGGAGGGGGGAGGGAGCTACAAGCTATTTTACTGGAAGGTACACAGATTAAATCCAATGACTTGTGTGTCCTTTCAAATTAACTCCATTTATAAAACCTCTCATTAAATGCAATCTAATTTAAATGCATACTGGAACCACTTGTATTTGTTACTCCTCTGTTGATGAGCAATTAGTTCTATTCTTGCTTTCCCTTCCTGATCTACTTACAGTTAAATACAGGGGAGGTGAGAAACAGTTATTAAATCATCTTTTGCTGAGCTTTCCAGACCTAAATAAATCTCTTCCCCTCCCCCAAATCCTGGCCACTGGGAATTGGACAACACAAGTAAGACAAAAATTAGACCGTTTTGCTTTATTGAAAGTCATAACGACAAGGAGACATATGAAAAGATGTTCAATAGCACTAGTCATCAAGAAAATGCAAATCAAAACAAAATGAGATTACTTCATCCCCACTAGTATGACAAAACAGAAAAAAAATATATATGGTAACAAGTGTTGATAAGGATGTGGAGAAAATGGAATACTCATAGGACGACAGAATGGTCCACTTTGGAAAAAAAGCTAGTAGTCCCTCAACTGGTTAAACATAGTCATCATATAACCAGTAGCTCTACTCCTAGGAATACATCCCCAAAGAACAGAAAATGGGTTTTCAAACAAAAAGTTGCATAGAAATATTCATAGCAGCAATACCTACAATAACCAAAAGATATAAATAACTTAAGTGTCCATCAACTAACGAGTGGCTAAATAAAATATGGTATATCCATATAACGGAACCCATGCAATGGAACATTACCTGGGCACAAACAAGAACGAAGTACTGATGCATGCGACGACATAGCCTTGAGAACATTTCACAATGTGAAAGAAGTCAACAAGCAACAACATAGTAACAGTAACAACATAATAACAGTAACTACCATGTATCCAGCCTATAACATTTTTAAGGAATGTTACACACTTCATCTCAAACTCCCTACTATGCAATTATTGTTATTTCCATTATGGAGTTAAGGAAGAGTTAGGAGAATGCACAATTTGCCTTCAGTCACACAGCTAGAAAACCAACCGGAACATGTCTCCAGGGTTACCTGACACTAGAGCTGTGCTCTTTCACCCATATTATGGCATCATTTAAAAAAAAAAAAAGGACAGAAGCATGTTTCCTCTTATCAGGCAGCTGCCCAAAAGAAATTACTACAAGAGTAATTTATGTATAAAGGAGGAAACACTTGCCTGATTACTGCTGTACCTGTATTGCATGATATTTTCCCTCATTCCTTAAACAAATAGTTCCTAAGAGTCTGCTATCTGTAAAACAGAGAGGTGGTTATTAAAACTTTTTACATGAATTTATATTCATATTCAGGTTTTTTTTATTTATCTTCTTACTGTATTTTATGAGTCACGTTTATTTAAAATACAATAAGACCCTGGCCAGTTGGCTCAGTGGTACAACATTGGCCCGGCATGTGGATATCCTGGGTTTGATTCCCAGCAAGGCACACAGGAGATGCAACCATCTGCTTCTCCACCCCTCCCCTTCTCCTTCTCTCTCTCTCTCTCTCTCTCTCTCTGCCCCTCCCGCAACCATGGCTCGGTTGGTTCAAACCCATCAGCCCGAGGAACTGAGGATGGCTCCATGGAGCCTGCACCTCAGACACAATGCAGCTCAGTTGATGGCATGGCCTCACATGGGCAGAGCATCAGCCCCAGACAGAAGTTGTCGGGTGGATCCGGTCAGTGTGCATGTGGGAGTCTGTCTCTCTATCTCCCTTCCTCTCACTGGAAAAGAAAAAACAAACAAAAAATATATGTAACACACACACACACACACACACACACACACACACACACACTTATTTATATAATGATGAAAAAGCCATAAAAATGTAATAAGCTCTATATACTAGTATTCAAAATATTTTGAATATATATATATGCTAAAATGGAAAGGGCTGCTTCATATTTGTCATCAAGAGGATTAAACTCTCCAGAGGCCAGAATGAACACAAATGTGTTTCCATGTCTAAACCTACCTAGGTCTATGTGCTTAATCTGCTCATTTGGATCCAAAACTTCTATTTGTATCTTAATAAATTTAATAAACATCAAAATTTTCTATTTTCAGTTTCCCATGAAAGATTAAATCTCTATAAACATAAAGGAAAACAAATCAAACATATTGGTCAATGAGTGGATCTCACTAAACCATATGAAATTGCTGATCTTGAACCATTCTTGACAGACAAAAACAACACTGTTTTATGGTTCATCCCACACTTAATAATTACAAATTTTCTGAGTTGGGCTTAATATTCAAATTGTTAGCCAACCCTTGAGCTTGCCAGGGACCGAGGTTCTAATATGGGCACTGTCGCTCAGTAGATTTGTGACCCTGAGTAAATTGTTCTCAGAGCCTCCATGGCTTCCCTTCAGAAACCTGGGGCTCCAACCCCTGCCTGGATTTACAAGTTTGTTGTTGCAGTGGCTGATATCATTCAGGTTTCAAAGATTTAAAGGATTTCCACATGTAGGAAATACTAGTTTATTATCTTGCTTTGCTTTGTGAACTCCACAATACTCTGCAACGTGAAAGAGTAGAAGGAATGTTTTTGTTTTTTAATTGGATTAGATGAAGGTTGAAATCTAAATCCACAACAACCAGTTTATATCCTTGGAGATGTTGCCTGTGTGCCTTAAGTTGTCTCATCTCTAAAACCAGTAATGAGAGCACATCCATTCCTTTGCTCCTGCTAATTGAGTCCAAGCAGGAATATGCCCACTGTTGTCAAATTTTTTAAATTTGTTTATAAATTAAGAAAACTGTAAATACAAATCAGGAGTAAAGTATCCCTAATTCTTTAGGTATCAACTACTACCTGGATTTGTTTTATTCTGTTTTCCCTTGCCTTTTTTTTTTTTTTTTTTTTTTTGGCAACACAATTCACAATAATTAAAAAACTGGACTACAAATCTCCAACTCCTAACGTGCTCAGCACACTGTTAGCACTCAAGAATTTACTGAATAAATGCTCTCTGGATAATGAAAAGAGGTCCCATGAAGGTTTTTTCAAAGTATTTCATATAGTTCATTCCCTGCTTTGTATTTTCTGATTGCTGAAAGAGCAGATTTTTGTTAAAATTAGGTGCCTAAAATAAGTCTCTTAAAGTACACAACATAAAAATGCTACTTCACCTGTTACTCTTATGAGTAAAATCAGCCAACACATAATAAATTTGTCTTGGAAGCAGGTTGTATCCCTGAGCAGCTGAAGGACCCACCGGGGTGGAGGTGATATACTCCCCATGGACACAAGCATCGCAGCACAACTAAATCACCCTTTCCTCTTCCACCCTTAGATTTGTGATACTTTCAGTGTAAGGACGTTAGAACTAGGTAAATGTTATCTCCTCTGTAAATACATTTCCTTCCCTCTGCCCGGTCTCTCAACAAATCACACAAAGAGCAATGCTTGTATGTGAGAAGGAGCAAAGGCTCATGGGCATTTCAATAACTAAGTCTTGGTTTCAGGTGTCAACCTTACCGTTTTCTGTATAATGAACGACACAACACTGGCATTGGAGTGCACAGCCTTAAAGACACTACCGTACTTAGATTTGGTGATATGCCCCAGCATCTGACCGGGGTCAGCCCCCACATTGCACTGGCACTCACAGAAACAATCCACCAAATATCCCACAGCACCCAAATATGAGTGCACCACTAACATCTGAAATAGCATCATTATCATTTTTCATTCTACCACAAATAGCACAAATTAGGTATAGATGATTAGAAATAAAAGCTTGCTGCTTAGAACACAATATTTAAACTAATACATCAAATTGATATTTTGCCCAAAGATGTATCAGATTTGCCAAACATTTACTAGAAAAGTCTACTGTATTTAAAATTGAATTCAGTTGGCCAAAAAATAGAAAAAGTGATTTAAACACTAGTTTTCTAAAACAAATAAAGCAAAGAATCAAAACAACTATTATCCCTCTTCTACTAAATTTTATATATCATTGGATAATTTATCACACTACTTGATAATCAAGAAATAAATAAAAATAGATAATGAGGGGTAGAGAAAGAAGTAATTGTTTTTGTTGTCATTATCTGGCTTCTAGAAGTTTCAGAATTAACACCATCACAGGGAACCAGTTTCATTGATTATAATAAAATGTGAGGTCCTGGCCAATTTGATCAGTGGATAGAGCATCAGCCCAGAATGCAGACATCCCGGTTTTAAACCCTGGTCAGGGCACACAGAAGAAGTGAACATCTGCTTCTCCTTCCCTCCCTCTTTCCCTTCCATACCCAGTGGCTCAGTTGGTTCAAGAATTGGCCCTGGGCACTAAAGATAGCTCAGTTGGTCCAAGTGTGGGCCTCAGGCAATGAGGATACCTTGGTTTGTTCGAGTGTTGGCCCCAGACACAAGTTGCCGAGTGGATACCAATCAGGGTGCATACGGGAGTCTGTCTCACTATCTTCCCTCCTCTCACTTAAAAAAAAAAATGTGAACTTTCAATGTTCAAGTCCATGAACCAAGAAACCAACCAAGACTAATAAACAGGAACAATCCCATAAAGATTCTCCTGTGTCGCCTGGCCTGTGGTGACGCCATGGATAAAGCATCAACCTGTAACACTGAGGTTGTCCGTTTGAAACCCTGGGCTTGCCTGGTGAAGGCACATATGACAAGCAATCAAAGCAGTGAACAACTAAAGTGAAGAAACTATGAGTTGATACTTCACTCCCTAACCCTTTCTCTCCTCTCTCTGTAAAATCAATAAAGAAAATCTTAAAGAAAAAAAAAAAAAAAAAAAAAGATCCAAGATCCCCTCTTGTTTCTATTAGGGAAGACTCAGAGCCACTGAGTCATTTTTCATGACTAATTTTAAAATAATGAGAGAATGTTTTAGAATTAGTTCGGAATGTTTTAGAAGTACTGACAATGTTTTAATTATCCTCTTTTTTTCTTTAAATTCCTGGCCCCTGACAGAATTTCTGAGCACAGGAGGGAGGGACGGAGCCAAGGAGAGGAGGAGCGGGGCAGCAGCTCTCTTAGCCAACACAACCTCACCCCCAAGATCAGAGGCAGCAAGTTACAGACACAACAGAAAAACATTTCACACAGAGTAATTGAGCAACAGCTCAAAGACTGGCATTACAAGACCAAAACACCTTTTTTTTTCTTACATAAAAGTACAAACTCGAGGGCACCATTTCTGAACCCCTCTTGACATGCCTTAATATCTTTAAGAGCATTTTCAACTACAGTGCTGTGAAAAACAGCTAAAATATTTATAATGATCCAAGTCCAAACACTTTTTTTTTTACAACTTTATTAAGTTTTATTTTGTAATGTAGAACGCACCCATTTCAAGTGTACAATTCAGTGACTTTGGGTAAATTTACTGAGTGGTACAACCATCACTATACGTCGGTGTGAGAATATTTTCATGACCCTAATAAGATTCCTGGTGTTTATTTAAAGTAATCTAATTCCCACTACCCAGGCAACCACTAATTGACTTTCCTTTTTCTATAGAGATTTGTCTTTTCTGGACATTTAATATGAATGGAATGAAAGAATACTCTGCCACTTTCTAAATATGTGACTCCTGGTCAGGGCACAACAGGAGAAGCGCCCACCTGCTTCTCCACCCCTCCCCCTCTCACTTCTCTCTCTCTCTCTCTCTCTCCCCCTTCTCCTCCTGTAGCCATGACTCCATTGGAGCAAGCTGGTCCTGGGGCACTGAAGATGTCTCTATGACCTCTGCCTCAAGTGCTAAGAAGAGCTCGGTTGCTGAGCAATGGAGCAATGCCCCAGATGGGCAGAGCATCGCCCCCTCAAGGGTTTGCCAGGTGGATCCCAGTCAGGGCACATGTGGGAATCTATCTCTATGCCCCCCCCTCCTCTCACTGAATTAAAAATAAGTAAATAAATCTGGGACTTTAGTGAAGTCGCTTAACTTTGCCAGGCCTCCTTTTCCTCACAATAATTGTACCCACACTTCACAGAGCTATTATAAGGAATGAATGAAGTAACCATATGAAATGCTTAGAACGCTGGCTGACCTATGTCAAGTCCACAATAAACTAACTGTAAAGTCACCAAAACCCTACTACTGTTTGCTTGTAATTTTACTATAGTTTCTATGCCAGTGGCACCTCAAACTCAACATGTCCTACAATGAATTCACTGTCTCTGCTTTCCTCCTATATCCCTTCACACAGGGTATACCAAGAACCCAGTCAGTCATCAGAAACTTCAAACAGTCTTAAATTCTTTCTCACTCATTCTCACACCCAGCTAGCAAGTTCCAGACTCCTCTCGACTCCCCTGACTTTGCCTCTTTCTCTTCATTCCCTCGGCTTCAGTTACAGCTCTCAAACATTTTTCCTGATTCAGTACAGAAGCTTCCTGCCTGTTCCCTCTACCTTCAAGTGGGTCTTTCTCTGATCTATCCATGCTCCTTCTGTCAGCGGATTGTCTCTTAAAACTCAAGTCTGCTCACTTCTCTCTCCTTCAAAGGCTCTCCCCTAGCTGTCAGTTTAGCTCCCCAGCTGGTCACCCAGGGCCTATCATGGACTCGTTTCTACCTAGTTCTTTCTGTATTTCCGTCTCTGGCCTGTCTCCAGAATACACCCTTGGACCTGGTCATTCTAAACAACCTGCAGTTTTCTGAATGTGTGAGTCCTGGGGCTTCAGGGAAGCTAGTCCATTTCCAGCACATCCCAAACTGCCATTTGCCTTTTCTAAGTCTCGGCTCAAGTATCGCTGTATTTATTAGATTCCCTGGACCACCTAGCGTGATCTGGAGGTAGCTCCTCTGTCCAAGGCTGAATGATACAATGCACAAAAGTTGTTCTCACACTGCCATCAACTCAATGAGGTGGCTCTTCCTGACCCCAGGTGTGGCATCACTTGAACTTGGTGGAGGGTGGGGCAGGGAAATAATGAAGCAGGCAGGAAGGGAGGTGAGTGGGAATGAGAGGAGAAGCAGAGAGAGGAAATGGGGAGAGGAAGGGGAGGGAGGATGTGAAATGGCAGGAAGGGATGAGGAAAAATAGGAGAAGATAAAAGGAGCCGAGGACAAAGCATGACAGAGGACCAGAAGAAGGGGCACGACCCACTTCTCTGAAGGGAGCCTTTTCTGTGGGGCGTGAGCCTTTAACAAAAATGTGAACCCTTTGTTTTACTCTTCCCTGTACCGATAACGACACAGCCTTTCTTTCTAGTCTTCTGTTTCTGAAACACGACCACTCACAGTGATTCTAGCGCTAAAGTGGAGGAAAAATTTACACACTTCCATCTGCTGGAGACAACATTTCATTTCCTTTCTAAAGCATTCTCCACATTTACTGTCAATCAACCAACAGTTACTTTTCAGGTTTTCCATCTGTTTTCATTTCTTTCTTTTCTTTCATCAGAATCCATGGAAAACTAGACTTATTTCAATATGCTCTAAGTATCAAGGATATTTGAGGAAAGGGATCAGAGTTAAAAGAGACAGTAGAGATTATCCAAATCAGTGGTTTCCAACATTTTCTCCACTGACCACTTTAAGTATATCCACCCACACTCAATCCAAGGCCTGGCTTTCAAACAACTTTTATGCCTAACTTAGTCTTTTTACAATTTATCTTCCCATTTTACTAATCAAAAGTCAAGGATAACAATCAAGAGTTTCTGATCAACATAAGCTACACAATGCTAAGACCCCTGAATTTATATAATTACTAATTAAAATCCAAGACGAAACAAACAATATCTCAACATTTTGTTAGCCTATGTGATCCTGTACTGGATAACTGTAAGCTTGGGTTTTAATGGCAGTTTATGATGGATTCTGATTTTGAACTTCCAAGTCTCTTCTGGGCATCAAGCTACTGACTATAGCCTAACTCCCCAAGTTTAGAAAAGTGAAACAGTAAGAAATCTTATATCGTTATATTCTTAATGACCCCTCGTTTCTGCCTTGTTTCTTCACAGGATCTCAATAAATGTCTTCTTGTCCTACCAAGGTCCAAGGTTTTTTATCCTGCAATGCACAGAGAATTTAGGAATCCATGAACTTGGATGGAAAGAAAAGGACATTTTAGCTTTCACTAGTTGTAAGGAAATTTAGCATTGTCTTTAATTATGAATAAAGCCAAAACACCATGGCAGATGGGGTCACAGATGCTTATATCACAGTACAGTTATGAAAAATTTCTCAAAAAACCATTTACACTCATCACTCCTTTAATACCATGGTAGTTCATGGATCTGCCACTGGGATTTTGGTATTTTGATAAACATATTTCCAGTTTATGGCTTTTTTATGTGTTTTTTTAGAGAGAGAGAGAAGAGAGAGAAAGGGATTGGGAGTGAGTAGAAACAGGAAGCTTCAACTCACAGTAGTTGCTTCTCGTATGTGCCTTGACCGGGCAAGCCCAGGGTTTCGAATTGACGACCTCAGCGTTCCAGGTCGACGTGTTGTCCACTGTGCCACCACAAGTCAGCTTATATATGTTTTATTTTACCCATTTAAGACAATTTTAGGGGAGGAAGTCCATAGGTTTCTCTAGGTTGCCAAAGAAATGCATGAACACCCTCTTTAAAAAAGGCTGCTTTGAAAGCAAGTTTCATTCAGATTCATCTTTGTGTACCCAACAGTAACAAGCTGGGGTAAGACAAAGTCAGTGCTTGCTTGAGTAAATGCAAAGCTCACACATCCAGTGGGCAAAAAGGGAGTCAGACTCAAATCTTCTGAACTCCCCTCTATTCCACTGCTTTCACGGAGTCAAGTCAAGGACAGAGACAGATATGCGTGAGTTCAAAATGGGTTCATTGTTTTATGATCCAATGACCTTAGGCAAGCAAGCTATTTAACCTCACAGAGTCAGTTTTCTTGTCATGACTGCCTTATGGGTTGAAAAGATTAACTGAAAGAAAATATGTAAAGCACTTACTGTGGTATTTAACACATAATTATAGATATAATAATCTACATGATGCCTCAGTATGATAAACACTCCATAAAAATATTATTTCTACATAGCGTTAGCATTTTCTAAAACTTCTTTATTGCAGTGTGATGCCCCTCCACATAACCCTCAAAATCAGAGCCTACTTTAGTCTCAAAAGAACTCATGGCCCAGGAAGATCTGAGGCCAGGAACACTAGTTATGGTCATGCTGGTTCACACTGGATTCAGGCAGACAGTAAAGGAACTGTGGAGCCAGAAAATGGTGGGCCATCCGCTTAATAGTCTCGCAATGGTGGACGAGCAAGCTGGCAGGGCAAACCACTTCCCTCTCTCTCTCTCCAGACTCTCAAACCAAAAACTGGTCCAGGGGTGGGTGTCAGGCAGGAAATTTGCAATCTGCTGCCCCGTGGGCAAGCACCTACAGCCTTACATACACTATACACACATGGTGCTGCCCCGTGCTCATGCACCAATCAGGCAAAATACAAGTGAGCAAACCTAACATACTTGTTTGCCCAACCTTCCACCCCTTTAGGGTTGGTTGCTTGCTTCACAATCTACACTGCAGGTATCTTCCTTGATGATCCCTGTGCGAGGAGTGAGGCTTCTTATGCCAACACCTGCTGCACATTAGAAGGGGACCAGGGTATTGCCAATTTCACATGGGGCCTCAGGCCTCCCCCCCCTCATCTCTGTTGTCATGGCAGTTCTGAAGACGCTGCCTTAGAGAGGAGGGCATAGTAATGGTGGCCAATTTCTCCATCTCTGTTCCAGAGAGCATGATGCCATCCACCCCTATGTCACACAACCACAGCAACCCTCCCAGGACTCAATGGGTTTCTGCCTGAATTATGCCCTCAATTCCATCAGCTCTGCCTGGGTTTTTACCTACTGGGCGACCACTGGCCGAGCTCTGAGTCTGCAGACAGCAGCTTCAGCCTGAGCCTCCTCATTCTCAGAAGAGGAGTTGGAAACACCTGCTCCCACCGACTCAAAGCCACTCCACTAGCATGGATGCTGCTGTTCCTTCAGTGACCATTTCAGCTCCTGCTGCTGCCGGCTCTCGGCCTAAAGCTGAGACTTAAGCTCTTGAACTCGCAGTTGTTTCTCCACCAACTGTTGGTATCAGCATTCCACTTCCAGGGCAAACTGGAGCTCATGAACCTTTAACTCCTTCTCCAGAGACCATTGCAGATCCAGGCGCCATTGGTGCTCATCCTGCACCTCCCACTGCAGCTCTTGAACCCCGTCAGCCTTCCTCTCCAGTGCTCTCTCCAGTCTACACCATCACTGTTTCTCAGTGTGGAGCCCAACCTGCAGTTCTCGGATCTGCAGATCTTTCTCCAGTGACAGTTCCAGCTCATGCCATTGTTGCCACTTGGTCAGCAGCTCACCCTCTCACCCTGGAGCTCTTGACCTCAGGAAGCCTCTGGCACAGAGCTCTTGGTATCCTCTTGCTGGGCTGTAAAAAACAGCCAGCCGACAGCCCCCAGAAGGAGAGCCATGGAGAAGAATACGACCACTCCTTTACCCCACCCCTCCAGGGTGGCAGTGGCTCCATACTGATCTGATGTGAATCCTGCCAGCTGCTACAGATGTAAGGCCAGCATCTGCCGCAGCCATGCAGGTTCTCTCTCTCTCCAGACTCTCTGGACTCTCGTGCCAATAAAAGGCCAGGGGTGAAAAACCACTTCCCCAGCCAACAATAGCAAACAACGGCCCCTCCCAGTGGCAGCAGGCAATCTGCCATTTGCAGTCTGCCACCCTGAGGGGAAGCACCCACAGCCTTACATAGACCATACACACATGGCGCTGCCCCGTGCTCATGCATCAACTAGGCAAAGTGCAAGCGAGCAAACCTAACACATTTGTTACACACTTGTTTGCCCAACAAGCAACATCTCCCTGATCCTTGGGTTCATCTTCCAACTACTATGATAGAAACATCACTAATAAGCCCATCTACGAACCCCACAATATTAGGTCACACTCCCTCCTGCTGTCCTCATTATCTGCTAGGCCAAGGATCACCATCCTGAGTAGCTGTCTTTTTTTTTTTTTTTTTTTTTGTCTTCCATTATCCATACTGATGACACATGCAAAACTCTACAGTCCCAGTTTTGAGGTTTCCACCATTCTAACAACCTGAAATTTCTTCTATGAGTCCTTTTCCAGAGGTAATCCATTTTCCTTTCAGGCCCCTACTGTATAACCTCATACCCCTGCAAAGTTTTCAGTCATGTAGGAAATCAAAATGTGTGGTAACTGGCCAGCAGGTGTTTGAGAGCCTTAGAACAAGATAGCACCTCATTCACCATTTGCATGTCATTCCTCTGACACAGCTCCTGATAGATTTGATGGGAAATTCAAGTGCAGGAAAATGAATTAAGTTTAATGCTCAGAACAACCCTATGATGTCAGAAATCACTGTCCTCTTCAGAGATGAGCAACCCCACTTTCAGACAAGTTGCTGACTTGACCAATGTATGGCCAGAAAGTAAAAAAAAATCAAAAAAAAAAATCTGAAGAATAAACCCAACGATGCCCATTATTCAATGATCTCTTATGCTTAATTTAACTTTTCAGTACAAAAAAAATATATATATTCAGCTCATTTTCTCAATTTCTTATCCCCTTGGAGAACTAAAATTACAACTTCTAACCAGTTTTCTTACTAACATACTATTTCTTTATCCTGCTCATAATGATCATGATTTGTTCAGATCTTGACTGAGTTACACAACAGGTGAACTGGAAATGATTGAGATGGGAACTACCATACTGCCTAGAAAACAAAGAAGCAAACTCAGAGAAGCAAGAAACCACACTTAATGCTTGTTTACAGCCATCACCCTGCACTGAGCAAAAGAAATAAAACTATGTCAGCCAGATCCAAGGGGAGTGGCAAAAAAGGAGATTGCAATGCACTCTGAAACTCTGTAGGAGAAAACAGAACGCTGAGCATGTTGGAAGCCACATTTCCCTTGACATTAGCTCAAAATGATCACTGTGATTAGCACAGAACAATGAGATGCGTAGAGCACAGAACCAGTAAGACGTGACACGAAGCCCTACCAGAGGAAAACTGAACACATAGTACCACGCAAACCTTTAAACCTGAAATATGAGACAGGAGGGAAACTTTAATGTAAACATTGATTTTATGGATATAATTTCAACAGGACCCATTTTCCTATTATTTTCATCCAGTATTTCACTGAAACCAAAATACCTTCAAGCCTCACATGACGTAAGTGCTGCCTGGACACGTTCACATATCACCATCTCTTTGGCTCACAGCAACATCACCAATTTACCACTTGTATACTGAAAAAATTTAACTAAAAAATTACAATTGGCGTAGAACTGCCTCTGTGTTATTTGTGAATTGCTTGTTTCTTCTTTGGCTTATGGCAAATGGAAAATTGCCTATAAATGCATATATAAATATATTACGTATCTACTTATAAAATCTAACATTAAAACTAAACTTAACCCAAACTCAGAATATTATGATACCCTTTAAGCAAGAATTATAACATACATTTGATATAACATGTCTCTTCTAGCACAACTTTTTAAATTGATTTCACTAATTACAGGTCAAAACTCTTCACCTAATTGTCTTCTTTTATAAAAATTGTTTACCACCTATTTTATAAATTAGGAATTTTAATATGTTCTTATTGAAAATCAAATTACAGATTGTTTTTGGTGTTTTTAAGTAGAACAGTTAGTTGTTGGTTAAAATGCATTCCATTTATTTATTAGGCCCAACAATTTCATTTCATATGCACAGATAGTTATTTTTCACATTTGTTATTGAAAATGAATACCAAAGGCAACATTTTCCTCAATAAGGATTAGTTTACAAATTACTTTAAGTCTGCACACCTCTGAGCTACATATTTTGAAAAGCCAGGTACTACTGTTTTGGAAAACCCATACTTCTAACCCTGTAAGTCAACAGCATTCCTAAAAGTATAAGAATCATATATAATTGTGTAGTAGGCACTCTTGGTCCTGACACTGACTTTTCTACCTGAGGACAACCGTATCCAAACTACAAAATGGACACTTTCAAAGAGTGCGGAAGATGGCAATCCAATTCAAAGCAGAAACATACGGCTTCTTTCCTTGCCAATAAGAAGAAAAAAAAATTGATATCATGGCAGTACGTTATTGAGCACATTTTATCCAGGGTGCCTCCTGCGGAGCCCAAAGAACAAAAAAGCATCAATATGAGGCTGTCAACAGCCAAGCAGTGACGCAGAGTCACTTTGCAGGTGTCAAAACCTCAATCCCAGAAAATGAAGACCAGTGGGCAGACCACAGGAGAAAATGGATACCAGAAGAATACCAAACAGCTGCTTAGAGCTGAGCTAAAGCAAGGCAGATACCCACAGGGAGGTCAGGCAAAACACTTGGAGAGCACATCCATCTGAGCGGAGCCTGAAACAATGTAACAGAGCAGCAGACAGCTGGGAAACAACTGCTTGGAAACACAGCTTGAGCTGGGGGGGGAGGGGGTAGGTTCACAAACAGCTACACAAGCACCCTGGAAGCCCCACTCAGATAAAGCAGCAGGCACTTCCTGAAGGCCAAACGTGACTGCCTGAGCCACGTGGCCAGGGCTATCAGCACCAACAAACAAAGACTTACTGTCGCAGGAAACTACTCACCAACCCGCTCAGGGTGGAGGGACTAGTTAGGCAAAACGCGTAACATTTGCAAAAGTGTGGGGTCCATGGGGTCTAGACACTTAATGCTATCCTAGACTCCCAGGCAGGAGGTTTGCCAAGTTCTACAAAAATTCACCAGACACTGTAGTGTCATCCAAGAGAAAGAGAAGTCAGGAAATTTTACATCTGTAAGTCTGACGTTGGCCCTGGCCGGTTGGCTCAGCGGGAGAGCCTCCACCCAGCATGTGGAAGTCCCAGGTTAGAGTTCCGGTCAGGGTACACAGGAGAAGTGGCCACCTGCTTCTTCCGCCTTCCACCTCCTTTTCTCTCCCCTACCTCCCCTCTGGCAGCCATGGCTCAAACGGTTTCCAGCAAGTTGCCCCCTCCACCCCGGCCCACTGAGGATGGCTCCATGGCCTCACCTCAAGCACTAAAATAGCTCAGTTGCCAAGCAACAAAGCAGAGGCCCCAGATGGACAGTGCATCACCCTGTAGGGAGCTTGCCGTGGATGGATCCCAGTTGAAGAACATGTAGAAGCCTGTCTCTGCCTTCCTACCTCTCCCTTAAATGAATGAATGAATGAATGAATGAATGAATCCTTGAGCTTTAATTCCTAAATTACATCTTAGACCCGTGTTGCCCACCTAATGTCAGGAACCCCTGAGAGTGTCGTCCATACATGCTTTTAGCAATCTCAGTAAGATTGCTGGAAGAATTCTAAAAGTATCTTTTTCCATTTAGATCAGTAAGTGGCAAATTTTTTTCGGTTAAAGACCAAAAGTCCCTGTTGGAACTGCACAACTCAGCTATTGTAGAAAAGTCATTGGCAGTATATACACAAATGGGTATGGCTGTTTAACAAGCTACAGTGTGGATTTGGCCCACAGGCCATAGTGCCCACTCCCATTCTGAACAATGATCCAAAATACACACACGCCTATAGAAATGTTCTACCTCATATGCTCAATCACCTCATGACGGAGTAAGGCCACATGACTTCTGAGATTGCCTTTATGATCAAGTTGGCACCAAAGAATACTACTCAAATTGTCAAAGGTAGTAAGAATAGATTGTGTGTACCTGGAACCAGTATAATTTTGTTAACCAGTATCACCCCAGTAAATTCAATAAAAAGAAAGAAAAAAAGACTGGGAGTAGACATCATGGGTTCCATGGACATCTGTGGTCTCCCTTTCTTCCCTGAATACTTTGCTTTTCCTTCTAACAGAGCCCCTCTTTCTTGGGGTAACCCTTTGCACATGGTGTGGGACAGCTAACCCTGTCCCTCTCTAATCATATGCCAAACCATAAGCTCAGCTACATGCACGGCCCAGGCTTGGCCTAAGTACCCCACCATTCCCCTAGCCAGGAACTTCGCTTCACGGATCAGCTTTGAACTTAAGTCGGGATAATTAAGGGCCTCCAAGAAGCATGTCTGAGAGAGTTAGGGAAGAAACCATCACAGCCACAGTGACCATGATGGCCTGACCAAGAGACAGAGAGAGAAACAAAGTCTTCATGGCCTTATCAGAGCTCATGCGTTCAGACAAGCAAGAGGCCCTACCTTCCCTAAATCAGGCTTGTGTCATTTATAACCAAGAGACCTTATTATCAAAATAAATAATATGCTAACAAAAATAAAGGCTCAGTGGCAATGTATCAGCAACAGCTCAAAGCAGCAACAAAGGCACACCCAACTCCAAAGCCCCACAGCACATACATGCTGTAAGCAGAGATGCTCAAACATCTCGTCTCTCCTCTTATTCACTGAGGACAATAGGCATATCCTTCCAACTCCCTTCCCCCAAAACTAATCTACCTTCTTTTTTTTAACCTCTGGCCCAAGACAGAAAAATCTGGGAACAGTCGTAACTCCTCTCTCTCCTCCAACCGCCCCAAATTCAGCTAGTTCCCAAGTGAGATCAAGTTTTCTTCACATTTTCATTTCTAATACACTAAGCTTTCCTTCTCACTTCCACTCTTACCTTATTTTAACCGCCATCACCACAAGAAATACCAATCCTCCAAAATAATCCTACAGATCACATATAATCCTAGATGGTCAAAATAATCCTATAATGGACACCTTTTTGGCCTGTCTGCTTTGGATTTCACCTTACTTTAAACAATTGTCCCAATGTTATTATGGAACACCAGACCCTCTGGACCTAGCCCCTGGCTTCCTTGCCAATTCCTTTTTCCCACCTTGCCACCCTCTCCTCCAGCTTTACGTCCCGGCTCTTCAGACACCAGACCTTTCACTTCCTGCACATTTCCCCCAAAGATTCCTCCCACTGTCTTATCATTAAGAAACTAATTTTTATCTGGTCAGCTCTTCCCTCAACCTCTGCCTCCCAGTCTGTGTGAATGCCTTTCTTCTGTGCTCACTTAGAATCATAAGCATGTCTTTATTTTAGACAAACTGTTTCTGTGGTCTCCCCACCAGACTCGAAGCTCCTTAATATTGTGGACGACAGTCTTCTGGGTGGGTGCCCCCAATATTTAACATGGTTCCTGACAAAGCTGAGCACTTACGAATGCTTGCTGAAGGAACACAGGAATGCAGCCCGACATGAGCTGAAAGCATCCCACGCCCAGGCTTTCTAGCGAGAAAGCACATTTCTAGATAAGAATGGCTTCACGCTTCTAAATCAAAGGCCAGTGCCTATTTGAGTTGATATCCTGAATTTGAAATAAACCATATTCAAATCATACTCCCCAACTTTGAATAAAATTATCATATTTTACACTATAATTTGCAGAAATCAGACTACTTAAATGGTAAGCATACCATTGCTTTCCTTTCTTACTCTCACTTCCAGGATCAACAGTCATTTGGGGACTCAGCGGGAAGTGCTCAGAATACACAGCAAAACAATTTACAATGTCATTATTAACTATTGTTTAACTTTTCATTGATATGCGTCTAAGGACAATTACCTACATATAGTTTTCATCTTTTTAAAAAAAATATGGTTGGTTGCTTTTTGTTTTCCATTGATTTGAAAGAGAGGAAGAAAAAGGGAGGGGCATCAACTTGTTGTCCCATTTAGTTGCTCCATTTAGTTATACACTCAATGACTGCTTCTCATACAGGCCCTGACCAGGATCAAATCCACAAACTCCACGCACCAGCATGAGGCGTACCCACTGAACCACCCGGCCAGGGCTTTGCTTTCTTAATTTCCATTCATGTCCTTTTCCTAGTATCAAGGCCAACAAAGAATAGAAGTTAGTTTGTGAAGAATGCCAATGAATCAGCAGCAATTGATGTAATTTATTTGGGGGGAAAAAGATCCTTAAAATACAAATAACTTTCTTTAAGTAAATGAACACCAACAATATTTTACAAAAGAAATCATTCATTAGTTTCTGTTTACTCAAGATTCTGAAAGAAAACACCATCCCAGTTTTCAATTATAGCTCCAGTGTTACTTTGGCCTATTTCTACCAATTTCACTCTATTCTAGTAAACTCTTTCTGAACACACAAATGGCTTGCAGGCATACACAAAAGAATTCCTTCAAATGCAGTAGGTAAGCTGCATGCAAAACATTTACTCTTTCTATATAAGTTGCTTAAAGAAAAAACAGTCGGGCTAAGTACTGGTTTGTGTTTAGGTTTTATTCACATTTAGAGAAAAAGTTTAAATAATGTTCTTATCAACTCTATTGATTTACAGGAAATCTTTGATCTTCATTTTCAACTACTTTTCATAAACAATGATGAGACAAAAGAGATAAAAATTCAAAAATTAACAATTTGAACTTTCAAATGTCATTCATGGCCTAATGTCTCTAGTATATGAATAATCTGTCCAACTTAACAATAAATTTACTAACTTTTTCAGGCTTCAGTTGGAAAAATAAACCCACCCCCAAAATGATAAATCCTCAGACTTCATATTCCAAGTACACAATGATGAACATATGGGCATTTATTATAATGATAGTCCTTTTTTTAAAAAAATACAAGCAAGCTGCTATTTTATAACACACACCAAAAATTCAGCATTCAATCAAAATACATTGAAGAATTTTTTAAAACACTAAAGAGCTACTATCACAAACAGAGCTGAATTCAGCAGACTTCCATTATAACAGTGATTTCACCTCTAGAAGCTGACAATCATCTGCTGCTCTGGTTCCAATTCATAAAAATATCAAACAAAACTACCCAACTTTCATTGTGCCTCTGTTCCCCCACAAACAAAGAAAATTCTTCCAAATTTCTACACAATCATCTGTCTCTGTACCATAAAAGGAAAGCACTGGTTTGTAAGCAAGAAAGAGACAAAAGCTTCAAGTTACCTTCTCTCAATTTCACCCAAGTTCGTTTTATAGGGATGTCATACTCTTCCCATTTAATTTCTCACCCTGGAGAAATCCAACTGCTGGTCCTTTGCTTAGTTCTAAATATCAACTGCTGAGGTACATTTACTAAGGTCCTAATTTAAATTAATTCCAGAGGACTCAGAGCCATCCTACAAAAACCATTTGTTGTTTTCCTTTGCTAAATTAAAAAGAGTATGATTGATTTTTTTAAAACCCATCAGTAATAGAATCTGGTCTATTAAAATACTGGGTGAATTTTCACCTATTTTCAAAATGCTCCAAGGAACAGACATAAACTAGAGAAAACTAGGCTGCTATCCAGCAAGAACCAAAAGTGTTCTTTTTAGAAGCTGCCACTTGCTGTTAGAATTTAGTTATCAATAGAAACAGAGTAAACATTCCAACTGAGAAGAAGGTAACACATAAGAAATAAAATGATTGTGATTGAGATAAAACATCTTTGGTTGATAATGTTTGTTGTGTTAATGAACCTCCTTTTCCATTGTATGTGTGGCAATATGGCCAATGTTTTACCTAAAACATAATTAATTGTCCCCAAAATGGCAAATTTCAAATACACCTCTTAAGCAAACAAACCCAAACCCATTTCCTTAGAATAGTGACCAGTTTTAAGCTGGAAGAGACCCAGGGGAATCGTGAGAGCCAAGCCCTGACTTGGAAGAAAAAGCTGTGCTATTAGTATGATAAACCGTCTACTCTACACATTACCTGTACTTGGGGGAAAAAATGGAAAGCAAGAAGTATTAAGGTTAGAATGTTATATGTTCTCTTTATATAGGGAATACCTAGAAAAATGATTAGTCAACATGTAAAATATGTGAGAGATTAATATTCTTAAATGCAAAGCTGGCCCTGGCTGGTTGGCTCAGTAGTAGAGTGTTGGCACAGCATGTGGATGTTCCAGGTTCAATTCCCAGACAGGGCACACAGGAAAAGCAACCATCTATCTATTTACCCCTCCCCCTTCTCTTTCCCTTTCCCCCCCCATCTCCCACAACCATGGCTCATTAGAACAAATTGGCCCCAGGCGCTGAGGATGACACCATGGCCTTTCCTCAGGTGCTAAAACAGCTAGGTTGCCAAGCAACAGAGCATGAGCCCCAAATGGGCAGAGCACATGCAATCAGGGCACATGCAGGAGTCTCTCTCTCTCTCTCCCAGCTTCTCAAAAAAGAAAAATGCAGAGCTGCCCATAAATAAATGAGTGCAAGTTGTAGGTTCTAGTGAGGATGCAAGTTAATGAGAAAATAACAAGCTTCCAAGGCACAGTTTAAAAGAACAAACAGAGCTTTTGTATCAGTTTTGCTTGCTATAAAACAGAAGGTCCAGGCCAGTACTCTTGGGATTTTGGCTAACTCTTTAATTCGATACAACCATTCACAATATAACTGAAAACAACTGAGTTTTTACTATTTAAGCTTTGCCATGGTCTAGATACACTTCATAGAGTGAAACAATTCTTACAAAATGCTAAGAAATCATAATTTAGCACATGCTGCTATGGACTGTATCAACTGACTTAAAGAGGAAAGTCAATTATGGTGAAGGAAACTGAAGGCATCCCAGTTCTGTTTTTCATATACACTTTTAACTGAGTATTCACGCAACTACTGGCAAAATTTGCGTATGTGCATGCGTGCATGCATGCATGTGTGTATAACAGTCAAGTTCCAACATTTCTCCAAATTATAACTCACAATAAAAATTAAATTTAAAAAATCAGTAATTATTTAATAAAGTTTACTGAATGCTTCCAAGTACCCTAACTATATCTGAAATACTAACTTAAATATTACTAGAAATAAGCTTAAATTTTTAATATTGGCTTTAAGGAAAAGTCCCTAAATGCTTTCAGATGTTATTACTATATACCGTGCTTTTAAGTGATGAGCAATAAAATTAATGAGTAATTTCTTAATTAAGAAAAATATTGAATAATTATCCTAGACATCAGGCACTGGACCAGGCACTTTATATATAAATTATCTCATTCAATTCTCCCATGAATGAGGCATTACTGTTCTCATTCAATAAAACAGAGAATAGAGACTAAAAGACTTTTAGTAACAATCAGAATTACACTATTAGCAAGTAATAGTTCTGGGACTAGATCCCCAGATTATCTGATTCCAAAATCCTAGTGATCTTTTTTCCTTGTTTGCCACTCTGTTGCTTGAAAAGCTCTAAAATTAAGAAAAAAAATTTAATTAGTTATAAAAATGTATCACCAGGGTTAGGTGCCAGATGTTGTCATCCAGTACATGGGCTAAGCATACTTACTCCAAATTCTCAATACAGGACTGATTAACACAAACACTTCAGCGGGAGGACAAACAGCTCTGACACGTTACGTACATACTGCTTTTCCTAATCACCAGGCCGCCCGAACTTTCCTGAATCTGAACATACTCCTAAAAGAAAAAGGGTTGTCACTGAAGAGGGAGACCATGAGTACGCCTTGCCAAGCAGAACCAAAGTACCAAGGATTACTTACACCCAATGCACTGTAATTGGTGCTTTTACCCTGCAAATGGAAAGACATGCTCAGATTGGCCAGGATGTCTATTCAAAATAAGCCTTCACACAGAGACCTGAAACGTTGGGAAAGCAACAAAAAAGAAATGAGAAGAAGCATTGCTTATGCAGTGAGACCTCAAAGATTCAGAGCAGAAATGGGGTATGGGGCTGACAAGAGAAGCTGGGACAGCAGGAGTTTCAACCACTGACTCCGAGTGAAAAAGTGGCAGTAACACAGATTGGAACACAGCTCCGCTCTCAGGGCAGAAGACAGTCAGATGCTGATGTACTGAGCCACACATGCTCTGGTCCAACACTCTGTATACATCTAAATCGATAGCCAGGCAGCTTTTTAATACACACAGAGAACATTTCTTTGGATCATCACACTGTGGTTGGCAGCTAAACTACTGTTATTTTCACTTCTTAAACAATTATAGAACCAAGTTTTAGAGAGATGAGTGCCTTGAGCACTTAGCTAGCAAAGTGAGAACTTCAGGACCATAACTATAGTCATCTCTCTTGGCCTAATGTTTGTTTAGAAAACTGCCACTAGGACACACTACAGTATTTTAAAAAGAAAAGAATAATTGTAACTCCTTTTAGAATGAGTTCTCTAAAAATATTTCTATTTAGTAGGAATATAAATTTTCAGATATAGAAGGCATTCACTCATTCAGAAGTCCCCCAGAGTGCCCAAAGGCTATAGTTTAGTGTACCAGGTTAAAAAAAAAAAAAAATCACAGGGGATGAAGCATTTCTCCTTCTCTGTAATGACCTTCACCCAATAGCATCACCCAGTGCCTGACTATCATTAATAAATCTTTAGCTTTCCCAGTCTCAGCTGCCTAAACACTTAAAATATTTTGCTGCTTCCCTACAGTTTACAAAGCCTTCGTGCAATGTAAGCCAAATTTCCTTACAAGGGATTGTTTGACAAAAGTACAAACTAACAAACACAGACTATAGAGACTCAGTTAAGGCATCTATTCAAGACATAAGCCTAAGGCAACAGCATATCAGTTTATTTGTCAAAATCAGCATCCAACACCTGTCTCCACAGTAGCGTTACAAGGAAGATAACATTGTAATACAAGATGGTGACAGACATTTCAATAGAGATCATCTCCTGAGATTCCATCACGCTCTCTACCTTTTCAAAACCTACCCAATACTTCAAATCTACATGACACTTTGAAGGTGATGTCGTGATTGAACAAATACAGAAACAAAACCGAGAGAGATTAAATAAAATGGCTAAACTCATACACAAAAGAGAGGTGTTTTATCCCTAATCTTTTTTAATCCAGGAAATGTAGGTAGCTTTTCCAAATGTCTGTATAACTCACTGAGCCAACATTTACTACATTTAAATGAAATAGCACCTTATTACTCTTATGACAGTGCGGTCCATGAACCAGCAGCCATCTGTTGTGCCTGGGAATTACAGAAAGGCAGGCTCTTAGGCCCACTCCAGGTGGCCTCTGCACTTGCACTCATCTAGAAATACACACCCATACCAGAAGAGACCCAGCAAGAGGCCCCGCTCCATAATGTCCCGTTAGCAGAGGTCTAGGGACAGACAGGGTTCAAAGAAACTGGGAATCTAAACTGCATTTTAAAAGTTGTTTTTTTGGTTTTTTTTTTTTAAAGGCAATCATCCCGATCAGAAAATGAAGGCAGGGGGACAAGTTCTGAGAGAAGACCCGGTCAGAAGCACCCCTGCCTGCCTGCCTGCCACAGGTTTCCTCGGCGTCCTTTCTGGCATGGACATAAAAGTAAGTACTGCATCCTCTCTCCTAGAAATGGTTTTACATTATTTGTGTTGATGACATACAAGAGCTTTTAAAACAGTGAAATTTCATTTTCTGTTCAACATGGAACAAAAACAAAATAAACACTGTTTTCAAAAGAAAAAATACAAAGACTCTTACATAGACAGATGGAGGAACCAAAACGAAAGAGGTCATTTTTAATGGAATATTTTAAATAGAAGACTACGTGTCTATGGCAAACTACAGTGCCTACTTTCAGGCTGCACACTGTGTTTATGATAGGCTTTTACTCAAATCTTAAATTCATTTTCTTTGGTTAAACCAGTACATATCCCTATAGTACATATCCCTATAGTTCTACTGTAAAAGGTTATTTAACATAATAAATTCAGTGACAATTCAGCACCAATTTTTTTTTCTTTCAACAGAATAACTAGAATAACCTTCCCACTTTAAATGAGGTTTACCAAATGAATTCAGGTGTACCAGTTTTTCACATCAGCTATAAAAAATTGCCTCCCTCTAAAGGGCCTATTTCTGCAAATAAAAATGTCTTTTTCCCTGATTAAACTTCTTCATCATCTGAGAACTTTTCTTCCACATAGTTATAGTTGGAAAATTTGTCACTGGAGGCTTTCTTTGTCAAAATGAGCTCTTTTCAATTGCTTTGGGAGAGCAGTCCTGTAGTCAATTACTGAAGGAGGGAGCACTTGACAGAAAATTTGGATCTACATACTCTACCTTAAGACATCCCTTACACTCCACGGCGGCAGGCTCAGTGTTTATACCTTTAAAAACCTGGGCCCTGGCCGGTTGGCTCAGCGATAGAGCGTCGGACTGGCGTGCGGAAGTCCCGGGTTCAATTCCCAGCCAGGGCACACAGGAGAGGCACCCATCTGCTTCTCCACCCCTCCCCCTCTCCTTCCTCTCTGTCTCTCTCTTCCCCTCCCGCAGCCGAGGCTCCACTGGAGCAAAAGATGGCCCGGACGCTGGGGATGGCTCCTTGGCCTCTGCCCCAGGCGTTAGAGTGGCTCTGGTCGCAACAGACCGATGCCCCGGATGGGCAGAGCATCGCCCCCTGGTGGGCATGCCGGGTGGATCCCGGTCGGGCACATGCGGGAGTTTGTCTGACTGCCTCCCCGTTTCCAGCTTCAGAAAAATACAAAAAAAAACACAAAAAAAACCTGAACATAGGAAGACAAAGTAGCCAAAAGCCAGTTTATAATACAGTGAGAAAGGTCCCCAGAGGAACACCACCGTGGCTATCTCTACCTCAAGAACTCCTTCTCCCAAATGGCTCTGTAATGACAAATGTCTTCTCCAACCGGAGAAATGCATTCAAACCTGTGAATGTAATCTCTAGAGCCACCACCTAAGGCACCCCATGTTGAGAACACAACTTGAAGAGATGTCACCTTGTCATGCACGGGCCTGGTAAAGAATAAAACTACTGGCTCTCATTTTTAATCCAAGAGATACCAGTAAGAGAAAACAAGATACAAAAGCTTTCACTGTGGAGCAAACTGGAAATTAACATAAACAAGTCCTATACTTTTTTTTCCCAAAGTGTTTTCACTTGTCTGCCTCTCTCAAAGACTAGTTTTATAATCTTGGTTTGTAATAGAAACAGCAATCTGCTTTAAAACAATGTTCTAACTAAACAACAGACTTAACCAAACTGAGAGATTCAAACAAAAAACAAGGCTATGGTCTGTATCCTTTCAGTCTCTCTACAGAATACATATAAGCAATGGAAAAATAAAACGAAATTTCATAAGGCACAGCTGTAAAACTTTTACTAGCCTTACTCATCTTTTAAAAAAATATATTTTTAAGAGGCAAACTTATGAACTGCACTTAAAATTAATACCCAAAGAATTCCAACTATGCAGGGATATGGACTGTCATTCTTCCCACTGGATTTTTAAACAATGTGGAAACACGGCTGTTTGAAATACTTCAGTGCCATCATTTAACACTGCTCAAAATGTCAAGAGCCTTATTGCGCCCCAGTGGCCACTCTTGAGCAAATAATACATCCTTTGAAGTTAAAATACTCCTAACTGACGCCAAGTGAGAATTTCTAGACTAGGACAGTCAAAATTGTCTACTTCTAAAGAAATCAATGATTTCTGGAACCCCAATTAGGGAAAAAAGCACTTGCACTAACAACCTTGTGACTTTTTTTTCAGTTTCAAATGTCAATAAATTTCTTTCCCCCACAGCAATATATTTATACATTGTTTCTTAATTAAACCCTTGGCTACAACACCTAGCTCACAGCTGTTATTTCCAAAGGCACTGATGTGTGTTTCATTTGACAAATCATGTAATTTAGCCAGTCTCTTTGACTATAACTACATGCTGGGCCACACTTCATACCCTGCCTCACTCTGATACCACAAAATGCCCCAGCAAAGAAATCAAGAAACAAAAGCTTACATGAAATTACCATAAGCAAACAGCACCGCCTCTGCCAAATACTATAGCATTTTAAAACAGAAACAGTAGCCCTACAACACGGCTTGTGCATAGACTAGGAATAAATAAATCTACATATAATTTAATTCCACAATAAAATGGAATCTAAAGATGGAGTTAAAATTTTCAATTCTAATCTCTTTTCTGTATTAATTTTTTAGACATGAATAAGTCAAAATCTTTCTCTCCAGTTTATCCTTAAAATCACTTCTACCTGTCCAAATGAACTGCATCTTATGAAATGCTTGTAAACAAAATAAACTACTCTAAGAACATGATAACAATTTTGAAGGTGGAATCTTGAAAACAAATCGTTTATGTTCCTGTCTTCTTCAAAATTCTGAGTCAACCGGCTTATTCAATTCTTTCCCACTTACCTTTAAGGAAAAAAGGTCAGAGTTGAACCCAAATTTGGAATCTCAAAAAGTTCTTAAAAGATGAAAATGAACATTTCTACCTTTTATTTTAGGAAACCTTGAATACCAGAGAAACTGACAAATGTGATCGAAAAGGTGAACTGTCAGAGAGGAGGAAAAGAGATCAATAGAAATTTAATGATGCTGCATCTTGTTAGAATTAACTGCCTTGAAAATACAGCCCAAAAAGTCTGAGGCAAAAGTCTTCAATTCCTATGACCAGTCAAGGCAAACCTAGTTAAACTCCAAGAGTCCAGCTATTATAGACCTCCAAGGAAAACAACCAACCTGGTCAATTAGGAAGGAAACATTTGTGAGAGTTAGGCTAAAGCCTCCCATGTATGAATCAAGTGCCAATGAGCACCAGACCCAGAATAATGCCAGCTCAAACCATCTACCATGGATCCTGGGCACCAATGTCCTGGGGAAAAGCTGACAGAGCCTCAATAAAAATCTTAAATATGAATATCAAAATAATATAAGTGTAAGTGAAATTCTGCTAAAGGACAAGCTATCAGCATTTTTATGAGCCTATAATCACACTCTCAAACACTGTACAGTTCCTGCTGTACACTACTGGTAGGAAAAGAAAGACAGGTATGGATGCTGCTGACAAACATGAACAGCTGCTGTTTGAATTATGCACTATATGTATGAGAAGCCCATGTCTAGTAATAGTCATAATTAGTGAATTATTAAATGTAGTCATTTATTCTTCAAAAGCACATACAAATCAAATCTTCAAGCAAACCAAAACATTGTATATAATTACACCTGTAATTACCCAAAATGTCTCCCATCCAAGTACTAACCAGGCCTGACCCTGCTTAACTTCCGAGATCAGACGAGATCGGGCGTGTTCAGGGTGGTATGGCCATAGACTACCCAAAATGTGATGCCTTTTTCATCCTATGAGGCAGAAGGCAAAGCAGTCCCTGCCGTTGTACCTCCACACTTTTTGTTTTTTTCAACTAGACTCTGAGGACAGCGGTTCATAGAGAAGAGGTCTGTCTATACGTTTCACAACCCACTTGTCCTTCCTATGAAGGCCGCCATCCTTGTCACTTTTGTGAAGTCATTAAAGGAAGTAACCAAAGCTAACAGAATACCTAGCTTCCAAGAGACAATCTTGGAAGAGACACCTTTTCAAAATTTAAAAGGTGAATATTATCATGTTAAAAGCATGTTGGGTGAGAATAATAAAATTATATAAAATTAGGACAGTCACGATTTTTCAGAGAGCCTTAAGGCTAAACTTTGTCCTTTCCTAACATGATGAAGGTGCCTATTTTAGAGAAAACGTACTCTTCACCTATGATTAGCAGCTGCACCACCATAGGCATTTAAAACAATGCTTCTAGTGCGCTGAACACTAGAGATTAGGCAGACAAACGGGTTCCTATCTCATACTGGAATCCAAAAGGTTGCAGCTATTTCAGAATATAGAGCAGGAAATTCAGTATTAATATCGGGCACAATAATACTGAAAAACTAAATGCAGATGACATGACAATGTAAATTGATGATATAACAGTACAGCAAAAAAAAAAAACGCACAGATATCAACACAACTAAGAGACAGATGGCTGGCAAGCAATTTTCCCTATGGCATTTGTAAATGTCTATTCAATGCCTGTATTTGGATCATTGCCTAGGATCAAAACCCATGTGACCGTTCAGTGGAGGTAAGGCAAAGTAGTCTATACTGGCTTCGCCTTATTTTAATTTACGGTTGAGATGTACTTGTTCAAACAGCAAAATGAGCCATTTTCACATAGATTTAATTAAACAATCAAAACACCTAGAAAATACAATGTCACATAAAATATCTCATAAACTATAAATTGTATCCTCCTGCATTTTTTCAGTGTAATACAAAGCAAACTTATTCCTTACTTACTTTGATTGTATAAGTAATTCTTTTTAAGCATACTTTTAATACCAGGCATGCCTTCAATGGTTGGACATACTATAAATTTAAGATACCAATAACAGATTGTCCAAGGCAAATCTATTAACAGAGTTATTGATCATTTCACAAAGAATCACACCAGGTCAAAAAACCAGATTGACAATAACATTAAAATACTAAATAAGGAATGAATAATTGAGTACCTTTAAAAAAAAGATTTTTTAAAAAAAATCTTCTATTCCTTCTTTTTAAATACTGCTCATCAATGACTTTAAGGGGGAAGAAAATCTTAAATAGTGCTTCCACAAAAACTCAGATTTACATTTACACCCAAATGAATAACTAAATTAGGAATGTGCTAATAAAAGTTTGAGTAATTTTAATTCAAGAGTAAAAATTTCTGCCATGGATTTGCTTCTCCAAGTTTCACACGATTATTGCAAAATAGAATAGCTCAGAAACTTAAAGGTAATGTTATCGATCACAGTTGGGCTTAGCAAATACAAAATTGGTAATAAGTAAAAAAAATTTCAAAGCAGCCACAAATCCATTTCCCACTTTCAAAATCTCAAATAACTGTCTCTTAAATTAAAAGAAAAAACAAAAAACGAATGCATTCTCTTACTCACATGAGAACCAAAACATGTATTAGTTGCATTATCTTATTTACTTGTTACATAACATAAAGAAATGCCATCAGATAGATGGTATGTGCAAAATGACATCAGACTACAAAACAACAATTAGGATTTACATTTTTGCTTTGAAGTAAATTGACTCCTCTTTTAGAGTTATCTCTAAGCAAAGCACATTAACAGGAGTATGTTTAATGAGGATAAAAGGTAAACAATGTAATATCCTCCGCAAATACATGAGAGCAGAGATTTTGGGGTCAACAAGTTTTTTTGTTTTGGGGGGGTTTTTTTGCATTTTTCTGAAGCTGGAAACGGGGAGAGACAGTCAGACAGACTCCCGCATGCGCCCGACAGGGATCCACCTGGCACGCCCACCAGGGGGCGACGCTCTGCCCACCAGGGGGCGATGCTCTGCCCATCCTGGGCGTCGCCATGTTGCTACCAGAGCCACTGTAGCGCCTGAGGCAGAGGCCACAGAGCCATCCCCAGCGCCCGGGCCATCTTTGCTCCAATGGAGCCTTGGCTGCGGGAGGGGAAGAGAGAGACAGAGAGGAAGGCGCAGCGGAGGGGTGGAGAAGCAAATGGGCGCTTCTCCTGTGTGCCCTGGCCGGGAATCGAACCCAGGTCCTCCGCACGCTAGGCCGATGCTCTACCGCTGAGCCAACCGGCCAGGGCCAACAAGTTTTTTCCACTGACCTGAACACCAAATTTCTCCAGAAAATGAGAGGGTCCATCAAGATGTCATATACAACATGACTTAAAATTTGGCAAAGACTACATATCTGTAGTTCCAATTTTACTCTAACCACAATTTAAGAGTCGATACAGTTATTACTAGACTGAAGGCAAGAGGAGAGGGGATGCAGTTGAAACCATGTACATATGCTTTTCCATCAGAGAAGGCGAGTTCTACCCTTTACTATTTGTTTCTTCACATCCTAGCCATATTCTTGAATTTAGCACAGAAAAAACACTTGTAAAATATTAAATTTGACCATAGGGAAATTGATTTTGCTATAAGAACGTTTCGTATTACCACTTAATCTTACCCAAACTACATCAAACACTGAAAGTAATTATATATATAGTTTATAAAGTAAACTTGATCACTGTATTTAAAAGAAATGATAACTTTGAGAAGTACCACAGCAATAATTTTTAAGTTGAAGCCATATAAAGCCCTCCTACAGTAAATGCCAGATTCGTCAGCTAAAATGCACAGTCTCGACTTCAAGCAAGTGGAGCGTGAGAGCCACCTCCCTCCTCGAGGGCGGCTCTTTTGCTTCCAGCACTGGCCTCTCCTTACAGAGCTGTATTTCACAGAAGTTCCTGGGGGGGCAGTGGAATCCACAGATGTCTTTTAAACAAAGTTTTTCCTTGAGCCTTTGTAGTCTGAAATGGAGTGGTGCAAATAAACACATTATCATCATCCCACAGTTTCTCGGGATTCCCAGCCCCCTTGCTCCTTTACATCCCAGTGAACTACAGTAGTCAGATAGACAGGACTAGACCCGAAAGCCACAACTTACAGTGCACCTTGGCACTAAACCCCCTGTATGTGCCATGCAGACACCATGATCCTATTAATATGTGCTTCATCATTTCCAGGATATAGAAAAGTAAGGTTTGATACTTCTAAGACATCACACTCTTAGGAGTATGTGATTACATATGCAGCTCTGCCACGTAGAAAATTAGAGTAAAATACACTTTTCAAGTTATAGCAAAAGTATAATTTGTACTTACAGACCTTCAATATCATATATCATATGTAACATCTATGTATCATATACTGAGCATGCTATCTAGATATATGGGCAAATCATCACATTAAATTCACCTGTGTAGCATGGTATAAGTCAGCTACTCTCACCATCCACTTAACATATAGCATGTTACAAACTTATAACAATTGTCCACCATCAAAGCACAACTAATTTACCATCACACACTTGCAAAATTCTCACTAAGTCACAAAGTCCTAACACCTTTGACTGATGATTAAGGAACACAAAACAAGCACTATATCAACAGGGAAATAAATGTACATGCAGATTTTGTTTAGTTTCACCTTCATCTGTAGGAGAGTTTCTTTTGACATACTTTTTAAAGAACTGGACAGCAGTAAACAATAGCATATAAGAGGAATGCTTGATTTATCACTGTGGTCTACAACAGTTACAATATTACAATAAGTTACTTTTTTATAAGCTGTATACTCTTGGTTTAAATGCTTACTATTTAAACTGTCCCCAACAGAGCCAGTAACTTCTCAGATTCGTCTCTGAGCTTATTTTGTGAAAAAGTCGCCCATCTTTGGAAGCAAGAGGTTTTTTTCTTCCAATAACCCTAGAATAGCAGGTGCACTAGAACCCAAAATTGGAGAGAACAGAAGCAGCCCCTTTCACAAGCCATTTATTTCTCAGAGCATGTAGAATAATTGCTACAACCTGTACACTGCTTTAAAGTTGAGGGAAAGTTTATGTCTAACAGGGGCTCCTTAGCAAATAGTCTCTGATAGACACTACACAAAATGCATTAAGAAGGAGTGTGCTGGCCTGACCTGGGGTGGCGCAGTGGATAAAGTGTAGACCTGGAATGCTGAGGTTGCCGGTTCAAAACCCTGGCCTTGCCCGGTCAAGGCACATATGGGAGTTGAAGCTTCCTGCTCCTCCCCCCCCCTCCTCTCTCTCTCTCTCTCTCCCCTCTAAAATGAATAAATAAATAAAAATAATTTAAAAAAAAAGAAGGGGTGTGCTAACAGACATGTGAGTGTGAACCAAAATTCGCTGGCCGAACATCCACGAACATGCTTTCAGCTCTAGAGTGGGCATACCAGAGAATACAGAATATGGCTAATTACGGTACCACTAGGAGAAGATCCTGCCTTCACCTCCCCCCTCACTACCAACCACTTTGCAAAAGTTCACTTGGTGCCCCATCCCGACCCTGGGGATCCATTCTCTTTCCATAGTACAGAGAGGCTGCTGAAAAGCTGTCAAAGTAAATCTGTGCTCACTTTTTGGATAGTTTAATTTCAATGGAGCATGAAACACCCCAGGACGGTTAATAAGTTTAGCCAGGCACGCTGTTCTTCCTAATATATTTTAATTATGCATCTGTTTTAATTGTAATCAGGTTAAGTCACTGGAAAGACACAAATTGGAATTTTCCCTAATGGCTACTGGAGCTTTTCATCAGTTTCTAAACACTAACATCGTTTAAAAACTAGGTAGAGCCACGAGTACAACTGTGACATTTTCCAGAAATCAATGCAGTTTCTTTGACAACACAGTTCAGGTCTCATTAGCCACCCAAACTAACTCAAATGCAGAAGACAACTTCAGTCTCTAGGGGCGTCTTCTTCCCCCAATTAGCACAAAAGAATAACGAATGTCTAATGTAAAACTCCCAAACAGAAATGAAAGCCTAGGCTTTTATAAAGTGCTAATCGATTGGTGAGAGAGGCAAGGGGAAGCAGGAGAGACCATCAGCAGCATTATCTTGGCTCAAAGTAAAGTACACTCATTACATGTGAAACGGGAAAGTTGAAGCTGAGTACGATCCTCTTTCTATTGTTTTGGCAACTGTCAAACGTGTGTTTTAACTTCGGGAAATAAAATTGTCCGTCCCATCAATAAACGGAAACGTTACAGGGAAGATCTATTAGGGGGCGGGGACCGGCTTCCTTCCAACCCAGACGTAAAATCGCTCAATGTGCTTTTGTTGCACCAAGGAATACCTAAGACTTTTTTTATTAATACGTTCATTAAACAGTTTCCCAAATTGCTGCAATTTCCGCTAAGAAACTTAAACGTCTGCCAACAGCCGAGAAGCTAGAGAGAACCTGCTGCAAACTAGGAACCAACTCCCTGAGCCCGCCCAGCGCGCTCGCGTCCCGGCTGTTTCTGCTCTAGGTGCTCCTGTTTACGCGTCTCCTAATCCAGGTGCCGGACCCGTTGTGCAAGACGCGCTTCCAGCTTGAAAAAGCATCCCGCTTCGGAGTCCCTGCAGAGTCCCCACACAGCCCGCGACCCCTCCCTCTCGCCCCCTTACCTGTCGTCATAGCAGAAATCCGCACTTAGGGTGTTGAGATACAAGGCGAGCCCCAGAGCGCTGCTCACCAACTCTGCAATCATCTCTCCACTGCCTTCCCTCCGGCTCGGTTCCCAGCGCGAGGGCAGCGGCGGCAACAAAACACAGAAGCATCAATCGCCAGCTTCACTTTTCCCTCGCTTCCCCACCCTCCGTCCTCTCCCTCCCTTTCTCCCTCGGGTCCTTCCAAACCACTGCTCTCTTCCTCCTCCTCCTCTTCGGCCCCTCTCCGCAGCTCCTGCGTGCTCCTGAGCTGCGGGCTCACACCGCGCTCCCCATGCCCGGCGCCCGCGAGCGGCGCGCGGCGTTCGGGCGACGCGCCCCCCGGCGGATACACAGAGCTGGTCTTCCCGCGGCACGAGGTCCCCACCCTAACCCATGGCAGTTTGGGGCGCCCTAGGTGAGCAGTGGAACGCGGAGGAGGTGGAAGAGTGCGGGATGGGGGCAGAAGCACCGGACCGAGCCGGGCTCCGGGACCAGCTGGAGGAAGAGAGAGAAAGAGGGGCGGGTGGGAGAGACAAGGCGAACTGCCTCCCCTCGCCGCCTTCCGAGCGCGAGGATCGGATGCCTCTTGGACTGACTGTGGCCACCACCGCGGCTGCAGCGCATTCACTCTTTATTAGCTCCCTGCCAGTCCCAGCCCCTTCTATAGTGAAGTGAGGAGCAGCTGTTGAAGACTCCAGGAGCACCCGCGTGGGGTTCACTGCGCTGCCCCCCGCGCCTGCGTGCTCAGCCCTCTTTCCTGAGTTTGCCCAGCCCCTTTCTCCACCCAGATGCCCTAAGGCTCCTCCCACATAAACCCCCACCCTTGACCGCAGGCTCCTCCCACCGCCCCGGGCCCCAGACTCCTCCTACCTACGTCCCGCCTTCCTCTAGTTTCTTTCACCTTCGATTTCACCGTCGAGAGCCTGGAAGACCCCGGAGCGACTGCTGGAGCGCAGCCTGGGAGGGGAAGCTGTGGAGAGACCAGACTAAAGGGGGACGCGCTTGGTCGTCCTGCGGCCACCCGGCGGCGCCTGGCACTGGCCGGTTCCCAGCCTGAGCGCTGCCAGGCGTAAGTCCGATCAGCTGGAGACTTGTGGGGACCCGAAGGGGAAGAACAGGTTTGGCCAGTGCTGCAGCCTCGGTTGCCACAACACACACCACCACTTCTCACAAACTCACTGTGCGTGACCCGAAATGGGGGGTGGGGAAGGAGACCTTAGGGAGAGATTTCAGCTCCGAGCTTACTGTGGTCCCGAATGTCAAAGGAAAGACATGGTGAGGGAAATATTCCCGCGTAGTTTGAAAAGTCCCCAAAGGAGGAAATAAAGGCACGACATACTGAGTGGGGGGTTGAGGGGTGGGGTGGGGCTGCGGCTGTCAGTCTATCCCTGAGAACATAGCATGAGAACACAGAAGAAGAGACGCCTCGACTGCCCAGTACAGCACTATAACCTAGGAAGGCGGGAAGCGAATGCCCTTTCCTTCTCACCCGGATACAGGACTGGATGGAAGACGTGCAACCTGATGAAATAGGGTGTAGAAGAATGGCCTGTGTAGAACGAGCTCTGGGTACTAAAGTTGTGAGAACAGAGAGGACCAAGGGCTGCCCGCCACACCTGGGTTGGCCCTTTCTGCAGGACGAGTGGCTCCTGTGGACCACGATAAACACTGCTGCGACGCCCCCTGCTGCCTGGTAACCGTAATGCACGGAAAACAAACCTGAAGAGGGTTGACTTTCCTCTCCCACCCTCTGCCTTCAAGGACCGCACCTAACCAGCCAACTCTCCAAACCTGTGGCAAGAAATTGAGCCCCCTGGCTGTCTTGGAGTGGCTTGAGAAGCAAATACTATTATGGTTTGGGCTTCTGCAAAACAGATCTCCACCTTTGCCTGATTTCACACAGATGAAGTGATGAATATGCATTATATACAATGTCATGCAGGATGGGTCCATTGTGCCCTGGGAAAAACAGAAGTAAACATACCTGAAAGAGAATTGAAAAACAGAAGTAAACATACTTAAAAAAAGAAGTCATCCCTTCAGAAAGGCTTTCCTTGATCTTTTACCTTTTTTTTCCTTTCCACAAGCTCTGCTCAAGGTAGAAAAGTTTTTCTAAAAATCCTGTCAATTGACCTTCAATGTCCTCTTCACAGCACTCATGTTATTCTCGTACACTGAGGAAGAGCACCTTGCAGTTTGAGCCCCCACTCAGCTATTAATATCTGGGCCAGCTTTGGCCAGTCACTTAACCTCTTTGGGCCTCAATTTTTTTCCCCATAAAGAGTGATGATAATAGTACCCGCCTGTGTGGGTACATATTATGAAGATTAAAGTAGTTAACTGAAGCAACTAGAAGTGTCCTAACTGCAAGAGACATGCTTGCTATTGTTATTACTACTATACTCTCCAGCGTCCTCCTTTTAGTTAACTAGAACCTATATGTTTACCATCACATCCACACTATTGCAATTCTAGTCCAAGCTGCCCTCATTTCCTGTGTGGGCTAAATAAGTAGGCTTCTAAGTAGTCTTACTTCTCTACTTGCCATTACACCCACCCACCCCCCATTCTTAAGGCATTAGACTGATGATTCTTTTTGAAAACCTACCATTTCCCTATTTTAAAATGTTCAGTGACTCTGTTGCACATAGAATACAAACTCCAGTTCTTACTGTGGCCAGCCACACTGTTACGGGCCCTGATTACCTCTCTCTCTCTTCACAGGGAGCTCCAGCACTCCTGACAGCCCAGAAATCTTTCTCCTCTAGAATTTACCACTTTCTCTTTCTCCTACTCCCAGGTGGAGTACTTTCTCCACAGACCTTGAACTCTTTCTCAGCATTCAAATCTTAGTTCAGATGTCATCACCTATGTGACCTGTGGTGGAACAGTGGATAAAGCCTCAACCTGGAATGCTGAGAAGTTGCTGGCTCAAAACCCTGAGCTTGCCTAGTCAAGGCACATATGACGAGCAATTGTTACTGGACTACAACCAGTCCACCTTTCAGGTCACCCATCACTGCAATAGCCAGTAAGCAGAGACTGGGTCTGAGAGGGAAACAGGCATCTTTAGTCAAGATTGCCAGCAACTTGAGAAGACAGGTGGCATATCCTAGGCCAAAGCTTGTGTTACAATCTCACTTGTGAGGGCGGATTATATACTTTTTAGGTGAGGTTAGTACGATGCGGAGCATGCAGTTTGTCATAAAGTAGGATAGCTGGTTTCCAAGCATTGTAAGAATCATCAAACAGGATGGCTGGTTCCTGGAATCATAATTTATTCTGTATGGCATTCTGATATAATCATTGTCTTTATTGCTTCTTGGGCTTCAGTCATCTCCTAAGGGGTATGGGAACATCCTGCTTTAGTAGTTCTGCATTCCTGGGTAGGGATGCTAAAGAAATTCTAGGAAATAGGTTACATGTGATACACCAGCAATTACATATATAGATATATATTTTGGTTGCATACTATATTGCTACTGTAAGGCCAGGGGCCACCGCCATTTGTGGCCATTCACATGCAGGTTCTCACTGAATTCGGGCAGATGGTAAAGAAACAGAAGAGCCGAAAACTGGTGGGTCATTCTTTTATTCTAGCTTTTCAACAGGCCGGTGAGGAAAAACAAACACACAGAGGGCTCCAAAACCCACTCACACATTCTTCAGTTCCACAACCAGGAGACTCTTCTTGTTTTCCTTAGAATCAAAGGCCCCCACCAGTCTCAGTGTAGCTCACAAAGCCCCTCGCCCCTCTGGTTCCCATCTGCCAACATAGCTTCTTTCTCTCCAGCACTCTTCCTCCCTGCTCTCACTCTGCAAAAATATGGCCTCCTTCTTCCTCGGCTCCTTTTTCTTAAAACATTTTGGCATGAAAACCTTTCCTCCAGCAACATTAGCATAACAATGGCCCTTCCCAAGCAGGAAGGTAATTAGCAGTTTCACCTGGCAGGGGACATTTTTAACAATAAAAGTGAGCAACTCAGAAAATAAAATTTTACATACTCATTTGCCCAACAGCTACTCTACTACAATCAGTGAACAACTAAAGTGAAGCAACTATGGGTGATACTTCTCACTGCCCCTTCCTCTCTTTCCTCTCTATGTAAAATCAATAAATATAAGGTCTACCAGAAAGTTCTGTCCGTTTTTGGAATAAAACAAAATACAAATTTTTCTTACCGTCAATAAACTTTATTAAATAATATATTTCCACACCAATCCTATCTTCTGAATATGGTCCGAAATGGTTTGCTGAGCTGAATTAAGCCTTTCTGCAATCTCCAATGTTGTCAGAAAAGGATCTTGCTCCAACATGGTCTTAACAACATCGTCATCAATCAAAGATGGTCGCCCAAAACGTGGCTTATCAGAAAGGTCGAAATCACCTGTTTTGAATTTTTCGAACCATCTTCTGCATGTCCTATCAGAAACTGTACCTTCACCAAACACTTTCAATAAATTTCTACATGCTTCTGTAGCATTTCTTCCTTGTTGAAATTCATATAAAATATAGTGGCGTAAATGAACTTTATCAGTAGCCATGGGTACACTATAGCTTCACACATAAGACTAACGTGAGTCAACTTTGTTTTAGTTAATTTGCTACGTCAGTATGTATACATTAAATGATAAAAATAGAGAGGCACACATGCGCCAAACAAACATGTGCTTACGTGTTGAAACTTGTGATAGAAACAAACAGAACTTTCCGGTAGACCTTATAAAATCTTAAAAAAAGAAGTCATCTCCTCAGAAAGGCTTTCCTAGCCTACTCATTCTAAAGTAGCCTCCCCCCAGTCTACCCATAACCCTGTGTTATTTTCTTCATATATGCCTTGTGTCTGGACTCACCACTAGAATGGAAGCTCTAAAAGGTCAGGAACATATTAGTCTTGTTTTCTACATAATACCCAGACCCTTTAACATTTGGATAGGTAGAAGAAACTGAAAATGCAAAACAAACAAACAGAAAAATACAATAAATGAACGAATGTGCTCTGCAGAAACTATAACAACTAAAAATACACCAATTTTCATCATGAAAATAGAGTAAATGATTTTTGGGTTTGGGGCCAATGTTAAAGATAGTGAAGAACTAAAAAAGAAGAATGAGGAAGGAAGGAAGTTAAAGTTCTTCAGAATGCATCAATTCTTCAGGGAAACCTGTGGTGGGAAGTCGCACAGAGACAGTGCTCTTCAATAATTAAGAGGATCCAAAGACATAAAAAAAGTAAAAGGTTTGGGTTTAGTGTGCTAAAAGCTTATAAGCATTTTCCAGAGCTGTCTCCATTTTTAATGCTCCAATAGTTTTAAATATTTTCTACACTCCACCTTCTTTTCTCCTCTCTCCACCTCCATTTCCTCAGTATGGGAAGCCTGGAAGACCGAGAAATGCCGCAAAGTGGCACATCCTGCTGTCCCTGATGAATGGAAGGCTGAAAATCCAGCTGTGTTTGAGAAGTCGCTTTTAGCAAATATTCCTATTCTAATTTAATGTGGGTTTCAGAATTCTCCCAGTGCATTAAGCCTTGGATGCTTTCAAACTGCTCTCCAAGGGCTGAGAAGCAGTCAATGCCTGAATTGTGTCCCTTCCTTGCACAACTGCGAAAGTGGGCTGGGGGTGGGGTTGGGGGCAGGATATCAGATTAGAGATGTCATCACTGTCCTTGGAGATTGTATCAAATGTGGGGACACTGCCTTTTAGTTTATGGGCAGACTTATTGTGAGACTTCTGCCTTGGTTCTGAACATGTGTATATATAGTCTATTTAAAGCCATTGTTGCTCTCCACAGGTGAAGGAAATTAGGCTGGTTGGCCTGAGTTTTCTATGTTAGACACCTGAAGGGCCAAAAAAGTGCTAAGCCCTTATTTTCCTGAAGTAGGTTCCACACATCTGCTACCTCACCACTTCCTCAATGAATTCTTTTTTATAGTTGCCCCGACCTACCCTACATTTGTTCTGCATTCCCAGTCCTTTGTTGTATAATTCATACCTTTGCCGTGCCAGTTCCTCGGGGTAAAGATTTCCTTATTTGCCTAAGACATTTTTAGTTTATTGTGCAATACCATCTTCCCTGTGGGTGTTGCATAAATATTAACTAAAAATCCACATCTGGTCTTGGTCATCATTTCTACTTGTCCTAATATAACTACTCTTTGAACAATTCATTTGGAAAGTGTGCCAAGGGTGAAATGTGGCACATAAATTTTCCTGCTGCATGGAATGCCTTTTAAAATGCCCACAGATTTGGTTATTTATGAACAGGAGATTTGCACCTCTTCCTTGCCCTCTCAATTTTGAAAGTATACCAGGCCAAAGTAATTACAGTCTCCCATATGTTTTATGAAAAGGTATCCAAGAATCTCCTGCTAAAATCTTAACAGATTGACTAGGAAGCCCAGCAGGTGAAACTGCCTGTTTAGGGAGGTCAGAACAAAGTTCTCTGCTGGGGAACTCATAAGCTATGGTCTTTATTCAGGAAATAACCCTGCAGGGGAAAAACAGCAGAGCGTGGATGAAATGTGGGTCAGGGAGCTGAAACAGACACGCAGACAGCTCGGTTAACTAATGACAGTAAAGGCATTGGCCCACCTTATATTGAGATGTTTCCCAGCGTTACCATATAATGCTGCCCTGCAGACACTACAGTGTGTAACATCACTTGATTCCAAACCTTGTGACCCATTAAGAGTACAGTAAGGCTTTTCAGAGGAGACACCAAATGGCGGATGACGCTGAAGCTGCGGGAGGGCCCGGAGGCCTGGGGGCTCTGGAATGGGAAGCCGCGGCGGCTTCCGTGGAGGATTTGGCAGCGGCATCCGGGGTTGGGGTCGCTGCTGCGGGCCTCGCGGAGGCAAGGTGGAGGACAAGGAGTGGATCCCGGTCACCTAGCTGGGGCGCCTGGTCAAGGACATGAAGATACATATCTGGAGGAGATCTATCTCTTCTCCCTGCCTATCAAGGAGTCAGATTATTGACTTTTTCTTGGGGGCATCCCTTAAGGACAAAGTTTTGAAGATTATGCCCGTGCAAAAGCAGACACGCGCTGGCCAGAGGACCCGGTTCAAGGTGACAGGCCGCTGTGGCTCTGTGCTGGTGCGCCTCATCCCTGCCCCCAGAGGCACTGGCGTTGTCTCTGCCCCCGTGCCCAAGAAATTGCTGATGATGGCTGGTATCAACGACTGCCATACCTTGGCTAGGGGCTGCACTGCTACCCTGGGCAACTTTGCCAAGGCCACCTTTGATGCCATCTCCAAGACCTAGAGCGATCTCACCCCTGACCTCTGGAAAGCTGTGTTCACTAAGTCTCCCTATCAGGAATTCACTGACCATCTTGTAAAGACCCATACCTAAGTTTCTGTGCAGAGGACCCAGGCTCTTGCTGTGGCCACCATATAATTTTATATAAGGAAAATAAAGTGAATTATGCCTGTTTAAAAAAAAAAAAAAAAGAGTACAGTAAGGACAATGCAGCCACGAAAACATCCCGTCACCTCTGTCAGTCACAAACCCGGCGCTGTTAAACACCAGCTGCTACTAAAATAATGATCACTTTAAGGCATTCACAGTCTCCCAGGAGACTGGGGCAGGAGAAGAGGAGGAGGAGTGTAGAAATAACATGCTAATAACCAGATATGAATAATTGCAGAGATGTTGAGGCTAATGATAGAATTCAGAAACTCAATCAAAAAAGGCAAGGACGCCTCCTCTGTAGAATCTCTCTGAATGTATGCACATTGATCAGAAATATTCTAACAGCTTGAAAAATGGCAGAGTCTTGGGTAAGAGAGTGTTGATAGAACTCAGACTCTGTGGAATAAAAGATACTTCAAAACGTAAAGAGATTAGTTTTGATGGAGATATTAGTTCAGTTAACTGGTTATTCGTGAATGTTGTCTTGATGTTAGCCCAACATGGACTCTTTCAGACAGCATTGTCCAATGGAACTTTGTGCCAAAGTAGTTTTATATCTATGTTCTCTACTATGGTAGCCATCAGTTAAATGTAACTATGGAACACTTAAAATGTGGCTAGTGTGACTGCAGAACTTCATTTTAAATTTTGTTTAATTTCAATTACTTTAATTTTAAATAGGACCTAGGCTAGTAGCTATTATAATGGACAGCACAGCTCAAGCTATCAGGGCCTCCTAACTGACCTCCAGCCCTTGTGCCTTACAGGAGAGTTCATATAAAACCCATTGCCTCCTCCACCGCCTGGTCAAGGCTTTGGTCCCTGACCTCTTGCTCTCACCCATGCTGCACCCACGTGCAACTTCCTTTGATTTGTAAAATAGCTACCAGCTATTGAACACTTGTTAGGTATTAGACGTTTTACTGAGCATCTTATGTTTGTGATCTCATTTAATACAGAAGCCCTGAGAGACAGTTACCATTACTACCTCTATTTTACAGGTAAGGAAATGGGCTCAGAGAGGCTTAGAAAATTGCCACAGTCTTATATTTTCTAAGTGGTAGAGCTGACATTTGAACTTATTTCTCTATCTTTGTGTGTGTGTGTGTGAGAGAGAGAGAGAGAGAGAGAGAGACAGAGAGAGAGAGAGAGAGAGACAGAGAAAGGAACAGACAAGGACAGACAGACAGAAAGGGAGGGAGATGAGAAGCATCAGTTCTTTGTTGCAGCTCCTTAGTTGTTCACTGATTGCTTTCTCATATGTGCCTTGACCAGGGGGCTCCAGCAGAGCAAGTGACCCCTTGCTCAAGCCAGAGACCTTGGGCTTCAAGCAAGAGACCTTTGGGCTCAAGCCAGTGACCATGGGATCATGTCTATGATCCCACGTTCAAACCAGTGACCCCAAGCTCAAGCTGGTGAGCTTGCGCTCAATCCAGATGAGCCCATGCTCAAGCCAGTGACCTTGGGGCTTCCAACCTGGGTCCTCAGCATACTAGGCTGACCCTCTATCCACTGTGCCACAACCTGGTCAGGCTGAACTTATGTCTCTTAATTCCAAAAGTCTAAAGTTTAATCACTACTCAAAAGGCCACAGACCAATTAGGATCTACTTTATTTATTATTAAATCACTGTTTTGCTTTTCAATTACATTTGACATACAGTATTGTATTAGTTTCAGGTATACAACCCAGTGATTAGACATTACATAACTTACTAACTAATCATCCTGCTAAGTTCTGTATCCATCTGACACCATACGTATTGACTATTTTTCTTGTGCTGTACATTCCCGTGACTAGTCAGTAACAACCAATTTGTGCTTCCCAATCCCTTCTTTTTTTCACCATCCCCTGACCCCCCCTCCCATTTGTCAACCTTCAAAATGTTCTTGGCATCTATGAGTCTGTTTCTGTTCTGCTTGTTCATTTGTTAATAGATATATATTTGTTGCCATTTTATTATTCATATTTTAAATATTTTTTCTTCTTCTTAAAAAAGACCCTTTAACATTTCGTATAATACTGGTTTGGTGGTGATGAACTCCTTTAGCTTTTCCTTGTCTGGGAAGCTCTTTATCTGTCCTTCAATTCTAAATGATAGCCTTGCTGGGTAGAGTAATCTTGGTTGTAAGTCCTTGCTTTTCATTACTTTGAATATTTCCTGCCAATCCCTTCTGGCCTACAAAGTTTCTGTTGAGAAATCAACTGACAGTCTTATGGGAGCTCCCTTGTAGGTAACTTACTGCTTTTCTCTTGCTGCTTTTAAAATTCTCTCTTTGTGTTTAACTTTTTGCATTTTAATTATGATATGTCTGGGTGTGGGCCTCTTTGTGTTAATTTTGTTTGGGACTCTGCTCTTCCTGAACTTGTATGTCTATGTCCTTCACCAGGTTAGGGAAGTTTTCTGTCACTATTTTTTCAAATATATTTTCAATTTCTTGCTTTCTGTCTTTTTCTTCTGGCACCCACATGATGCTAATGTTAGTACTACTAAAGTTGTCCCAGAGGTTTCATTTCTTTTGGAATTTGTCCTTCTTTTTGCTATTCTGATTGGATAGTTTTTGCTTCCTTATATTCCAAATTGCTGATTTGATTCTCAGCTTGATGTAGTCTACTATTGATTCCTTGTAAATTATTCTTCATTTCAGTTAATGTAGTCTTCATTTCCAACTGGTTCTTTTTTATGGTTTTTATATTCTTTTTTTTATGCTTATTGTTTCTTTGTTGAAGTCCTGTATGCATCCTTATAACTGGTGTTTTGAACTCTGTATCTGATAGATTGCTTGCCTCTATTTTGTTTATTTCTTTTTCTGGAGATTTTTCCTGTTCTTTCATTTAGGACATGTTTCTTTGTCTCTACATTCTGGCTGGTTCCCTATGTTTGTTTCTATGTATTAAGTAGAGCTTCTATGTCTCCCAGACTTAGTAGAGTGACCTTGTGTAGTAGGTATCCTGTAGAGCCAGTGGCATGGCCTCCCCAGTCACCTGAGCTGGGCAATCTAGGTACACCCCTGTATGGGCTGTGCGTACTGTCCTGTTGTAGTTGAGCCTTGATTACTGTGGGTATCACTGGAAGTGATTGATCCCCAGACCGATCAGCTTTGAGGACTGGCTGCAATTACAGTGGAGGAGTTGCTATATAGGAATCAACCCTATGGAGTAGGACTTAATTTAGGGGGCTTTGGTGCTCACCAAGTATGCCCCTTGAATGTGTCGCTCATGAAGCTGGTAGGGTTGTAGTCCAGTATGGTCTGAAGATGTCCACAGGGTATACTGGCTCTGAGACCTCCCAGAAGATACAGGTTCATTCACTGCCTATGCTCTGCCTGGGGCCACCATAACGAGCTACAGAGCAGTGTGCAGATGACTCCTACTTGTGCTGGGCTTCGAGGTGCCCAGGAGAAATCAATCTATGAACCAAGACCAGCTGCCTTTAGTGCCAGGCCTGGGGCCACTTGGCAGAAGATAAGGGGTATGCAGAAGCCATATTCTCCCTGTTTGAGAGATTTTAGGAAAGTCCAAAGCATGAGGCAAGAAAGGCCATTTGTGTGGAAAAGCCACAGCTAGGGTGGGCCCACAGGTTGAATCACCAAGGCAGGGAAAACAATTTGGGCCAGGTGAATGGAAACTCAGATATGGAGCTCACCTGCCAGCTCTGTGGGGCTGGGGGTTTCAGAGGGGGACCAATAGCTCTACCAGCACTTTTATTTGGCAGAAAGCTGCCCCTCCAGTTCTTGCCTTGATGCCTGACAATCCAGTTTCTCTTTGACTCCTTTCAGACTGCTACCCCAGCACTGGAGAACAGAGAGTCAGTACAAGTAAGTCTGTGTATGAGTCCTTTAAAAAGAGCTGCCCAGGACTCCAGCTGTCCCCCATCTCCCTCAGCCACTATCCTGGTTGGTTTTTACAGCCAGAAGTTATGACGACTTCTCTTCTTGGCACTGGAACCCTGGGCTGGGAGGCCTTGCTCCTCGGGGAACCTCCACAGCCAACATGTGGGTGTGGGACCAGCACGTTCTGCATCTCTACCCCTCCTACCAGTCTTTGTGTGGCTTTAAATGTCTAGTTGTAGGACTTCCATTTAGCCAGAGTCCGGATGGTTCTCAATGACGGTTGTTCTTATTTTAGTTGTAATTTTGTTGTATTTGCAGGAGCATTCAAGTACTGAGTTTACCTATGCCACTGTTTGACCAGAGGCCTAGATCTTAGACTCTACTTTAGATATGAAAATTCCTGGATGCAGCCATGATGTTTTATTGGTTTTTTTGTTTTGTTTTTTATTTGCTTTTTTTTACAGAGACAGAGAGAGTCAGAGAGAGAGGGATAGATAGAAATAGACAGACAGGAACGGAGAGAGATGAGAAGCATCAATCATCAGTTTTTCCTTGCAACACCTTAGTTGTTCATTGATTGTTTTCTCATATGTGCCTTGACTGTGGGCCTTCAGCAGACCAAGTAAACCCTTGCTCAAGCCAGCGACCTTGGGTCCAAGCTGGTGAGCTATGCTCAAACCAGATGAGCCCATGCTAAAACTGGTGAATTCGGGGTCTCAAACCTGGGTCCTCTGCATCCCAGTCCAACACTCTATCCACTGCGCCACTGCCTGGTCAGGAAGCCATGATGTTTTGATTAAATTCATAATCTTTCTCTTCTATCCTTCCTCAGATGATTAAGATAAAGTACTGGTGAAATCTTCCTTTGTCTAACACTTCTGCCTCACTTCTCACTTTTCCCAAATTTGGCATGGAACCTACAAAGACTATACCACAATGTAGAATGGAAACTCTCCCCTGTGAAGTAAACATGTACACACCATATATATATTTTTTATTTATTCATTTTAGAGGAGAGAGAGAGAGAGAGAGAGAGAGAGAGAAAGGGGGGAGGAGCAGGAAGCATCAACTCCCATATGTGCCCTGACTGGGCAAGCCCAGGGTTTTGAACCGGCGACCTCAGTGTTCCAGGTCAACGCTTTATCCACTGTGCCACCACACGTCAGACCACACCATATATTTTTAAGACTACATGTATTCAAATAATGCATAGAAAATTTTCCTAACATCATCTACATCAACTATTACTAGAATAGTTGGGATAAGTATGATAACCCAAACTCCAACACTATAATTAAAATACTAATGTAAAATACAATCTGGAAAGCCAAATAAAGCATTTATAAAAGTGACAATATTATGTTAAAAAAAAAAAACCACTACAAATTTGCACCTCATGAAGCATATTTAATTCATGCATTATTCCAATGAAATGACTAGAAAGTCTATTTACAATTAGTTCTGTTAATTGAATAATAAATTACAGAAATCAATGTATTTAAAGCTTTAGTAATAGACAATTAAGTTGCCCATTTAAGTGAATAAGTATCTTATAATTTTCAACACTTTACTTAATAATTATAAACAAATGGCATATTTAGAAGCTTATATATAAACTTTCACCATTTTACCTTTTTCTTTCCAAATGTTCTCTATTTCTTGCATCGTTTTTCTATTATTTTTATGTATTATTTCATTTTCAGACATTTTGCTCTGACAAAAGCATTTTTTTTTAGCAAGAGAGATAGACACACAGAGACAGAAAGAAGGACAGACAGACAGAAGGGAGAGAGATGAGAAGCATCAATTCTTCATTGCAGTTCCTTAGTTGTTCATTGATTGCTTTCTCATATGTGCCTTGACTGGGGGGCTACAGCCAGCGACCTTGGGCCCCAGCCAGCGGCCTTGGGCTCAAGCCAGTGACCATGGGTCATGTCTATGATCCCATGCTCAAGCCGGCGACCCCGCACTCAAGCTGGTGAGCCTATGCTCAAGATGGATGAACCCGCGCTTGAGCTGGTGACCTCGGGGTTTCAAACCTGGGTCCTATGTGTCCCAGGCCGATGCTCTATCCACTATGCAACCACCTTGCCAGGCTGACAAAAGCATTTAAATCTTAATGCACAACTCAACAAAGTCCCCTAGTGCATGTGACGCTATGCCCTGAGACATATAAACAGGTTGTCTGCAATAGTCAATTTGAAAATAAGACATTTATTTTCTTGGCAATCATTTTCAGATCATTGGTCCTTGGATTGCAGTGGATAAATAATGAAGACACTGAGTTCATCAATTCCAAGCTGAGCACCAGTGAGAACATTGGTCAGAAGCCTCCCATTGCTCTAAACCTCTTCCCTAATATTAATCACATGCTAATGCTAGGCCAAAGGGTTGTGACACATTTGCCTATGATAATTTGAGTTGTGTCTTACTGATTTCTATTGCAAATATGTGACACAAGCAACCGCTGATCTGCTTTCTGTTGCCATAGATAAATTTGTATTTTCTAGAAGTTTATATAAATGGAAATAACACTATGTGCTTTCTTGTGGGATTGGCTTCTTTCTTTCTTTTTTTTTTTTTTTACAGTGACAGAGAGAGAGTCAGAGAGAGGGATAGATAGGAACAGACAGACAGGAATGGAGAAAGATGAGAAGCATCAATCATCAATTTTTTGTTGCAGCTCCTAAGTTGTTCATGGATTGCTTTCTCATATGTGCCTTGACCTTAGGCCTTCAGCAGACCGAGTGACCCCTTGCTCGAGCCAGCAACGTTGGGTCCAAGCTGGTGAGCTTTGCTCAAACCAGATGAGCCCGTGCTCAAGCTGGTGATCTTGGGGTCTCGAACATGGGTCCTTCACATCCTAGTCTGATGCTCCGTCCACTGCGCCACCTCCTGGTCAGGCAATAGGGTTGGCTTCTTTCATGAAGCATAATTATTTTGAGATTCTTTTGTGTTTTTGTGTATATTAATACTTTTTCTTTTCATCTCTGATTAACACTCTTTTTGTATGACTCTACCGCATTTGTAAATTAGAACAGTGCTTGAAATCCTTGGAATGCTTCAAATCTCTGATATTTTTTTACCTGTTTAAAAAATTTTATTGTTTGTTTATTTCCTTATTCAAACTCAAGTTCTCTTTTAGACATGTAATTTGCCAACATTTTTTCTCCATGCATCTGTTGATAAACATTCAAATTGTTTCCACTTTCAGGCACTGTGAGTGAAGCTTCAGTGTACACTCATGAAAAATCTTTGTATTGACACATGCTTTCATATCTTCTGGATAAAGTCCTATTAGTATGGCTGATTCATTTGGTCTACAGTGTTTAATATGTTAAGAAACATTTCCAAAATGTGTATATCATTTTACATTCCCACAAGCAGCTTATGAGAGTTCCATTTACTCCATATTCTTGCCAACATTTGATAAGATCAGACTTTTAAATTTTAGAAATTGTAGTAAGTGTGTCGTGGTATTTCACTATAGCTTTAATTTGCATTTCCCTAATACCAGTGATGTAGAGCAGTGGTCCCCAACCTCTGGGCCATGGACCGGTACTGGTCTGTGGGCCATTTGGTACTGGTCCACAGAGAAAGAATAAATAACTTACATTATTTCTGTTCTATTTATATTTAAGTCTGAATGATGTTTTTTTATTTTATTTTTATTTTATTTTTAAATTTTTTTTGCATTTTTCTGAAGCTGGAAACAGGGAGAGACAGTTAGACAGACTCCTGCATGCGCCCGACCGGGATCCACCCAGCACACCCACCATGGGGCGACGCTCTGCCCACCAGGGGGCGATGATCTGCCCATCCTGGGCGTCGCCATGTTGCGACCAGAGCCACTCTAGCGCCTGAGGCAGAGGCCAAGGAGCCATCCCCAGCGCCCGGACCATCTTTGCTCCAATGGAGCCTTGGCTGCGGGAGGGGAAGAGAGAGACAGAGAGGAAGGCGCGTCGGAGGGGTGGAGAAGCAAATGGGCGCTTCTCCTGTGTGCCCTGGCCGGGAATCGAACCCGGGTTCTCCGCACGCTAGGCCGACGCTCTACCGCTGAGCCAACCGGCCAGGGCATGATGTTTTATTTTTAAAAAATAACCAGATTCCCTCTGTTACATCCATCTAAGACTCACTCTTGACGCTTGTCTCGGTCACGTGATACATTTATCCATCTCACCCTAAAGGCTGGTCCATGAAAATATTTTCTGACATTAAACTGGTCCGTGACCCAAAAAAGGTTGGGGACCACTGCTGTAGAGCACCTCTTTATTTGCTTATTTTTGACCCATACATGTTTGGTGACGTGTCTATTAAAATCATTTGCCCAACTTTTAAAAAATTATTGTTGTCATTAGCTTCTTAAATCAACGCAAATTGATTAGCTTATAGTTCTATAGTCAGAATTCCAGTGTGGCCCAACTGTGTTCACAGGTGTAGGTCTCACTTAGTGGAAATTAAGGGGCTTACTCATCTGGGCTCTCATCTGGAGGCTCTGAAGAAGAACCTATTTCCAAACTCATTCAGCTGTTGGCAAAATTCAGTTCCCTGCAGTTATAAGACTATTTCAATGCCTCTTAAATCTTCTAGCTTCCCACCTCTCAATCTCATGAGACCCCCTCCATTTGCAAATCAGCACAGTGCTTAGAATATTTAGAATGCTTCAAATCTCTCTGACTTTTTTGCCTGCTTTAAAAATTAAACTGTTTTCTTATTGAATTTTGAGAGTGCTTTATTCAAAATACACGTGTTGTGTTTGTTTGTTTTTTGTTAGATATGTCATTTGAAACATTTTTTTTCTGCCTATGGTTTATCCTCAATCTCTTGGTGTTTTTCAAAGAACAGTTCTTAATTTTGATTGAGTCACATTTATCTTTTTTAACCATGATTTTGGTGTTGTATCTAGGAAATGTCTGCCTAGTCTAAGGTTACAAAGATTTTCTCCTGTTTTTTGTTTCTCTCTAGAAGCTATTAAAGTTTTGGGTTTTACAGTTTCTTTTATGATGCATTTTGATTTAGTTTTTATATTTGGGATAAGGTATGGCTCAAAGGTCTTTATTATTTTATTTTATTTTATTCTATTCTATTTTTTGCCCCTTGGATATTCAATTGTCCCAGCACTATTTGTTAAAAAGTTTGTTTTCTCCACTGAGTTGCCTTTGCATCATTATCAACTGACATATGTAGGTCTGTTCTGAACATCTGTTCATTGATCCTTTTGTCTTTATTTATACCAGTATCAAACTATCTTGATTACTGAAGCTTTATAAGTCTTAAAGTTGGGTATTGTAATTTTTACAACTTTATTCTTCTTTTCAAAGTTGTCCCGTGCCTCTATTTAATTACAACATTTTAAAATGTACTTCCATTTGCTATTATAAGCCCTTATCATTTGGCTCTTGTGTCCTTCCACTTGGTCAATTAATTAATTTTTTAACAAGTGAGAGGCAGGGAGGTGGAAAGACAGACTCCTGCATGTGTGCTGATGGGATCCACCCGCAACCCCTATTTGGGACTGATGTTCTGCCAATCTGGAGTCACTGCTCCATTATTCAGCAATCAAGCTATTTTAGTGCTTGAGGAGAGGCCGTAGAACCATCCTCAGTTCCCGGGGCCAACTGGCTCATTTGAGCCATGGCTGTGGGAGGGTAAGAGACAGTGAGAGAGAGAGATGGGGAGAGAGGGTTGGAGAAGCAGATAGGTGCTTCTCCTGTGTGCCCTGACCAGGAATTGAATCAGAACTTCCACACACCGGGCCTACACTCTACTGCTGAGCCAACCAGCCAGGCCTGGTTAACTTATTTCTTAAGTATATTTATATATAGGTGTGTGATTATGTATCTGTGAGCATTTAGGTGTGTAAATGTGATTGTGTCTGTCCCCTAAATGAGGTTTTCTTTATGAGAAGTAGAGTGAACATTTATGGCCTAAGATATCAGTTAATAAAATGGACAGAGCCCTGGCCGGTGTTGGCTCAGTGGTAGAGCGTCGGCCTGGCGTGCAGGAGTCCTGGGTTCGATTCCCAGCCAGGGCACACAGGAGAAGCGCCCATCTGCTTCTCCACCCCTCCCCCTCTCCTTCCTCTCTGTCTCTCTCTTCCCCTCCTGCAGCCAAGGCTCCATTGGAGCAAAGTTGGCCCGGGCACTGAGGATGGCTCTATGGCCTCTGCCTCAGGCGCTAGAATGGCTCTGGTTGCAACAGAGCGACGCCCCAGATGGGCAAAGCATCGCCCCCTGGTGGGCATGCTGGGTGGATCCTGGTCAGGCGCATGCAGGAGTCTGTCTGACTGCCTTCCCATTTCCAACTTCAGAAAAATACAAAAAAAAAATGGACAGAGAAGGATTCAGATATGCGGGTATCACCCCTTCTAACCAATGTCCTTAAAATATTTGTTCAGCTTGAGTTTCTCTTTATGTTCAAAAAGAGAAATGTAGCTTATGCCTTGAGTGTTACATAACACTTTAACTCAGCTGTAATTATCACTGAAATCTATACTGTCACATGGATAACACTGTCAGTAGCATTCACAAGAGATAAGTAATTTTAGTGGATGTAGTTACAAATTCTTTTCTAGTATTTAAAATTTCTCCTCTTTCTCACTCTTTCAATCTCTCTCTCCCTCCTCTAACCCTACCCTTGCATCCTTGCCAGCAAAAGATTTCCCATTGATCTGTGGTTCCTGTTCTATTGTTAGTTTTCTTTTTGTGTGACATTTCAGAACAAGACAGCATCTTTAGAAACATCGTACAGTGTTTAAACTTTAGTTGTAAATCACTGGTTCCTGGCAAACAGCGTATCTCATGTGTTCTAGTCAGTTTTAACTTTGCAGCTGACAGCAGGTGTAGCCCTCAGTCTCAGGACTAGTGGCCTGGTCAGTTATTACACTATGCCACCAACTTCATGGAAGCATACCACAAAAATACCCAGTGGAGAGAGGTTGATTGTGACCCAAAGTGATTTTTTTAAAGATTTTATTTATTGACTTTAAGAAAGAAGAGAGAGATAGAGAAAGAAAAGCTGGGGAGAGATGAAGAGATGGAAACATTAACTCACAGTTGCTTCTCATACATGCCTTGACCAGCAACCTCAGCATTCCAGGTTGACACTTTATCCATTGTGCCCCAGTAGGTCAGGTTCCAAAGTGATTTTTGAGTTGCAGTTCAAGGGGTCACCTATCTTTACATCTTGCCAAGTTGCGAAAGAAGTCAAATAAGCACTATGCTTCCAATTTATTCTAGTTGTGACTTGAATCTGCAGTAGATCAGAGCATCCTTTCCCCTGGCTCTAGGTACAGGTGCCAATTTCTTTGCCCAAACAATACAACCGAAAGCCAGCACTATGGCTGTTTACATGATGCCTATACCTTATTTGAATGTAATGTTCTTTCTAATCTCTTCCTCGTTTCCCTTATTGTCTCTTACCCACTGCCAAATTAAGTAGGGTTTATGAAGCAGGGACTGTGAAAGAAAGGTGTTTATCTTTGTTGAGCACCTACTGTGTACTGGCACCATTCAAGGTATTTTGTCCCCAACAATTCTCACAATAGGCTGACCAAATAGATATCATTATTGTCTTCTCACAAATGACAAAGTTGAGGATCAAAGACAGTAACTTGCTCTAGATAGCATAACAACTAAATAATGATTCATGTCTCTCTTGTTCCAAAAGTATTTTATTTTATTTTAAATCTTATATAACAACCATCTTATTAACTATATTGGGAACTGTTTTCAGAAGAAGGTGACTTTTTTCTATTCTCTCCTTTAAGGCCTCTGTAAAGTGGTGAAGGGAGAGCTTTTGGGAGGACGTCAAAGTATCTTCTCTTTTGCTTTAGTGAGATTTTTGTGGGGCAATGGAATGGAAAGAGATAGATTCCTGAGCCACACAAAGACAACAATGTTTAGGTTTTGCATATATAAAACCTAAAATGGAGGCAAAGTCCAGACAGCTCTTAAATTTTGAAAAATTTGGAATATAAAAGACAGGGATCCTAGTGGCCAAAAATTTCTACACAGAACACCAAGAGGCTAAAATTCAGGCAAGGAATGAACTAACTCCCACTGTTACAAATTTTATCTCCCTATCTAGTGTTGAGAGACAAGCAAGGGAATACCACTCTGTACAGATAGAAATCAAAGAATACCTGTTTTTCAATTATTATGTAGATAGAGAATAATCAACCTTTTACTTTGAGGCTGGATGCAGGAATATTGAATATAATATATAATATATACAAGGATGCAGAAATTACATTTCCTGTCTTCCTTTTATAAAAACTACCTCTTAAAATTTATGTTTTATAACAGAAACACCAGATAACAAAGAAGTAAAATACTGGCTATTCATCCATGGAAAGCTTTCAAAGATGCTGGAAACAATTATTCAGTAAAAGAAATTCAAAACAAAACAAAAAGAAATCCTTACTAATATGTATACATTCTTTTGATGAATTCTGGAACTATGTAATATTATTGATAAAGGACCATTAATGCTAGAAGTGGTTGACTGGGGCTTAGGGAAAGGGGAAATGGGACTTGTTGTTTAGTGGGTATAGATTTTCAGACATGCAAATTGAAAAGTTTCTAGAGATCCACTGTATAACAATGTGATTATCATTAATAATATTGTATTGTACAGTTAAAAATTGTTAAAAGAGTAGGTTTCATGTTATGTGTTTCTTACCACATTTTTTTTTTTTAGAGAAGTGATACTGGAAAATAGGCTTTAAGGCCCTGTCTTAAGGTGGCTCAGTGGATAGAGCATCTGCCTGTCATATAGACGTCCTGGGTTTGATTACTGGTCAGGGAACACAGGAGAATTGACCATCTTCCTCTCTTCCCTTCCCTTTCTCCCTTCTTTCCCTCTTCCCCTCCTACAGCCAGTGGCTTGATGGGTTCGAACATGGCCCTGGGCACTAAGGATAGCCCAGTTGGTCTAATTGTGTCAGCCTCAGGTGCTAAAAAATAGCTCAGTGCTTGAGCATTGGCCCCAGATGGGGTTGCCAGGTGAATCCTAGTCAGGGCACATGCAGAAGTCTGCCTCACTATCTCCCCTCTGCTAACCTAAAACAGAATAAAACAAAACAAAAAAGGGAAAATAGACTTGAAGTGATAATTAATGAATAAGTGCAGAGTACCCCTTTTTATGCCATTTTAGGTTGTCAGATATCTTTGGGATTAACAATTATTATTTGTGTATGCTTTTAAGTTACCCTACTATGTTTAAAATACACATTATAGTATACCTCTGTAATGCCAACACTTATTTCAATAAGCTGACCTCTGGTAGAATAATTTCTGTAATACAGGGACATGTATTTAAAGAAAGACTGCTTTGTTAGCTATTTTTCTAACAGATATAAGCAAGAATAATATGAGACTACAGTTAAAATTAAAGTGTTTTTCTGAATATTAGCAAAATAAATTTTTACCAAAACATTTCTTAGGAGAGGTCATTTCCTAGCTCAGACCAGTTAGTGAAGCTGAAACGTTAAGATGGGAATGTTTTAGGAAGAGTCAAAAATTATTTCTATTTTGTATGATTTACAGATTGTTATTTATTATTAAAGTGCAGAGGCCCTATAACTAAGTGGCCATTTGCCTACTTGATTATGCTTCTTCTGTGTCATATAAGGACTAAATCTTTGGAATGTAAAAGCCAGTAAGAAAAGAATATGATACTATTTATGCATCCAATGTAGGTATTACTGACAGCATTGAAAGCCATATTTAGAATACATAAAAGTAATCTAGAATTGTCATTCAGGATTTGAAAGAATATACTTTATTGTTCTTTTAAGATCTTATATTGAGAAAGGTACATTTTCATGGACAGAGCTGATTCATCAATCCTAATAGAAAAATGTTTTTACATTTGAATCTAAAACACAGTACACAATTTCAGCCATTCAGCATTGTCTAAAAACTATTCATATTAAAACAGTAATTACAGTCTGAACTGTGGTGGCACAGTGGATAAAGTGTTGACCCGAAACACTGAAGTTGCCGGTTCGAAACACTGAGCTTGTCTGGTCAAGGCACGTAAGGGAGTTGATGCTTCCTGCTCCTCTACCCCTTCTCTCTCTCTCTCTCTTCTCTCTAAATGAATAAATAAAATTTTTTTTAAATATTTTTTTAAATGGTAACTGCAGACTCACAAGGTTAGAGTCCAAACTGACTCCTAACGGAATAGCAATTCCAAGATCTTTTTCTTTTTAATTGAATTTATGGGGGTGACATTGGTTAATAAAATTATGTAGGCTGCAGGTGTACAATTCTATAATACATCATCTGTATATTGTATTGTGTGTTCACCGCCCCAAGTCAAGTCTCCTTCCATCACTAGTTATTCCCCTTCACCCTCTTCTACCTCCTGCACTCTCTTTACCTCCGGTAATCACCATATTGTCTTCTGTGTCTATGAGTCCTTTTTGTTTCTGCTTAATCCACTCACATTTTTCTTCAGATGTCTCAAGAAATATAATAAAGATTTTCTAAAATTTATTTTATATGTACATTTACCTGACATAAATTAAGGAAAACTTGCATTTTTTTTAATTGTAGAATCTACCCCAATGTCCTTATAGTTAAAATTAGTTTCACCAATATATTGAATTTACAGATTAAAACCATAATAAATAATTTCTCCAACAAGCCCATATGTGCACTTAGAAAAATAGATGCCATAATTATAGCAATATTTTAAAATTATACAGCCTCTGTCTTCTTGGGCTCCCCTCAACTATAATCACAAATCACCTTTCAATGCAGGTTCAACCTCAACTAAAGCCAGAAACAATTCTTGCCATGGCAGAAAATATATTTGCACCATCGGCAAGTGGAAGGGACCTTACTTAGGTCCACATGCTTCCGTTTCAGCTCCATCATTTGCCTACTGAATCAATGCTTTCCCCCCAACCCCAGTTGTGTTGGATGAATCTTGTGTATATTCAGACATCTGCTTTGGTTTTCTCTCATCATTCTAAAACCCATCTGGATACAGAGAGCTTTTTCCTGCACCCAAGCCCACTTGGCTGGGGTCCTGACATCCTGCCTAGTTCTGACAGTCTTGTCAATGAAGGCTGAGCTCTGTTACCTGGACCCTCCCACTACTCATGGAGGTTCTGCTATATATCACTTGAAACCACAGTTCCATCCATCTCTTGACTTTTAGTATAGCCTGATGCCTATGGACTCCTTTGGCTGTGTTCCCACCCAGCAGATTGAATCTCCTTGGATAGCCATACCTGCTGGAATGATGCCCAAGTTCATCAAACATCTTTGGATTCTGCATGTTGGACTGCAAGAGAATTCCCTCATGAAGTCACCAAACAGCTGGGGTAGCTTTTGTTCCATAGTAAATGCTTTTACACCACCCTCAACCTTCTTGTACTGCTTAGGTCCCAGTGTGCCTTACTTCTTTATATGTTCCCATTCATGATTCTGTAAATGCTCACAAATTTAGCGTGATGTTCTCAACTGTTGTACATGGCAGCTGAAAATGTTGTGGAATATTAAACTATTCTTTTTTAATTTGTATTTGTAGGTCCAGTAATAAAATATGATACTGATTTATTATACTGGCAACTACATAGACCTTGAATGGTAGGATTATTGATTTATTTTTATAAAATTAATAAAATTTATTTAAAAATTTTTGATTTAAAGTATTTATATTTACTAATTAAAATTAATTAAAATTTACATTTTCCTTATGATTACTATTTTAAAAGAAATGTAATTCAGTTTGAAAACAAAATAACTTAAATGTATAAATTTTACATAAAACTTATATTTTTGATGACACACATTTAAATTTTGTACATTTTTCATATAATTACTTATTTAATACTTTAGATCATTGTTATTATCAGAAAACATGTAAACATCTTGACTTCAAAAACATAATTAAGCCCTGGCCGGTTGGCTCAGCGGTAGAGCGTCGGCCTAGCGTGCGGAGGACCCGGGTTCAATTCCCGGCCAGGGCACAGAGGAGAGGCACCCATTTGCTTCTCCACGCCCCCCTCCTTCCTCTCTGTCTCTCTCTTCCCCTCCCGCAGCCAAGGCTCCATTGGAGCAAAGATGGCCCAGGCGCTGGGGATGGCTCTGTGGCCTCTGCCTTAGGCGCTAGAGTGGCTCTGGTCGCAACATGGCAACGCCCAGGATGGGCCGAGCATCGCTCCCTGGTGGGCATGCTGGGTGGATCCCGGTCGGGCGCATACGGGAGTCTGTCTGTCTTTCCCTGTTTCCAGCTTCAGAAAAATGCAAAAAAAAAAAAAACCAAACAAAAAAAAACCATAATTAAGAGTTTCTAGAGATGAATGCAAAAATAAATTTTATATAAAACATATCATCTATGATTTATAGTTATTTGTTTTATGTCTTACCAAGACATTACTAGCCCATCAACTGAACATCCAACATGAGCAACAGTAATTAAATTCATTTAAGTTTGGTATTTTACCAAATTTAAGTCATATGAAAAATTATAGCTTTACACATGTTTTCTGATTTTGTTGTCATGCAAGTATTATTTGTCACAATAGAAGGAAAGAACTATTTTGCTTGATTTAAAAGGTAGATGGCTTATAGGTCTCCATTTATATATACTCTTGCCTTGGGCTCCATAAATGTTAGGGACAGGCCTAAGTTCTATTTATTTTTTTAATCACAATAGTTAAAAAATAATGCATATTTAAAATATTGTAATAGAATTTTGCCCCTGATTTCTTAACTTTGGTTGTTAATTGCCTGTTTGTGTTGATGAAGATAAAAATGGAATTCTGCATTCTAGACTATCCAGTATATGAGCCTCTCCTTATGTTAAGAGGTATTTTGAACAGCTTTCTAAAGAATGTCTCAGAAATATTCATTTATTTTGCTTGATTCTTCTGTGGAAGGCAGTATTTCGTAGGAGAGGATTTCTCTTCATGAAGTAGGTTTCCTGCACTTGAATCAATGAAGGGCTGTGACTTGTCAGAATGTGGTGCAGGTGGTGGGGTTATGTGTATGTCATAATCTGTGTATCTTCATTTTTTGGCAGCTTTGTCGTCCAGTAGAGGAAAAACTTAAGGAACAGCTGAAATCTGCTTCTTATCATCATATTTTCCAGAGACTAGGGCAAGTCCTCTTGTCATCTGTTGGCTCAGCATTCATCTACGCCGTTCATTCTGTGAGATTTCCCTTGAGATAAAAATGTTGAAAGACAGCTTCATTCCTTTTGTGCTCCAATTCTTTGCATAAGACCTGCTCCATAAATGTACATCCTTCAAGTAGGATTGTAAGTTGTCCAATTCTCAAGCGATCTATTTTAAAATTTTAATTTGTGGAATAAATATACTTTATTTAATCCTTTCACCACACTATAACCCAACTATCTGATCTGTCCTGTTATTCATCTTTTCCTGTGTATTCTGTATAAATCTGGTTTAATAAACTATGGAAATGGTTGTAAGAAAAAAAATTACATTCCCAGAAGATGGCATTCAGACATCAAATAGGGCACTTAGGAACAATTCTAAACCATTGTGAGGAGAGACAGAGGACTGCCTGGGAGAGAAGGACTTCCGTCGAGTTAATGGCATTTATAACTTTGTACAGTGACATGGTCCTTTCTCTGAAGTGTTGGCTGCTATATTCTGGCCACATTCCCAGTCAGTCAATGGTAGATTGCCTCTCTAAATTCTACCGCTTTAATTAAATTCACTGCCCTAACGCACTTCCTATCAGGAATGGTTGTGTTGATATGCCAGTTAAAACAGCTGTTGCCTGATGTCTGAGAAGCCATGATCAGGAGAAAAAGAGATTCTCCCATACATTGCCAGTGTAGAAGTTAGAGATTTGCCAAGTAAATAAGTAAATAAATTTCTTTTGAAGTATTCCCAGCTGCTCCTCATTTAGTTTAATTTTTTTTTTACCACAACTTGTTAATTTCAAAAGGTAACTTGGTTACTCTAGTTTTGAGCTTTCAAGGTTTCCCAGATATTCCAATTAAAATAGACTCCTCCTGTTGATTACACTAATTGCTTTTGGCAATTGTGTTGTATATTATAAAAACAGCATCACAAAAGCCATACATTGAACACTTTTTGTTAGCATGATGCTACTTTACCTAACACATGATTTCTGCCTTTAGGTACACCAAAATTCTGTTTCTAAATAGGTACTTTGATCACAAAATACTCTTTACTTTTGTTTTTAAAAAATAAGATTTAGTTTTTCATTTCTAGACAGAAAAGAAATAAGAACCATGTTCTGAGTGCAATTAAAAATGCATACTGTTTGATCCTTTTACCCTCTTCTACATTGAACATAAAGATTTTTAAAAATTCAAACATTCTTAAAAATTCCAAGTAGATTGAAAAAATAAACTTAGAAATTTTCTCCTCTTATCATGGTTAAAGGTAAATCCCCAAAATGGCGCTGATACCCAGCGGTTGCTGGACTGAATCGCTCCATCCTTTCCTACATTTATCTCTACAGGAGACAGTCTAAAACAAAGAATCAATTTGAGCACTGATTTAAACAAACCTTGGCTTCTATGACAAAGTCCAACTTAATAGCATATGTTAAATTATTAACTGTCAGAAAGTGATGAGTATCAACAGTGGAGAAAAATATGCTACAGTTACTTATTTATACACACAGTCTTCCTATTTTTATATATATATATTTTTTGGTTACTGAAATGGAACAATAAACCAGAGGGCAGTGTATTCCTTTTCTCTACAACTAGTCACACATGCTAGAACTATTGCTCACAAGGAGGCTTGTTATTCATATGTGATCAGTAAGAAACACGTGGAGAGTGATGTGGTCTATGTCCTGGGGACCAATTTTACAGCAAATAAATGTTACTCTGTATTCTGAGTTTTTATTTGGAAACAATGATCACTTATAACAAGTAAGAGAGCTCTAGAAAAGTTATGATAATCATAGATATAAGATAATTTGGGGAGGTGAGGCCCATTTAGTTCTGTTACACAAATGTTGGTAGAAGTGATCAGACCGTTGTTTAATGTGTAGTGAAGTATCTTTAGAAGATGTCTCCAAGATTTTGTATAAGGTAGAATTTATTAGACTATTCATTCCGCCACGTGTTTGCAGAAGTTTTATTACTTTCTATTTACAAAATGCTAGGAGTGTGAAGATGAGGATGATGTAACATAGTTTCTATTATCAAGGAAGGCAAAAATGAGATGGTTTGCCATGGATGTGACAGATTAAGCCAGGTTTCTAAGAACAAAGGCACTTGGTCAATAGATGTCCAGTTAGTAACTATTATGCAGAAGTTATGGTGACCTTCAGAATGATTAACAAGATTAAGGGAAATTCATGACTTCTGCCCTTTGGCATTTAAAACTGCAGCCCTCTTGCCTGACCTGTGGTGGCGCAGTGGATAAAGCGTCGACCTGGAAATGCTGAGGTCGCCGGTTTGAAACCCTGGGCTTGCCTGGTCAAGGCACATGGGAGTTGATGCTTCCACCTCCTCCCCCCTGTCTCTCTCTCCTCTCTCTCTCTCTCTCTCTCTCTCTCTCTCTCTCTGTCTCTCTTTCTCCCTCTTTCTCTCTTCTCTAAAAAATGAATAAATAAAAATTAAAACTGCAGCCCTCTTACTCTTCAGTCATGTTTTGGCATTCCCTGCTCTCATGTGCAGACTTCTTTCCTTCCCTAAGGTTTCTCACATTTGGCATAAATCTTTCTTCCCTCCCTCCTTCCCATCTCTCTGTCCCTCTAATGCCATTTTAGTGGTTGCAAATCCTAGTGCCCCAAATAAGGTGAGTAAGGAATATCACATTGTTTAGTTAATTTAAATAAAAACAAAATTTAATTGGAAGAGAGTCATTTGGAAATGAAAACTCAATCATCTTTTGGCCAATGACTCTTTTCCTGGGCTTATGTGGCTGACAAAAATGGAAGGGGAGGCCTGACCTGTGGTGGCGCAGTGGGATAAAGCGTCAACCTGGAACACTGAGGTCGCCGGTTCGAAACCTTGGGCTTGCCTGGTCAAGGCACATATGGGAGTTGATGGTTCCTGCTCCTCCCCATTCTCTCTCTCTCTGTCTCTCTCTCACACTCCTCTCTCTCTAAGAAATCAATAAATAAAATATTTAAAAAAAAATGGAAGGGGAGTCCTTCATTCTCAGCTTGTCATGAGTGGTGGATATAATTCTCATTGCCTAAACCCAGATAAGCCCTTAAAGGTCTGAAACCTTTCTGCCATGATTTTAGTCCAAGAATCTCATTGGTACCAAAATCTCAAGAGCCAATGTTCAGACAGCCAGGGTCTACCAACCTATGTTTTAAGATCTGTCACTTTCTTCCCGTACTATAAGAGAGTAGGTTGAAAATGACCAAGAATTATCACTAATTCCATGAGACTTTAGATACTTTTGTTTTAGGTATGCTGCAAAAGCTCCTCTTAAAACAAGGGAGCCCAAATGCCCTGGATAACTTCTTAGATCTAGAGAGACTATAGACAATTATAAAGAATAAAACGTATCTCATAATCATCTTGTTTCTCTCTCTCTCTCTTTTTCTAAGATCTTAACGTCTGCTCCTACTGGTTTCTTTTTCTTTCTTTCAACATAATAATTGAATGCTTGCTAGGGGTCAACCTCACAGGAATTCTTAGAGGTCAAGATTATGAATCCCAACTGAAAGCTGAAGAAACTGAAGGGCAGAAAATATAAATAAAGTCCAATATGGAACTAGAACTCCAGGGTGGTCACCCACGCTCCTACAAAGTGGGCAATCTTAAGGAAGTTGCTTAACCTCCTAGCTCCCTACTTTGATTATTCAAAAATTGAGGTACTTGTTCACATAGTTTATTTGTATATTAAATGAAAAAATGGACATGAAACTATTTTGTAAAGTTGGAAGTATATATAGAAGACATTTAGATCATTCTACCATATTAGGCTCTATAAGTTACACATCCAAGGTGATCAGTATTTGATGATACTTAAATAAGTATTCAGCTGACTGCCCAGGAAATCAGCAAGAGAGAATCTTTGTACCAAATAATAGAGATCTGATTTTAAGTGAGGAAGAGGTTAGGTACACTGTCCAGAACATCAGAGGGTTTGACACAGAAGAAAGTAATAGGGTCCTTTAGAAGATCTAAAGTTATCTTTATTCTTAGCAGAGTAAGAACAGCATTAATAATCACCTTCAGTGATCCCAGGTTAGTAAAGTTACAAGAGATAGTATCTAACCATGGCTGGACATCAATTAAAAAATAGAGTCTAAGTGAAGAGTCATCTGTGAAGAATCTATGCACATTAATTCAAATTAAAAAATCTAAATATTACCTTTTTTATTATCCCCATTTCAGAGAAGAGAAGAGAGGGAGGGGAAAGGAGAGAAAGAAAGAGAGGGAGAGGATTGAAATGGACATATATTAAGTGGCAGACCAGTATTTGAACCCAAGAAGTCTGGTTTTACGACATGGTACTTAACCAGTATGCTGTGAAGCTGTATTGAAGAATTTAACTTATCTCTGAAGGCAGAAGACTTCTCCTAATACAAGAGCTCAATAGAGCTTTCTGGACTGACACTTTGTAAATCTGGGCTTATCAAGCATCATGGAGAAGTATTACACTCACTAGCCAAGAACATCTTCCTTGGACTGTTGTAGCAAGGGAACTAAACTTTAATTGTAATTGAATCATAACACACATTAAAGATCTATTTGTTAGTGAGGCTAGCCTTACCCTAATCAAAATAGAGGAGTCAAGAGAGAAAGGCCAGATGTGGGCACCAAGCTTTAACACATTTGCTCCACCCAACAGAGAAACATGGGTCAATGGTTGTCAGGCTCTCTTTATTTCACCAATTATACAAATTGCTTTTCATCCTATGGGACAGTCAAGTGAGGAAGGTAAAAAAAGCAGAAAGCTTTAGTCCAATTATCTCTAAGAGGGAGATGTTTCTATGTTGTAACAGAAATGTGAGGAGAGTGAGAAAATTGTTTCTCCCATTTTGTAGGTATTATTTCTCTTGTTTGAGGTATGAGAAAATTGAGGTACAAAAAGGTTAAGTAACTTGTCTACATTTGCTTCTATTTAGACTTTTATTTGTAAGATACAATTTAATGACATGATAGCAAAACAAAAGGTTTGGGAAGCAAAACGTGACAATGTGAACGTAATTATGGAGATGTGAACATACATTTATTTACTAAAGAGCAAAATTAGAGAAGAATCTTTATAAACAAAATACCTTTGACAATAAAACTATAGACCAAAACACAATAGACTTGTCCATTACACTTCTCTACTATAAACAGTAATCTCTGTTATGTGTTTAACTATGAACTGCTTTTCTCTTAGACAAAGAATAGGGAGAGAACAGCATATGAAATTAAGGCATGCTCTGCCTATGGTGGTGCAGTGGATGAAGTGACAATCTGGAATGCTGAGGTTGCTGGTTCAAAACCCAGGGCTTGCCTGGTTAAGACACATATGGGAGTAGATGCTTCCTGCTCCTCCCCCTTCCCTCTCTCTCTCTTCTCTCTCTCTAAAAAATGAATAAATAAAATATTTTAAAATTTTTTAAAAAAGAGAAATTAAGGCTTGATTTCTTGGTTTTGAGGAAGAAAGACATGGTTCTTCAGAGCAGTCCAAGTTTTTCACAAATTTAGAATCTCTACTTTAAAGTGAGTCTTACTGCTAGGCAATTATTAACTCATTCCATATTGATTCCCTAGATCCTAGAACTTTGTAGTAAAGCTTTTTCTCAACCATTACCATCTTCCTCAAGACTGGGGTTTCTTCAGAATCTCTAGATTGTGGAACCTTGTTATTGACTCTCCAGAAAGTGAAGATTGAGATGTAAAGGTAACTAAGTAGCAGGAGGCTGCAAGTGAGGTTTGAGTGGGTATGGCCCTCTGATAGTGACAGGCTCTGCCACTGTCTCCTGTGGGATTCTGAGAGACTAACTCACCAAAACCGACAGAAGTGAGATAGCAGCAGAATACCCATCTATTCATGTGAAGTGCAGATGATCACTGTCTCATTCACATGGTCTGCACAGCCTCTCCCATGTGCTCCTATCCATGAGAATCTATGTTATTATCAGAAACATTTGGATTTATGTTGTGAAAGGGCTAGTGCAGGAATGGGGCTTGATAGCCCCAGGATGAGTATTTTCTCAGCTGAATCTGAATGTTGCTTGGAAAGCAGGAACCAGGGGCAGGCGCTTTGGAATAAATGCTGAAGCTTCTCCGGCTGTCCTCTTGGGCCCTGGTCTCCTCGGGCTGTCTCACCCACACACAGGACTTACATGACTGAATCCAGGCAGACACCTCACGAACTTGTATCTCATGGGCTCAACCTCTTCTCTGAATTCTAATCCAACTATTTAACTGCCTGTTTGACATTTCCACTTGAATATCTCAAAATCATCTCAAAATTATTTCCCAAACCAATTCATGAGGTTCGCCCAAGCTGTCTCTCCGAGAGTTCTTTCTCAGTGAACGGCAGGCACTGCGTTCATCTGGCAGAGGAAGAGCACTCATCCTTGATAATGTCCTCTCCCACCACCCTCAGAACTGATTCTTTCCCAAGTTCTGTTGATTCTGGCTTCTAAAAAAATCTCATCACATCAACCTCTAGACTTCAATTCATCACCATCAACAAAATTATGTTCCAATTACTATGATCAGTCAGTTGGCCAAGTACAGAGCTTCCAACGGATCTCCAGCCTTCCATTCCCAATGTATCCTTCATGTTTTGACTATGATGGCTTCTTTAAAACATTTAGCATGACTCCCAGCCCCACCAGCAATTATGTCCCGCCACTATTAGAATAAAGACAAATTTTCTAAATGCTACCTAAGGTTCTCATGGCCTCAGTGCCCCTCTCCAATTTCCTCTTCCTCCACCTCCCTCAACCCCCACAGCTCCAACCACCTTGGTGTTTCAGTCTCTTATATGCTCTCCTAAGACAGCAGCTTGGCATGTAATGTTTTTCCTGTCCAGCACACTCTTGTCCCCATCCCCTCCTCATTGTGCTATGGTTGCACATCTTTCAGATCTTGGCTCATCCAGCAAATCCTCAAGGAATCCCTCAATGGCCTCCCTGACTTGAACAAATTGCCCTCATCCAGGCTCTCACAGCCCCATTCATTTCCTTCACAGCATTTCCTATCACCATTGCCATTCATATGTCTAAGCTCTATGATGGAAGGAATTGTCTCTGCTTTTATTCATAATTTTGTATCTTAGTGCCTCCCCCACCCCCAGTAGGTACTCAATAGTATTTGTCAAGTGAGTACATAAAAATGAGTCAAGTATATACTGCTGGCACCAGGATGAGATTTTTTTTATTTTAAGAGAGAAAGGGAGGAACAGACAGGGACAGACAGATGGAAAGGGAGAGAGATAAGAAGCATCAATTTTTCACTGCAGCACCTTAGTTGTTCATTGATTGCTTTCTCATATGTGCCTTGACCAGTGGGCTCCAGCCAAGCCAGTGACCCCTTGCTCAAGCCAGTGACCTTGGGTTTTAAGCCAGAGACATTTGGGCTTCAAGCCAGTGACCATGGGGTCATGTCTATGATCCAATGCTCAAGCTGGTGATCCTACACTCAAACTAGTGAGCCTGCGCTCAAGCCATCGACCTTAGGGCCTCGAACCTGGGTCCTCAGCATCCCAGACCAATGCTTTATCCACTGCACCACCGCCTGGTCAGGCAGGATGAGATTTCTTGATGCAGCTCTCTCACTCTAACAGTGGGCACACATTAAGATCCAAATAGTTAAGTCAGATGTCTTTGCCCCTTGTCCCAGGATGCCCTGCTAACATCTGTATGCACCCTAGAGCCAGGCTCTCTGGATTAGGACTCATACTACAACACTTAATTGTGTGGCCAGGGCAAGTTAATTAACTGCTCTAAGCCTCAATCTTTTTGTCTATAAAATAGGAATAATTTGGTACTTAAATAATTGGATAACTATGAGAAATAATACTGAAGCTGCACACATAGTTTTCAATAAATGTTAGCTATTATTAGTATTGTAGGTTTCTCTCTATTTTTCTTTTTAAGTCTGATCAGTGGTTTTATACTCTGACTCTTTTTGTAATTATATTAGTATTTACAGTCAGTATCCCCTGTCTTTTGAGAGATAAATGCTCTGGTATGTGGTATAATATAAAAGGATAAGGACCCCACCCCACCACCAAAAGGCAAAGCTATGCTTTGCATATACAGGAATATAGACCTGTGATATATGCAAATTACAATCCAATCTTCCTCACTACCCCTTCTCAGAAGGGAGAGTCCTTCTGCAGAGGGCTATGATGACTTCCCAAATCTCCTCTTCTCCAACTGAGCAACCCAACTTCTCATCCATATAACCCTTTCTAAAATCCTGGTGACTCTGTTTGCATTCTTGTTCAATTGTGTTCTCTCTTATGGATGCTGTGCCCAGAACTTAGAACAATGCATGAAATGTGACCTTACCACTGGCCAGTAATAAATAACTCCACTAATGCAGCCTATTTTAAAGTGAGAGTCAGGAAAGGTGTTTGGGTTAAATAATGTCCCCCTAAAGTTCAGTGTTCAGAACCTCAGAATGTGAACTTATTTGAAAATAAGGTCATTGAAGATAAATGAGACCATGCTGGAATAGGCTGGGCCCTTAATCTAATACAACTGGTGTCTTTATAAACGAGAAGACACACAGACAGATACAAATAGGAGAATACCATATGAAGACACAGATGCAAAGAAGAATGACAGCCATATGATGACAGAAGGAGACAGGGACTTATGCAGCTGCAAGCCAAGCAATGCCAAGGATCTCAGCAAAGCAACCTCTGGAAGCTAGGAGAGAGGCATGGAACGGATTCCCCTCTGAGCCCCCAAGGAGGAACCAACCTAGGCAACACCTTGACTTTGAGCTTCTGGCCTCCAGGACTGTGAGAAAAGAAACTTTTGCTGTTTTAAGACTCAAAAAAAAAAAAAAATTAAAAGCAAGAAATAAAGTCAGTATCCTTTCTAAGTATCTTCTACTTCCTCCTCCTCCCCACCACTCTATTTAAACAACAGACTGCTTTAGAAGATTCTGCAGATCTATGCTTCGATATACTCTATGTTCATCTCAAAATCTCACAGTATTCGGATTCTCAGGGCCACCTTGCCACAGCCCTCATAAAGCCCTGCAAAGGAAAATGTTGCTGGATCTTCTTCCTCCCTCCCTCCCTCCCTCCCTCCCTCCCTCCCTCCCTCCCTCCCTCCCTCCCTCCTTTCTTTCTTTCTTTCTTTCTTTCTTTCTTTCTTTCTTTCTTTCTTTCTTTCTTTCTTTCTTTCTTTCTTTCTTTCTCTCTTTCTTCTTTCTCTCTCCCTCCCTCCCTCTCCCCCTCCCTCCCCTCCCTCCCTCCCTCCCTCCCTCCCTCCCTCCCTCCCTCCCTCCCTTCCTTCCTTCCTTCCTTCCTTCCTTCCTTCCTTCCTTCCTTCCTTCCTTCCTTCCTTCCTTCCTTTCTTTTAGAGAGAGGGAGAGAGATTGAGAGACAGGCAGGGAGAGAGAGGAGAAGCATCAGCTCGTAGTTGCAGCACCTTAGTTGTTCATTGATTTCTTCTCATATGTGCCGGGACCTGGGGGGCTCCAGCCAAGCCAATGGCCCTGTGCTCAAGCCTGCGACCTTTGGACTCAAGCCAGCGACCATGTCAATGATCCCACACTCACGCTGGTGACCTTGGTGTTTTGAGTTGGAACCTCTACCTCCCAGGTCAATGCACCACCACAGGCCAGGCTGGATCTGTTCTTAATTCTTGCAACTACACTTGTCTTGATTACAAATGCAAAGGCTTCTGAAAAATGAAACAACTTTGTTTATGCTCCCCTTATTTGAAAAACAGATATTTAAAGAAAACTGAAAATATGGGCAGCTTTGAGAGTTGTTTTATTTCCACCTGTTCCTCCTTTTGAGTTATCATATTTAGGCAGCAAAATTAACAGAGGCACATTGTTTCCATAAAGTTAAGAGCACAACCATTGCTTACCACGTTTTCCTTTTCTCCCCGTGACTCACTATCTCCATGGAGGTCCCGAGATCTCCACCAACTGTGATAGTCTCTCCCCTGCTTTGTGTACAGGCTGAGCCTTGGCAATATCGTGGCCTTCATTTCATCTCAAATACAGGGCTCCCTCTCTAAGAAAATCTTCTCACAAAGCCCTCCAGTCTCACCAACCTGACACCTCTCGGAGGATTGCCCTTCCGTCTGAGGGCGAGAAGGGTTCTGCTGGGATTGCAGGTTCGATTTCCTACCTTCACTAAGTCACTCTTGGCTTTTTTAGTGGCAACTGTTATTTACTCACCTTGCTGTGTGCTGAGATTGGGGCAGGATAATAGCATTCCCTTTCACTCAAGGGCCTGGGACCAGCGGTCAGAATGGGATTGACCCTGAATAAAGCAATTCTGACTACACGCATTTCTTGAAAAATCTACATCGATGGTCACGTTGCATCTGGAAAACCGACACACATTCAGTATACTGCTCTATAATGGGATGCCGAAAACTAAAGCCCCGCAATGAAAAACAGTAACTTTGCAGTCTCAGGAAGGGTCTGTCAGAAGGGAGAATTGTTGCTATTAAAAAATTATGGGAAAAGCAGAAACATTAATTTTATGTGTCTTATATTACTGTGTTCATAATCTGTTATGTTTTAGATAAAGGACTAGAAAAGATTTCTCATACTTTGTATGCAGCTTAGTTTCAGTGCACTCTTCCAGGGGAAAATAATAAGGAAAAATCAAATAAATATGTTTGTGCATAAGGAAAAAATAATTTGGTTGCCAAGGGGAAAATATATCAGGTTGAAAGTTACTCTCTAGAGATAGATTTTTGTGAAATCAAGGTTTGCTTTTTTCTTCTTTGAACCTTCTTTGATCTTCCATTTTGCCATTTGTGAAAAAGCTCAATGTCACAAAAAGTATCAAAATATATATTCATTAAAAACCACAAGTTCTGAAACAAAACACATGTAAAATATCAGGAATTCAACTCCTTAAAAAATTACCTAATGTAACCAAAATCAAAGCAGTCTGGTATAACATTAAAATTAAGATAAAAATAGCAAAACACTCTGTGTTCCTTTAGAGCAGGGGGATTTAATCTCGGATTTATAGGGAATCTATGGTTGGATGGTGGACTTCAGGAGGTTACCTGAGTCTCATGAATTTGATTATAAGATTTAATTGCGGGCATATTCGCTTTCTTCTGAGGCTAGAGTCTACTCTTTCATCAGATTCTCAAAGTTCCATCTCAAAATTAATCTTCTGCATAGAAAACTCCATTCCAAAGTTTTTTAAAATACAAATTTGGGTTTTTATTCTAAAGCAATAATTAAATAGCAGAAAATGGAAAGATTTATTTTCTTTGGAATATGAGAAAACATTAAGATTTTCTGGCTTATTTTCTTTCAATGAGGAGAGGAACAGAAAAATAAAAATAGAGTAATTTTTTTTATTAGGAAAGGGTCACATAGTTACAACTTAGGTAATGAGTTAAGAAATTCTAAAACCTTCAATAAATTTTCCTAAAGGACATGATACTTCATTCAACACCTCCTGGAATAATCACCACCCCTACTTCTGCTAATCTCTAAACATCTTGAAAATTGTCTTTTATTCTCATTTTTTTTCTCTCCCCTCCTTACTCAGGATGCCTGCAATTATCCGTTCTTGAACAAGCCTCCTAGTTCTCATGCTCAGATCTCTCTTCAAAGAATCAGCAACTTTCTGTCTCTTTACTTGTTGATTCTAGATGGGTGTGTAGTTTAGAAGTCGTATCATTCTTTTGCCTGTGGATATCCAAGTTTTCCCAACACCTTTTTATGAAGAGACTGTGCTTTTCCCATTGCATATTCTTGACTTCCTTGTTCAAGACTAGTTGACAGTGTATACATGGGTTTATATCTGGGCTCTCTCTTCTGTTCCATTGGTCTATATATTTGTTTTTATAACAGTACCATGCTATTTTGATTACTGTAGCTTTGTAACATATCTTGAAATCAGGAAGTGTGATACTTCCAACTTTGTTCTGTTTTCTCAGGATGGCTTTGACTGTGTTGTTTTGTGGTTTTATATGAGTGTTTCATAGGAAACATTCCATGGTTTCATAGGATTGTTTTTCTATACAATGTATTGTATATTGTTAATAATTCTGTGTTGTATACTTAAAAATTTATTGAGGGTAGACCTCATGTCAATGTTCTTACCACAATAAAAATAAAATAAAATCCATAATAAAGCAGCATGTCCCAAACTACACATATGCTCCCTCTAAGCGTGGACTCTGTCCAGTGGTCCCTGACTCCTTCAAGGCCTCATGCAGTTGCATAGACCGGAAGTTGAGGACCCATTCTTGACATTTTCCTCTCCCTTATCCTCATGTCCGATTTTTCACAAATTCCTGCCAGTAGTAAATGTCTGTCAAATTTGTTCCCTTTTCTCTATCTCTACCATGTTCATTGCTTGGATGAGAAATATTCCATCCTGCTAGCTTCATGTCTTATTGCTTTCTTACCAACCATCCTTTCCGTGGCAACCAGAATTATTCAGAAACAAAAATCTTGTCTTCACTCATGGGTGCAAAATCCTGAGTGATGTTGCCCCTGCCTTGGTCCCCAGATATTCTTACCATCCTCCTTGCTTTCTATGATCCAGCTTTACTAGTTTCTAGATTTCTCAAAACTGTTAAGTTCTATGTCTGTTCAAGATCTTTGTACATGTTGTGCTTTGCTTGAGACTTTCCAACAACCACACTGCGTGCTTTCCCTACGCTGCTTCACCTGAGTTACCACTCCTTCCTCCACAGACGTCACTCCACGAGGAAGCTCTCATTGACCCCCTACAATGTCAGTTAGCTGCCCTACTTCCATGTCCATGGTCCCTCTGGTTTTTGTTTTGTTTTGTTTTGTTTTTGTATTTTTCTGAAGCTGGAAACGGGAGAGACAGTCAGACAGACTCCTGCATGCGCCCGACCGGGATCCACCCGGCACGCCCACCAGGGGCGATGCTCTGCCCACCAGGGGGCGATGCTCTGCCCCTCCGGGGCGTCGCTCTGTTGCGACCAGAGCCACTCTAGCGCCTGGGGCAGAGGCCAAGGAGCCATCCCCAGCGCCCGGGCCATCTTTGCTCCAATGGAGCCTTGGCTGCAGGAGGGAAGAGGGAGACAGAGAGGAAGGAGGGTGGGGGTGGAGAAGCAGATGGGCGCTTCTCCTGTGTGCCCTGGCCGGGAATTGAACCCGGGACTTCTGCACGCCAGGCCGACGCTCTACTGCTGAGCCAACCGGCCAGGGCCTCCCTCTGTTTTTTTTTATAGCACATAGGACAGTTTGTAATTTTATATTTGTGTGAATATTTGAAAACCGTCTACCTCCACCTCCCCCTGCTTAGCCATAAGCTCTGACATTGTCTGTATTGCACATCAGCGTGATAAAACCACTATTTTATTCCAAATAAATATTGAATAATGAATAAATGAATGAATAAATAGGTAGTTTGAATCTCTATGCAGAAACTACACCATATGACAGTGAGAGCTAAACTATTAATATATAAAGAGAGTTCAGAAAGACCCTATTGGCTTTCTCAATTCTTTTCCTCAGGGCCATTTTTATGATCATCAAAGCAGATCTTTTAGCTCTGCTGAGCTAAAGATCTGTTTGTTTTACCATTAAAAAAAAAAAAGACAATAATGACACTTTGAATCATTTGCTTGGGGGTATTGTATCAGAGTTTCAGCAGAAAACAGCATTTCAAATGAAGAGCCTAGTTGAAAAACTTCTTACTGAAGTATGGGCAGATGAAGGGAACCAACAAAAGATGCTGACGCTCCAGAGACCAGCATCAGGGGAAACCTTTACCTCCCTTAGTACCCAGGGGCCAAGGGGAGGGACAGTGACAATGAGGCTCAGCGGGAGCTGGGGCTGTGCGGGGACTTCCCTGCAGAAGCTGTGGACCAGGATGAATGAGGACTCAGCCCGATGTAAGTATAGTGCCTAAGCAGGGCGGGTGCAGGGGAGAAATACTCTTGTGTTCTCTCCCTTTCCTGCGCTTGTCTCCTGTTTGCTCAGACCCATTTAGAAACCAGATATCCTGGGGTTTGTGGTTTACAGGGGCTGGTCCCTTGTGCACGGACAAGAGCGGAGAGTGGGTCTGTGGCAGTGTGAACACGGACACATATTTTCTATTTATACCATCGGGGCAAAGTGTCTCCACTAAGAGTGCAGGCTTTTATTCCATGACATGAATGAGGTGTTTAAAACGTCAAAAGTTCTGAAAGGCTAGAGAAATGTGGTTGACAGTATTTGCATCCTGACTAAATCTGGGCCACAAAGATGGGTTCACCACATAGAAGACGGTCATAAATTTCCAAGTTCTTTTAACATGAAGACGACTTTGCCAAAAAAGAAAAGATTTATCTCAGCTATGGGAGATAGAGGAACGAATTTAATCAGCAGTGAAGAGTTAAAGGTAGCAAAGATATAAATACAGTCAGGGAATGAATTGAAACACAAGTCATCCCAATGAGACATATGTAAACCCTAGTCCCTGTGGTGGTCAGAACAATGCCTCCGCCCCACCCAAAGACGTTCACATCCCAGTCCTTGGAACCTGTGACTGCGTTAGGTTATAGGGCACATGGAAATTAAGTTTGCAGGTAGAATGAAGTCTGCTAATCAGCCAACCTCGAAATGGGAAGATGATCCTGGATTATCAGTGCAGGCGCAGAGTAATCACACATTTCCTTAAAGGTGGAAGAGGTGGGCTGGAGAGGCGCTGTGTGATGCTGTGCAAGAAGGCCCTCAAAGCTGCCATTACTGGCTTTGAAACAGAGCAAGAGAGTGAGAGACAAGGATGTAAGCAGCCTCGAGAGGCTAAAAAAGGCAAGAAAGCAGATCCTCTCCTGGAGCCTTTAGAAAGGCAAGCAGGTCTACGGACACCTTGATTGAGCCTGGTGAAATCCATGTTGGACTTGACCTACAGTACTGAAAGATCATAAATTTCTGCTGCTTTAAGCCACTTAGTGTGTGGCAACATTTTTTTTTTCTTTTTTTACAGCACCGACAGAAAACTAACACAGTCTCTTCATTGGTGAAACAGGAGAAATAATACCACTATTGAGAAAAAATTTAAAATACGACTGAGCTCCAACTCCAAAACAAATATTGTAAGGGTAAGAAGTGAGGCTTAGGAAATGGTAGACGGCTTCTTAAGGACACTTGCTCATTTCTAGTGCAGACGATTTCTCTAAAAGGCTCACCGGCTGCATTACAGAGAAGACAGTTAATATATATAGGTTTTCTCCTTGCTTGTGGAGCACAATTGCTCTAAACCAGTCAGCCAGGCGGAGCAATCCTATTTTTAAAAATTAATTAATTAGTTGTTATTTATTGTCAGCGACAAGAGTAAAAACTGTGTAGGTTTATAAAATAAATGAATCATAAAATAAAAAGGAAATCTTTAATGTGTTCTATTCAGAGGCGGATTTAATGGCGGGCGCACGGGCGCGCATCCTGGGCCCTGACTTCTGAAGGGCCCCGCAAAACCCCAACCTTACACTTTTTTCTAATGACATCAAGTTTGGTTTCATATGTGCAATTTTAACATTAATAGTACATACTATTTTTTATTTATGTAAAAATATGGTTAACATGTATTTTTATTTTCCCTGTCTCTCTTTTTTTTAAGGGGCCCAATATTTTCTTCTGTGCCCGGGGCCTCAACAGACCTTAATCCACCTCTGGTTCTATTAGTTAGGTTAGAGTAGCCCACAGAAATGAATAGATTCTGAAATCTCATGTTGCTGTCCAGGGCAGCTACTCAAGCAGCCAGAATAACTCTCCTGTAGGTTCTGTTCTTCTCCGCTCCACCTTGCCCCATGCCTGGTCACTGTCCACACCCAGCCTGTGGAGAAGCATGTGGGTTCAGAAGATGCGCAAAGCCCTTACCAGGGAGTAACTCAATCCTTAGGTACACCTTACAAAAAGGGTACTTATAAATGTACTCTAGCTGCATGGGAGTCCACAAAGAAGAGAGACCAACATTTGGCAAATAGCCAGAAGTTTTTACCTCATGCATAATGTAGCAAAAGCTAAAAATTTGGTACTGTTTATCTATAGAAATCATCTCACACCTGACCTGTGGTGGTGCAGTGGATAAAGCGTCGACCTGGAAATGCTGAGGTTGCCGGTTCAAAACCCTGGGCTTGCCTGGTCAAGGCACATATGGGAGTTGATGCTTCCAGCTCCTCCCCCCTGTCTCTCTCTCTCCTCTCTCTCTCTCTCTCTCCCTCTCTCTCTCCTCTCTAAAATGAATAAATAAAATAAAAATTAAAAAAAAATTTACCTTATTAAAAAAAAAAGAAATCATCTCACTAATTCACCTTTGATACCTCACCAATGAGAGTTTAGGTTTTAGTAGTAAAACCATTGTTTGACCCTGAACCTTCGAGTTTTCCTCCAAGGCCTATCTCAGAGCCAAGGCTTAGGAGTGCTTGTATACATGCCACTCTTTATAAAGCTGGGCGTATAGCATTCCATCCAAGTTAGATCTAATATATTATTAAAGTTATTGTAATAGTTAAAATTGTCATTTAATTTGTAGTAGAAAAAGCAACAAAAGTTGGTAAATTGAGATCAAAAAGTAATATTAAAAAAAGAAACAACAACTAATAAGGATAAAAAGTAACTCCTGCGAGCTAGATGCCCCATGATGTTCTTCTGAATATTTTTAGCTAAAGGCAACTTAAGCTACAGTCTCAGGAGAAACTTCTACACCTTCCTTGACTCCATGGATGAATTTGGGGCCTTGCCCATAGTGGCAGGTTATGAGAGATAACCTCTTCCTGAGTGTCTGTAGGACAGAACAAACTTCTATTTACTAAGTATCTGCTCTTTTTATCATCCTGAAATTAACCTTGGAAGCTCTCAAGGTGAATTACCCGATACTAGTTCGGAATGTCTTATATACCTCAACACTTCTTTCTATCTCTGAGCCTCTCATTTTTGGGGTTGGGGGAGTCTCTGATTCTCATGTATTCGAGGTTCCCATATATACGTATGTATTAAATTTGGTTATTTTTACTTGCTATGTGTCTTGTGTCTATTTGATTATTAGGCAGCCTTAAGAACCTTAAGAGTAGAAGAAAATTTATTCCTCTCCCATAGTAACAAGCCAGGAATGAAAAGCTAATCAAGCCTGAATCAGAAAGTTGTCCCTCTCAAGATTTTTTAAGTGGATTTTATGGGAACAGTTCCCTTTCCTGTCTGGACATGGAACTGTAAGGAGGTGCTTCCTGAGTTGCTACAACCATGTCCTTTGTCCAGGGAGCAAAGTTGAAAGAACCAGGCCAACATCTAGAAAAAAAAAAAAGCAGAGAGCGACGCTATTAGAGAGTCCTCTTTTGACCTTAAAGCTACCCATTTTGTTTTAGTTATTTTTATTTGGGGAGATAATCTTAGTATCTTTCCAATTAATCAACAGTTGCAACTTAACTAGCTCAAACTGAACTGTATTACTTGCAACTAAAAAGCTAAACTAAAAATCTTTGTTATACAAGAAGGAAGATCTACTCTCCTAAAGGGGGGAGACTGTGACATAAATAACTAAATAAGCGTATCTACAAAGAACAGAATTACTTTTAAAGAAAGGAACCAAAAAATTGAAACTTGCTTCAGGACAGTTCTAAACTGCTGGCCTGCTTATCAGTGTCCAGAGAGCACTCTCTCCTCCATGCTCATGACACAGAAGCGCCACATAGGAAAATCTTCTTTATTTGTCTCAGCTGCAACTTTACGAGAATTGCTAATAAGCAGCAAAACTGATTTCATCCCCCCGCTTCCCACTAGATCTTTGAAAGCATTAATCAGTTACCAACATGTCAAAGGACACTAAAGCAGAAGAGAAAAAGAATGGTTAAGTTTCAACTCGAAAAATGCATCCCAGGTAACAGAGATGACTGATAAGGGATCTAATGGATGGAAGATCTCCTGAGGCAGTAGTCTGGAGAGCAAAGGAGAACAGAAGGGGAGGCTAGCATTTGATCATAATCGGGAGGAGGGGAAGAAAAAGTTTCCCTCAACCTTCTTTGGGTCCCCGGCTGGGTCTGAAAATTAAACTGACAGATTAACAGGAAAAAAGCATAAAATTTTATGTACATTTAATATGACACCAGAGCTTTTGTAAGAAATAAGGACCTAAGAAACAGACCTGAGATTATTTTTTTTAGCACACACATGCACACAAGAGAGAGAGAGAGAGAGAGAGAGAGATGGACAGGAAGGGAGAGAGATGAGAAGCATCAACTCATAATTGTGTTACTTTAGTTCATTGATTGCTTTTTCATATGTGCCTTGACCAGGGGCTCCAGCTGAGCCAATGACCCTTTGCTCAAACCAGTACCCTTGCATTTCAAGCCAGTGACCATGGGGTCACATGACCCCACATGCAAGCCAGCGACTCTGCACTCAAGCAAGATGAGCCTCTGCTCAAGCCGGTGACCTCAGGGTTTTGAACCTAGGTCGACACTCTATCCACTGTGCTACCACCTGGTCAGGCAAGACTTTTTTTTTTATGCTAGCTTTGATGAAGAGTGAAGGGTCTGCGGTAAGTGTAGTAAATGGGAAATTTAGCAAGTTCTGTTTGTTGGGGGTTCCATTTAGAGTCCCTTTGTCTTCAGAGATTAGGCTCCACCTTTCCTTCGGGGATTAGGATGGCACCTCTCCTGTGGGGATTTTATGACTTGTTTTAGGGAAGAATAGTGGGGGAGGTCTGAGAGACCTTCCTGCCTCTGCTGTTTTCTCAAACTCCTTCTTAAAATCTTCAATATGCCAAGGTGTCACGTTTTGGGGTCGTATGTCCTGAACCCCATCTCAGGTACCGAAACACGTAATTAAAATAACAACAATGCAGACCATTCTAGAGCATTCTAAAATGACCGTGTTGGTGGTCTCTGTAGTTAAAATACTACCTGTTAAGTGTTACCTAGTCATGGAGACCATAAACATGATTATTTGTTGTCAGCCTAAGGCTCTTAGAAACCGACTTCAGAATAAACCTTCTTCTGCCATCATGTTTATAAATATGTCATGAACAGATTGGTGCTGCCCTGTGCTGGTATTCTGTTTGAAATATAGACTTGCATGCTGCAACACACAATTGTACAGGTGTGTGTCGCCGTCAGTACATGTGCTCAGGATTAGACTAAGTGCCAGGTCAGGCAGCTCACATCAAATTAGGTGCATCTGTTTGTTTAATTTGGTAATAGCTGTGTGTACATTACAATGAATCTTCACAATGTTGTTACATGTATCAGAAATATATTCCGGTGTTTAAATTTTAGCTATTTCCGGGGGGGGGGGGGGCAACTGGTATTTATAGTAAGTTATTAAGTTCTGAAATAAACAGATTTTGTGTTTTAAATTCTGAATTAAAATGATGCTGGCTGAAAAAGAGAAGAACAAACAAAATAGAAATAGACTCATAGAAACAAAGATCATATGGATGATTGCCAGAGCGGGGTGTGTGTGTGTGTGTGTGTGTGTGTGTCTGTGTGTATGTGTGTGTGTTCTGGGGGTGGGGATAAAGTGAAAAAGGTGAAGGGGTTGAGAAGTACAAATTTGTAGTCACAGGGATTTAAAGTATGCATAGGAAATATAGTCAATAATATTGTAATAACTATGTATTGTGCCAGGTGGGTCCTTGAAATACCAAGGCGACCATTTTGTAAACTATGATTGTACAACCACTATGCTTTACACCTGAAAGTAATACAAAATAATATTGAATGTAAACTAATTAAAAAATAAAATTAAATAAAAATAAATTTAAAATGACTGGCTGAAGCAAAATTTTTAAGATTTTTAAAAATGTGAGATGAGGGGAAAAATTATAAACAGTCTTACACATTTTTGTCTTCTAAATTTTGGACACTTCTATTTAACTTTGAAGTAGACCACCCATTTATTTTTAGGGAAGAAAAACCCAAAACACCACAATGGGCTTTTTAGTGATGAAATTGTAGAACTAGACCCTCTCGCTATTCTGAAGAAAGACATGGAAATTACTTGAATGCAGATGTTTCAGATCTAAGAAGTCATTTGTTGTGTTTGGAAATGTAAATGGGGTTACCTTACAGCAGAACCGGGCCTCCGTGGATTTGGTTGTCTCTGGGAGAAATGTTAATTTTTTTAAAACTTCCCAGTGCTATGGATTATTGCTCATTCCCAGAGAGTTGTGGGTGTTCTCCTTCAGGCAACGGCTTACAGGAAATCTGTAACTGATATCCCAGGAGGGCCTGAACACGCCCATGGGCATACCTCTCACTTCAGGAGGACACCCTGAGAGAGGAACTCGGTGCTCCATCTATGGCTGATCTATGACTCAATAACTTGACTGCAGGGACCGCGGACCTGACAATTTTGTTCTGCTGAGTCATAGAACCACACCCTTATGTATGGAGTTTCCTTAATAACTCCTTAAGGAATGTTCCCACTTTTCTTCACTGAGAGAAAGGTTAGAATGGAGACAGGAAATGAGGCAAGCCTGCGTGTCAAATGGTATTTGAGAAAAGCATTTCTCTCTGGGGCCTATTGGAAGTTGTGTCCAGATTGTTTAGCTGTGGAAAGCAGTCTGGTGGCTGAAGAGTTCAGAACAAAAGCTTTGTAAACCAAAATTAATTTGGGGCTGTAGTAAAAAAAATAAGCATTTTTTTATTCGTGCAGAAGGAGCCGCAGCTGGGTAGATACAGATTAGGGTAGCAACTGAAGTGGTGCCGCCGGAAACGAAGGTCAGGGCTCCTTTTATAGCGGAAGTTCCACCCACGTTCTCAGTGAGGTCTATTTATGTAAATAAGGAATCCAAATTGTGTTATTCCGATTAGATAATATAGTCTCAGTCCTTTGGTAAAAGACAAAACCAAGGTTTCCCTGCAAAGGTTAACTCAGAAGACATAAACAAACACACCTTAGGACAGGAAGCAAGAGTTTAGTCTGAGGTTCTTCCCTGTGGAACAGAGTAGGTGAGGAGCCTCCTTCAGCAGAAGGGCTCTACAATCTTATTTATGAAATTTGGATCCTCAGCTGACTATGGAGAATCATCTCAGCAGATGAATTCTTTCTCAGGGTTCATATCAAATGAATCTTTCTTCTTGGGGTCCACACCTTTGGAGTCACAAGAATCTTGATGTACTACTTGGGAACAAGCTGATGAAGACGGCTGCTCAAAATACTATAATCTGTGCATCAGAGCTGGTCCCAGAACTGTTATCCGTTGTCATTGAGAGAGTACAGAAACATAGAATTAGAACCCTTTAGGGCTGATGTATAGAGTAACTTTTATGTCTTTTCAATCTAATCAATAGATTGTGGTTGCATTCCTATAGCTTTTTTTTTTTTTTCATTTCAGGTTTTAGTTATTTTTATTATATTTTTATAAAAGTTGGGTCAATGACAGATTGGCAATAGAAAGAAAACGATCCTTTACTACAGATAGTCTGAGAGTACTTGTGTTAACCTATTGATCGGATTTACTTATCTGGAAAATATCACAGATTCATTGTAAATAATAAATGAGATGATGCTGGTTAAGTGCTTAGCTCAATATCTGGCACTTAGTAGCCATGCAATAGACAGGAACTAATTTGACTTCTATAATTTGTTGCTATTTCAGTTGGGAATTAAATAATGAGGAGGAGTTCACCAGTTGAAGAAGTTAAAGGGGAAGATTAGTGAGTAGGACCAGGATATATAAAAATATTAATTTATGAAAGGGCATGTCAACCTGGCTCAAAATCTGGAAGTGCAAGTCAAAGCACTAAAACTTAGAATATATGTGTGGCCATTACATATCCTGCAGTTTGCTTGGCAGTCAGGCCTGTTCTTCTTAACACTTAGTTTTAAGGTCCTCAACATTCCAATATTAATGTCTCTTGTATTTTTTCTAATTTTAGATCTCAAAATATAGTCACTCAAAGTATTGGCAGTGTTAGACATTCTCACATTATAGAGATTCCAATTATGGGCACTGCAGTTTATTTTTGTATGATGCTCAATGTATCCAAACACAAAACAAAATTTTGTTAAAAGATTACAAAGGAAATATTGTGTTTATTTAAGTTGATTAAATTCTGATCATCAGTCTATTACATTTTTCATGGAGTCCATGCTCTTAATCACAGACACACTCAGTTTTAGACCCTTGTGTAACTCTGCTTACAAGAACTTTGTTATTCATTACATGAAGTGAGAATATGCCCTTGAAGGTGATAAATCTATGTTTTTATGAATCTCCCTTAATTCCTTTTCTTAATTGAACCATTCAGAATTACCGAGGTGTAAGTCAGGTGATCTTGTGTTGTAGGAACTGACTTAACACGTTAGTTTTTTCCTGATATGTCATGACACACGTATGATATAGGAAATACGCTATAGTTCCCTGAGTTCATAATATTGTCAAATAAGAAGAGTAAATGAGGCCCTGGCCGGTTGGCTCAGTGGTAGAGCATTGGCCTGGCGTACAGGAGTCCCGGGTTTGATTCCCGGCCAGGGCACACAGGAGAAGCGCCCATCTGCTTCTCCACCCTTCCCCCTCTCCTTCCTCTCTGTCTCTCTCTTCTCCTCCTGCAGCCAAGGCTCCATTGGAGCAAAGTTTGCCCGGGCGCTGAGGATGGCTCTGTGGCCTCTGCCTCAGGCGCTAGAATGGCTCTGGTTGCAACAGAGCAATGCCCCAGATGGGCAGAGTGTCGCCCCCTGGTGGGTATGCCAGGTGGATCCCGGTCAGGCGTATGCGGGAGTCTGTCTGACTGCCTCCCCGTTTCCAACTTCAAAAAAATCCAAAAAAAAAAAAGAAGAGTAAATGATAATGAGTTAATAGCAAGAACTGCATGAGAACTCTTGAATATTTTTATTCTTTGTTGTTTTTCCTTTTCCCACTGATACAGCTTGCCTAAAATTTGGGAAGGTAGGTTTCAATTGTTATTTGCATTCTCCCTCTTTGAACTTAGACGCTCATCCTTTCTCAACATATTCTCATCTCTTTTTTTAACTAAAAACAAATGAGTTTCTCATTCTTGTTAATGAGTCTCTCTCATTCTTGTTAATGAGTTATAGTGTCTGGCTTTAACGTTAGAAAGTGATCTTTCTTAAGAAAAATTCTAACAGCAGTATAAAGGATCTATTAGCAACTCTCAGGGCTATGGTCTCCCTTCCATGACCGTCATGGTTATGTTGTTTGATGTTGTAGAATTGGCATCATTTTCCTGATAAAATGCATGCCACAGATGGTGAGCAGCCAAATCTTGTTGAAAAGGCCAATTGTTAAGATGGACTGAGTCCTGGAAAGCCCTTAGTCAATGTGATAAGTGCTTACATTATTTTACTGGGGAAAAAAATTTTAATTTGGGCCCTAAACAACTAGAATAAATTAGAAGCTTCCCCACATCTGTATACTACATTTCACAGGGAGATTTTGCTGGACACAAAATTGCAAATTGTCTGCTGAATTAAAGGATATAAAAATTAAATGACCAATTAAATGCAAATTGTCACTGTACTCAGGACAGGTGCTAACCGATCTTGTAGGTAAGTCGTGCTTTGATGATTATAGCAGTCATTACCCTTAAATACAAAATAGAACTCTAACAGACATCATCAACAGTGCTTCGTTCTGTGAACCGATCAGCTCCCTCCTGGCCCTACGGTCACTATTCCCCTACTTGAAACAAGATTCTTTTGTAATTTTCATGGCTAGCTCCTCAACATTCTAGTTTCTGCTCAAAGTCCTTGAAAAGCACTTTGATCTCCACTTTACCTAAAACAGCATTCCCTGCCCATCACTCTATGTTTTCGGTTAGTCATAACTCCTACTTCTATGTGATGTTATTTCATTTATCAACTTGACTACTTGCTATTTTCTATCTCCTCTAGTTGAGAGTAGGGGCTACATTTGTGTTTTCACTGTCTCCAATCCCTGGCTCAGTAAGTACTCAATAAATGTGTGTAAAAAAATAAATGGAAATTTTAAGGGTATGTGTAACTATCTCATATGTTACTTTAAAAGGGGCACAAGAAAAGCCATTGATTATTTTATAAAGCTTTTCCTTAGAACCATAGTTCCAAGGCCTTGCTCTTTTTCTACTGGGTTTTGAAAATGCAAAGAACTATGTATTTTTTTAATAGGAATTTGATTTAAAAGGGTTATTGTAAAAAAAAAAAAAAAGGTGCTTTTCACAAACAGGCACACAGAAATAAGCCCATTACCATAATGCATAACCACATAGTTGTTTCCCATTTGTTGATTTCTTCTGGTTGGGAATTTAAGCATACAGTAGTATTATTAATGTCAAGTTTTTGGGGGGGAGGTGGGAGTGGGGAAACCATTATCTTATTATACAACTTTCTATATAATATTCCTTTTCTCAGTAGTTAGTATTTGTTCCAAGTCAATTCCCATTATTCAATCTATTTAGCCTGTACTGAATCTTTATTGATCCTTTTTTCATAACAAAACAGAAAAATCAATTTTCTATTATGTTTGTTAAACAGGTAGAGTAAGACTGCGGTGGACATGACAAATGAAGCATTGGGTCATTATTTGCTGAGATGTTCAATTTCATATACTAAAGGGAAACTAAGAATAAGATAATAAATCACCACTTGATATCTATTAGTACATCCATTCATCTTAAACATCCCATAACATGTGCCTGGATTCCAATGTTAAAATATTAAAAGTAATTTTTCTTTTATAGAGGAAACAGACATTGCTAAAAATATTTGTAATTTAAATTTCTAACTTTAATATGTCTCTAGTTTACATGTGTTAAGAAAAAAAATGAGTATAGGCACTAAAAGATATTACATTAGACCTGGCCAGCTAGCTGGGTTGGTTAGCGCATTATTTAATATGCAAAGGTTGCTGGTTCAGTCCCCAGTCAGGGCACATACAGAAATAGATCGATGTTTCTGTCTGTCTCTCTCTCCCCCTTCCTCTTTCTCTAAAGTCAATGCATAAATTTTAAAAAAGATATAAAATTATCCCAAGGACTCTGTCATTCAAGCTGAGGTGAGTTACCTCTGCCCACCATTTAAATATAGAACTCCCCAAGGCATAGCTGCATTTAAGTTTCTATCATTCTTATGCTTTTGACTTATTTAGGAGCTGAAGCTTATATAATTTTAATGTTCAGGGATTTATACTGTTCCTTACCACTAAATTCTGGAAAACAACAATATGTAGAAAGGATCTGTTATGTAGTCTTGTCAGTCTATAACAAGACTTTCTTTTTTTCTAACAACAACAAAAAAGCTGCCTGTCTAGAAGGGGACATTAGGCAGAGGATATTTGCATGCATTTATTTTATGCACCTGTTGCACATCCATTATGGGCAGATTACTGGAATAGTCACTGGAATACATGGAGTTATGAAAAACAGACCACTTTGTTCAGAGCTTAAAGTCAAAGGGCATAATGCCGTAGCTGTGAACCCTGTGACGACATATGTGGTAATTAGAAAAAATGTCCTAAACTTTCCTCACTAAAGAGGAAACTTTATGAGATAATGCAGTCTCTGCAAGAAAGTGATCTATATGGACATGTGTGTCTGCCAGGATTAAGAAAGTAGAAACAGGGCAAGAGCTTGCTTGCACTTGGGAGCCATTTAAAAGCAACAATGAACTTTGTTTGTGATAGTATTCTGCCTATTATTAAAACGTGGGCAGCAGGAAACACAATTATTTGTCAAACGTGGCTAGGAATAACATAGGCTAGCACTGTGAACATCATTTCCCTCAGCCTGTTAAGTAAGATACATTGTTTTCTCCCTAACTTTACCCACAAGAGCTGGAGGAAGTGAAGGCAAAGAAGCCAGTAAAATGTGCACAGTGTCCTGAAATTTAAGCTCAACCTTTTGTCAGGGCAAGGTAGAAACTATAAACCCCTGGTGTCTTGCTCACTACTGGCCCTACAATAAAGCATTCCTAAGAGACTGACCTGGTCATTTTCAACTTGGGAGCCTTCTGTGCAGGGAGATCATCCCCAGGAAATCAGCGGGGGGGCCGGGGGGAGGGGATGAGAAGGCTCTGCTGTCTCCCAATCAATCCCAAAACTATATGTTCAGCTGGCGCTCTACCCTGGCTGTTTATTGGAAATACCTGGGAAAGTGGTTAAAAATACTGATGCCTGGGTCCTATTCTGAATTAATTTATTTGCTTTGAGGCAGGGAGTGGGAAACTGGTAGGCATTAGCCTTTCAGGTGACCCTAATATGCAGGTGAAGTAGTTCATCATTGTTGTAGGCAAAACGTGAGACACTCCCAAGTAAACTGGGTCAAGTCTTGCTCTTTTAAAACTCTTTTTAAGGTATCATTTCATGACTTTTCCTACACAGTGCTCCCCTTGACATTTATTTGACTCCAATCTCCTTTAAATAAAAGGGTCCAGGGCATGGGGAGAAGAGGCCGTGCAGTGTATGTGTGCCATTTACACTGAACTCCTCACCCTAGTGGGAAATCCCCTGTTGGACAGTGTCCAACCTGGAACAAATCTGGACATTACTTATTTAATTAACATTGGAAAGTGACAAAGGACAAGAAACTAAATGTATTTCAGGGATTGCAAATTTTCAGGTTTATGGAAATAAATAAATAACCAGGAAAATCCTGGTGTGCCTATTTACTTTGGTCTGTCAAAGAAAAAGAATGTCTTTCGTATCACACAGGCCTTGGTGTTAAGTGATTTGGAGTCTGTGGGACTGTTCTAGGTATTAGAAGGTTTCGGTCAAATCACAAAATGAGAAACATGCCATTACACAGAGTCTGGATGTTCCAAGCACATGTGTCTATAATCTTGGCCAAATCCTTGGAAAGAAAAAGCTGCAACTAGATTTTCAAGATGGCTGGATTTGGGGTCTGGAAAGTATTAGCAGGCGGGAATGAAGGAGAGCAGTTGTACATAGTAAGAGCCAGCTCTCCTCCTGCCTAGCCGGCCACCACAGGTCAGCTCCACAGCTGCACATTCTGTTGTCTCTTTTGATTCTTTACTTGCCAAGGTGATCAGTCAGGTACAAGCATTGTAAATCTCCAGGCTTATGAGAAGGTCCCAACCCCACATCTCTCTGTTTGCCTTGCTGTAGTGCTGAAGGTCCCCAGCAACAACAGAAGGGACTGGATTGGAAGACGTGGGTTTGGATCTAGGACCTGCAGCTAACTACCTGAGGAAACCTAGCCAAGTTGTTCAGACTCTTGGTGTCAATTTCCTCAAATGAAAGATCAATTTAATTTGAAAAAGCCTTGCCATGCCTAACTCCCAAGTGTTATTATAAACAGAATATAACTTGCAAGAAATTTTACTGTGTGCCACTTGCAGAGTACTGTGAAATAGGGGAATATCAGCATTATTAAGACATCAACTTTGCAAACTTGCTTTGGAAGGACTATCATAAAAATATTAATTAAGTCACCAGTTATCTGATGCTGTATAACAAATTATCTTGAAACCTTATTATGTTTATACAACTTCAAGATTAGGAATTTGGGAAGGGCTCAGTCAAGCCTTTCTTGCTTATAATTCCTCCTGGTTGCAATCCGATTTCTGTTGAAGCTATTCTGTCATCCAAAGGCATAGCTGGGGCTGGAGAATTTACTACCAAAGTAACTCGTTCCACAGCTGGCAAGTTGGTGCTGACTCTTGGCCTTAACCCTTTCCATATGGGCCATGGGGTTGCTTGAGTGTCCTGACAGTATGACAGCTGGCAACCACCATCGTCAGCACACCAACATACCATGGTAAAGTTTCATTACCATTTATGACTTACCCTTGGAAATGACCGCAATCACTTCCACTTTGAGCTCTGATTCAAAGCAGAAGGTATTACAGAAGAGTGTGACTTCCAGTAGGTGAGAATCAGTGGAGGCTGTCTAGGCAGCTTTCAACTGACACCCAGCTATTCATATACTTTTTTAAAGTAGATTATCAAGTGCTCTCAGATGGAGTTTGATAGGGAAATGAAAAAGAAAACTGAAAAACCAAAACTCTGACAATGAAATCTGCCCAAGTAAGGCTTGTATGCATTGCCACAGCAAGTAAACCAGGACAAGAGGATACCCAGAGAGCAAACCAAAGTGGAGAAAACCTTGAAAAAGAAGATGGAGAAATAGTAGAAATAATCAACATGATATTGTATGATATTTTTGAGACTAGCCTAGTTCACAACTGGCTCAAAAAGTGGTCTGTGTTCAAAGGACTTATAATCAAATTGGGCTTCTAACTGAAGATAAAATATTCATAAATTAAACAATTAGCTATCATTTGAAAATAAGATATGCAGTAAATTTTTGATTAAGCAGGTTTTACTAATGATTTTAGTGTTCCCAGATCCATTCATTATTCACCCTTCTTTGGTTTACCCTGTATTGGAAGCTAACTGAACTCTGCCAATGATATTTCTCAGAATCCCTTGCCAAGTACTACTGTCTGCTTTATACTGATGGGAGGCATTGGCTGGAGATTGGAGTGTGGGACAAAGAAGCCAGGGCATATTTTCCCCTTTTCCTCTCTTATTCAGGTAGCTTCTCCAACAATAACTGCATCTTCTGCATATTTCCAACTCCCGTCAAACAGCTGCTCTTCCTGTGGTCCTAGCTCCTGTTGGAGAGATTCAGTTAGTAGCTGGCTCTCACAATAAAGCATTGACTTTTGGATTCAGTTAACCCTATGTACACCACTGGGTTTCTTGCTATTGCTATATTCTTGATTACCTCACTATCTCTTAATGATCTTTTAGCTCTTTTAACACCCACTATCAAGCTATCTAATGTGGGCTCTGTTTTCTTGAATGATCCTGACTAATAATAGTAAATATTAGGTCGTAGATGGCCAAGTCTTGCTTAAACCATGGCACAAAATGTCAATCTAACTAATATGTAGAATAATTAGGATTGAGGCTGATGTGTAAAGATTATGATATAACTGCCAAAATAATGAGACCACTAATACTGAGTCTCAATAGTCATGTGTAGGTTGGGTTTATTGGATGTTTGGGAGGACTGGAAGATGAGAAGCATAATGATGTTGACCTTAAAAAAGTCAGCTAGCTAGATATTCATCTAACAAAAAAGGGTTTATTCAGGAAAAAGAGAGAATTCAGTCTGGAACATGCCACCATTGTAAGCCACGTGCAAGTCCACCAGTTCCAAGAAGAGGAAGTTCTTTTATAGAAGGAAAGAGGAAGTTAGGATGTCTGTTATAACCAATGAGTTCTTCCTGTGAGCCTTTGAGATTAATATAGAAGTGAGAGCTCCCCTACAGGCCCTTCCAATTCCAATCTTGGTTTAGGTCTTCTTTATTAATTTTTTACATAGGTACATATTATAAGTATGACTTACATAAAATATGTACAGACAAGTGGCTCTAAGGGCTCAGAGGAATAAAACACACTTTATTATCTTCAGGGATCTGGATGGTGGATATGGAATAGGAAATTTTGAATAGGACTTTGATGGATGAGTTGATACTGAAAATTTACAGATGGATATGACAATATTCCAAAAGTAAGAAGGAGCAGGTGGAAAAATTCAACAGTAAAGAAAAAAATGAAAAATTTACTTTTTATAGCCAAATGTCTAGTTGGAATACTAGAATACTAGTAGATAAATAGAGCATACTCAGACAACAAAGCCTGATAGGTAGCTGGTCATTTTCCTGGCTCATGAAAGATCAGGGAAGAAATCCATCTGTGGGCAGGGAATTTTAATTAAAATTTTAAAGAGACTGAATCAAACAGAATTACAGGACTAAGATGATATTTTCAGAGTACCAGTTCATGTATTTCATATACCTATGGCTATAACTAGTATAGAAGTGATACTTCTGGTTTATGTATGATAATATGATAGTAGGGACTTTGTTTTGTTTACTGCCTGATCTGACTGTGCCTAATAACATGGCTGGTATAGTAGGTGCTTAATAAATATTTGTCTAATAAATTAATGAGGCACAGTCTTCATGTCTTAGTTCACAGAAATTATAAAACTATTTATTCATTCATATAAGGAACAGGCACATACTAAGTAAAGGATATTATTTAAATGTCTTCTCCAAACATTTCACAGAACAAAGCACAGCATTAAAAAACCATTCTAACTACATTATCAAGATAACTGCCAACACCTCTCAAAATGTGAGCTTTGAAACACATGAGGCTGTGAGACCTCGAATATTATTTAGTGCAATTCTTCTTTAGCACAGTCTGGGCTTGGGTTCAACAGAATTCAACACTTATTTATCCCTTAAAAAATGTTCATGCTAAAATGTGCCCCTAAGCAGGGGTTAATGGATCTTCGAACTGGAATGTCGTTCCAAACTTACACAGCTGCTCTGAGTGAAAATACCAGACTCCCAGATGCCAGGCCCAAGCCTGTGTGACAGAGCTCTGGCACCAGCTGGATTTGCTATTCATTATTCCATTGTCTCACAGCATATCCAGCAAACAAAGCCCTATAGATGGCTGGCTATTTTCCTGGCTCACAGAAGACCAAGGGCCCAAAGGACAATGCTTGGAAGAAACCCACCTGTGAGTAGGGACTTTTAATTGAAATCTCAAATACACTTTAGAGCTCTGGAATGCTACTTCTTGGAGCTACTGGGTTCTTCCCCAACTAGGCACATCTTTGCTCAGACTTATAAGGATGAGAGGCTATTCCATACATTCTGCAACTTGGTAAATGTGGCTACAGTGAGTGTGGGCAGCTGTGTTAGGCTTGCTCACTGGTTTACCGGCTATCAGCACCTTGCCTGATTGGTGCGTGAACACATGGCAGCACCATGTGTGTATGGCCTATATAAGGCTATGGGTGCTTGCGCTCAGGGGACTGTGGGTGATGGATTGCCTGCCCACCATGCTAGGAACCATTTTTGCTGTTTCTTTGCCTGAGAAGTTTTCCCCTGCCTGTGTGCTTGTCTGCCTTTGTGAGACTGTTAAAATGGAAGTGGCCCAATGCTTTCCAGCTCCTATATTCAGTTTCTATATAGTCTGCCTGAACCCAATGAGGACCTGCCTGGCCTTGACCACCAGCATTATAGTGAGACATTAACCAGTTCTGTCTTTGGGAAACAGTTTCTGACCATGGATGCTTGCTCCAGGTCCATCATTTTCAATTAGTGAGATTTACTCTTGTCTTCTTTAGTTTCTAACTTGATCTGTTTCCAACAAGCAGGTAAAACCCCTGCAACAATATGAAAAAAGTTTGCATTCTTTGTAGTGGGAATGGTCATTTATCAAATGTTGTTTCCAACTGGTTTTTCTTTTTCTTTTTTTAACAAGTTTCATCATAAGAGAATTCAATGTAGATTGCCCTTGATATGTAAAGAAAGAAAAGTTTGTATGGTGGTTGCTTATTAAACTATTGCTGAAGTTCTATACCATAGTATTTGGAAGACAAAAAACAAAATGTTTTTCTTTTGTTTACAAATGAGTGTATATCATAGATTGAACATTCTAGAAATAGTAACACTCTAGGGATAGAACTGAGGAATATTTTCACTTCTTACTTTTATCTAGGACCAACAGAATTTATTTGCCAATGACAAAGTTTGACTTAGCAATCATGAAAGCACTTAGAAATGTCATGCTGAGAATGGGTGCTGGTGGCATTAAGACTAGAGCAATTGACAAAAATCCTGTAAATCCAAGGTGCAAGAGTGTTCTAGAGCCTTACCAGGCAGTGGTGCAGTGGATAGAGCATCAAACTGGGATGTGGAGGATCCAGGTTCGAAACCCTGAGGTCATTGGCTTGAGTGCAGGCTCATCCGGCTTGAGTGCAGGCTCACCAGCTTGAGTGCAGGATCGCTGGCTTGAACGTGGGATCATAGACATGACCCCATGGTTGCTGGGTTGAGCCCAAGGTCGCTAGCCTGAAGCCCAAGGTTGCTGACTTAAGTAAGGGGTCACTTGCTCTGCTGTAGCCCCCTGGTCAAGGCACATATGTGAAAGCAATCAATGAACAACTAAGGAGCCACAACAAAGAATTAATACTTCTCCTCTTTCTCCCTTCCTGCCTGTCTGTCCCTCTCTCTATCCCTTTCTCTCTATCTCTGTCACACACACACACACACACACACACACAGACACACACACACACACATACACACAGACACAGACACACACACACACACACACACACACACACACACACAAGAGTGTTCTAGAAACCATGGCCATGGCCATGAGATTCCTCTCACCTTCAGTTATCACATATAATCCTAATTAAAACTTTAAACATCTAAGAGTTGTCTGGAGACTTTTACATTATAAACTCCCTGTATCTACTTCTGTTCAACTTTTTTCCTTACTATGTGGGGATAAGTAGAAGCTCAAAAATTACTGCCTATACAAAATAGTAGATACTCCCAAGCACACTGGGTAGAAGATATCTACTCTCACCTGGTGCCTAAGACTGAGTTCACTGGAAGCAGATGTGGAAATGGAGTTTGGGAGCAAGATACTTATTAGAAATCAACACATGTGAAGGGTAAGGGAGCCCATCGCATCAAACTGTGATGCGGGCCCAGAAAAAGCCTTGGCCAACCCAGTGGGGAGCGCTTTGGGCAAATAGTGCCTGTGGAAGGTCCTACATGAAGCCCTCATGTCTATTTCATCAGGGAATGCAGACTGCCCCCAGAGGAGTGCGCCAAGAGCATGGTATCTTCATGCAACCATGCTGACTTTGAAAGAGCTGGCAATCTCAGCTGCCTTCTGACTGTTTTCCCCTTCCTTCAGAGGGCATCTGGGCAGTATGTCCCCATGCACAGTCTAGCAGGGCTCTGTGTCAGTCCTTATTTGCAGAAATATGACCAATTTCTCTAGTAGTGTGATCAAGTCCAGAAATTAAAACATCTCCTTTAAGTAGTTTATGTAACATCCAGCAAAGCGAATTTGGTCTGGTTCTGACATCTTTCCTTTAGTTAAATAATTGCTTTAATAACTTGATTGTCTTGTAGTTTTAGAAACTAATCCCCATCACTGTGGTGTATGGAAGATTTTCATAAATCATCTGCTCATTCTTTTTTGTAAGTATTGTTACATAAAAACATAGATTCAAAGTTGGGAAAAGACCCAGAAGCTCATCTTGTCTAATTCCTGTATTTGACATCTGGAAACACTGGCTCCAAGAGGTGAATTTCTTGTTCCAAAGTCCCGCATTGGGCAAGAACTTGTCCCCTAACCTCTAATACAATTTCTGTTTTATAAAACAAAAGAGGTTTTAAAAACCCCATTAAAAAGGGTAAATGATGAAAATATACCCCTGAATCTGAATCTCATAAAAGGTACGCCCAAGTATGTATATAACACTTGAGAGCAGGGGTAGTCAACCTTTTTATACCTACCGCCCACTTTTGTATCTCTGTTAGTAGGAAAATTTTCTAACCGCCCATCGGTTCCACAGTAATGGTGATTTATAAAGTAGGGAAGTAACTTTACTTTATAAAATTTATAAAGTAGAGTTACAGCAAGTTAAAGAATATAATAATAATTACCTACAAAGTACTTTAAGTTGGATTTTCGCTAAGTTTGGCAGAATAAATCTTTATAAAACAACTTACTATAGTTAAATCTATCTTTTTATTTATACTTCGGTTGCTCCACTACCGTCCACCATGAAAGCTGGAACACCCACTAGTGGGCGGTAGGGACCAGGTTTACTACCACTGCTTTAGAGTTTATCATGATAATTAGCTTTCATTATAAACACTGTCATTTGAATAGGTGATTGCCAAAGAACAAAACCATCTTGGATGTGCTCTTACATGATGAACTTTCACAAATGATATTTTATATTCAGGTTAGGATATCATTGTGAGAAATTTTAGAAAAGTGGTATTAAATCTATTGAATCTATTTGTTTTGTTTTGTTTTATAAGCAAGAGATCAGTTGCTAGCCAAGTAAAAATTAAAATCCTGGAAAAGAATAAATCCTAAAAATCTAGTCTTATTGCTTATGTTTATGTATTTTCCTGGCTACAAAGTGAAGAGAAAAATATCCTGAAGTATATGTGTGGTGATATGAAGGATTGAGGGGCTACCAAGTTTGACATCGAGCCCTGGGTCTTAGCAGAGGCACAAGATCCAATTAGTCTGTCACCTCCTTTACAATAACGGCGCCTTTGGGGGTTCCTGGAGCTGCAGAGAAAAGCCAAAACCACTGTATTTCAGAGAATCTTCAGAAGTTCTATCAAATGCCATGATGTTCACAAGACTCTCAGTGCCAGGTTAGAGATGTCTCCCACCCCACTCACATTTTATAAAGAAATATTTCAGAATCCTATCTTAGTATCTGTGCCCTTCTATCACCATGACAACCAAGGGTATTTTCAGAGAAGTTAGTCCATCACTAATATCTTTCAGCAAATTCTAAGATACGAGCTATCAGAAGCCTTATCTCTTATCATGAGTTTTTTTAAATCTTGTGACAGGTGACACTAAACCATTAGCATCGACTTCGTGGTGCCGATGTATAGTGAGTCAAGGTTTTGGTTCCATCTCTCAAAACCCAAGCTAAACTGGGTTAAAGTAAAGAGAGGAAATTTGTTTGCTCGTGTGACTGTAAAGTCTAAGCAATGGTGACTTTAAGGTTTGACGTATGCGAGTTCAAAGATGTCTCCATTAATCTACTCTCTTTTCTCTGTCTTTGACTTCTGCTTTCCTCAAGAATAGCTTCAAGCTCACATAGGCATTGAGTGTTCCCAAAATATATACGGACAGTTTTAGACTTACTTATACATAATTATAAGAAGCAATGCCAGAGAATGGAGTGATTCTTTTTTTAGATAACACTAGTTAAAATCTTAGGAAAATTTCTAATTGGCCTGGTTTGAGCCATGTGCCCCACAAACCTGGAGCTTAGGGTACAGTCCGCACCAAACCAACTGGTCTAAGATTGAAGGAAGAATGATTCCACAATGAGACATTGGGCAATAATAAAATGTTCACTAAACAAACATGTACTTAAGGTGGTCTCATGAACAACATGGCATCACAACATGATGCAAATTTACATATCAACCAGAGGACGGAAGAACCTTCTATTCCAAAAGCATGCAGGTTGAGTGACAGAGAGTTGAATGTGCTTCTATACATCCACTGAAGCCACACGATGGTTTACTAGGATTGTATCACATTTTAATTTCTTAGTCATATCACTTTCTATTTCAAGCGAAATAAACTGAATTAAAACTTGCTTATCCTGACCTGTGGTGGCACAGTGGATAAAGCATCAACCTGGAATGCTGAGTTTGCCGGTTCAAAACCCCAGGCTTGCCCAGTCAAAGCACATATGAGAGTTGATGCTTACTGCTCTTTCCCCCTTCTCTCTGTCTCTCTCTCTTCTCTCCAAAATGAATAAATAAAATCTTTTTTAAAAACTTGCTTAAACAAAAGAGGAAAATTACTAGCTCATATAGTAGAAAAGACAGGGCTAGGTTTCAGACAGAACTAGGCCTAAGGCTCAAACATTATCATTTGAATATTGTTTCTCCTTCCATATCTCAGCTCTACTTTCTCTATATTGGTTTTAAAAAGTCCTGAGGTGTTTGGGCTGGGTATGTTGTCCCAATATGCCAAGGTTGCAGGTTTGATCCCTGGTCAGGGCACATATAAGAATAAACTAATAGTCTGACCTGTGGTGGCACAGTGGATAAAGTGGTGGCCTGGAATGTTGAGGTTGCCAATTCAAAACCCTGGTCACCCATGAGAAGCAACTATGAGTTGATGCTTCCCACTCCTTCCCCACCACTGCCTTTCTCTCTTTCTGTCTCTCCTCTCCCTAAAATCAATGAATAAAAATTAAAAACAATCACACCTCTAGCCCAGTCTCCTTTAAAAAAGAGAGAACCAACTAATAAATGCATAAATAAGTAGAACAAATCAAAAATTTTCTTTTTCTCTCAAATCAAAAACAAAAAAGAAAGTCTTGAGGCAAACAATCTCTGATTGGCATAACTTGCATCCTGTACTATCTCTGAACCAATCACGACCAGAGGGATGTGGTATTTTAATTAGCCCAACCAATTGGCCCTCCTGGAGTTACATGCTCATCCTGGAAGCCAGGAGCTGAGGTCAATTTTGTTCAAACAAAATAGGCAGGAATTGGAGGTTATGCAAAGGAAAGTTAGAATGCAATACCAAAAAGAGAAAAAAATATTCCCTATCTATACATAAATATACTCTTCACATTTTTCATATATACATGATATAAGCCTGACCTGTGGTGGCACAGTGGATAAAGCGTCGGCCTGGAATGCTGAGGTTGCCAGTTCAAAACCCTGGGCTTGCCTGGTCAAGGCACATATGGGAGCTGAAGCTTCCTGCTCCTCCCCCCTTCTTTCTCTCTCTCTCTCTCTCCTCTAAAAAAAACAAAACAAAAAAAACCAAAAAACAAACAAACAAACAAAAAAAAAATACATGATATAGCATCCTGGAAATGGCAAGAGAGGATGAAATCAAGGGTTTAGATAGAAAAATTTTGTCAGATTTTACTCTTCAGCCACATAAAGATAGGAACTTTTAAAATGTGCAAAGGGTAAAGGAATCAGCTCTGGTCACCAATAACAAACAAACAAACAAACAAACAAAGAGCACTTTTAGCACAACATACACTTAGAATTTTGGAGCCCTGTGGCTGCTCTGACAAAATCCTCATCCATCATTAAAATTTATTGCTTTCCTCTTGGCTATAAATGCAGCCACTGCAGCTTTGCAACTCTGCTTTCTTCTTAGTTGTGATTGTTCTTTTGTTGGTTTGTTTGTTTTTTCTGCAGCTCTGTTTTCATTCCATGGCCTCAAGTTTAGTGTCTTTCTTGTTCTCTCAAATCTTAACCTATTGGATCCTGTAGGCCTTCCTGTATCTGGGTATCCTGTCACTCACACCTGTCCCTCCAGCTGCACTTCTAACATCTCTCAACCCTGCTACCCCACCCCTGTTTTTATGTCCTGACTCTTCATCTTCTCTCTCTTGCCACCATCTGCTCATGCGCCGCAGGAGTCATGCTTCCTCCTGAAACCTATGTTATTTTCTTTTTAAAGTCAGAACGGACTTAAGTTATTAGGAGTTTGGCAGAATTGCCCTTAGGAAAAAAGTTCACTTCTTTTTTTTATGCACACAAAGTGCGGAGGCAAGACAATGATACACAGAAATGTTGAGGTGGAGAGGAGGGATGTTGGAAGCACTAATGTGCTACAGCCTCCATTGTCAGACACACAGGAGTGAAAAACAGATGCTCAGCGCGATGGAGGAACAGTCTGCAGAAACAGCTGTGCAGAAGTGGTAGGTAATCCTTCAGATGACTGAAAGTATGATGGGGCTTCTGCGAGAGCCCAGCTTAGGTCACATAACATAGAAGTATGTCACAGAAGGAAATGCATTGCCTTTTCCCTCTCTTGGTATTTGGAAATATCTTAAATATTTTTGCACTTGTGCATAAATTTTATTAATATTTGTACGTGTTGAATGGCACCATCACTTGCTCTCTAGGTTAGTAAAATCGTCAATGAGTCAATGATAAATTGAGTCTAAAAGTAAGATTGTGACCTTCAAACATTTTGATCAAAACGTTATATAGAATAATCTTTAACAGTTTTGTTTGGGGTTCTTAAATTTTAGAGCTAAAGCTTGTAATTCTTTACCAATGCTTCCTCAACCTTTGTGTTCATGAGATGATTCAGACCCAACAGCTTAGTGTTGCAGATCCTGAATTTACATTATTAATTTTGAGTAGTATGAACGTTCATGTTTATGTTTGTCCTTGTGCCTCCTGACCATCCAGAGTACTATCAATTTATTTTAAAAATGTGTAAGGCAACATTAAAAAAAAGGCAAATGTATGTTCTTCTTGTTTCCATAAGTTGGTTATCAAACAAACATGATTTTAAGTTAATAAAACTGTAACAGGAACTAATTTCATTTTTTGAAAAAAAACAAAACTCACTCCCGGAGGTCAGCGAGCATGAAAAACACTCACTGCTCAACGGGTTAAAAACCCTTTGATTCTGATAGCTGGTTCCATGATGAAGCTTTAGAAGCACCGGTATGTATGGAGGGACAGGCATAGTGACAGTGGTCTGTACAGTCTCTGTGCTGGAATTGGCCCATCAAGTTACCTGTACTACCAATTTTCTTTTGATGCTGAAGGGTCAAACTTACTCTTCTCTCATTTCAGGGAGATATTGTATATTTCACTGGATTGCAGGAATAGAATATGGATCCCAGTAATTAGTAAAGCAGTTCAAATGGCAAACTGTTTACAAAGGAATCAAAGATGATAATGTGCAAAGCTAAAAGCCTCGGGCATCACATTATAATGCTTAGATGACAGAGGCCGTTGCTGATTGCACTTATCACCACAGTCTAATAAAGAAATTCATCTTGAGGAATTGCCCACATTCCTAAACATGCATTTTCTAGAAGTGATAAAGCAATCGTAGAGATAATGGCACATTTTCCATTCAAGAGCTGATTATGGTATACGTTACTCTTACAAGATGTAGCTGGGGACGCTGAGCTATAATTTAACAATCTAAGAGGGAGAAGCTGAAACTATGGTGAAACATTTGTTATAAACTTGGAATAGTAACTCAAATCATCTATCTAATGTCTCTAGATGAAAGAAATGCAGCCTGGATCAGGGGAACCTTTGTTATCTCTGTTTTTGAAGCACAGAACAACCAGTGGAGAGTCGTGTGTGTTCTTTTGCAGTGAGAACGTAATGGGGTTTAGATTTCAGGTAGGAGGGAAAAGAAGAGCCATGATCTGGTTCATTTTCTTTAGCAAAGGAACAATATTCATTTTATTTGATCATTTCTGAGTGTGTGCATATGGCTCTGGAAGGTTTCTCTTTGATTTATCTAAAATCCAAAGGGAAGACAGAGTACAGGGAAGGATGGAAACAGGTGACCGGGCAGATTTAAAGATGGAAATAGAGACAATATGAGAATGCTGGAAGTATATTGATATGCTGTTCTTCCTCTCATTGATTCAAACAATGAAAACCCAGTAGGAATTATCCTATTATAATTCATTAATTCACTCAATTATTCTACAATGTATAGTGAACACCAAATATGTGTTGTAGTTTGTTAAATTCTTGCTAAGGGAACAAGTGGGAGAAATAAAATGCAGACAGCAAAAACAGAACAAAATTGTGTTGTTAATGTCAGTACTGAGAGAGAGAGAGAATCATTTTAAATTGAAACATAAACATATGACTTAGAGAATTCTATAAGGCTTAAGGCCTATGGGGTGTTGAAGACTTGAATATGATATGTCAACTAAATGGAATATTATTATTCAGCTGTTAAAAATGTGACTTAAACATACAAGATGTGAAAAATGCTTAAAATTGCAAGATATAACATAAAGCACAACTATGTATTAAAAACACAATGACTATAAAGGCAAAGTAAACCAATCAAAACATTAACTTCAGTTGTGTTTAGGTTAATATGGTCATGAAAGTTTCACCCTTCTATTTTTCTTTCTAATATTATGTATTTCCGTATTTCCTTTTTTTTTTTTTTTTTTTTTTTGTATTTTTCCGAAGCTGGAAAACGGGGAGGCAGTCAGACAGACTTCTGCATGCGCCTGACCAGGATCCACCCGGCACGCCCATCAGGGGGCGATGCTCTGCCCATCTGGGGCGTCACTAAGCCTCAATCAGAGCCATTCTAGCGCCTGAGAAAGAGGCCATAGGGCCATCCTCAGTGCTCAGGCCAACTTTACTCCAATGGAGCCTTGGCTGAGGGAGGGGAAGAGAGAGACAGAGAGGAAGGAGAGGGGGAGGGGTGGAGAAGCAGATGGGCGCTTCTCCTGTGTGCCCTGGCTGGGAATGGAACCCGGGACTTCTGCACGCCAGGCCGACGCTCTACCAATGAACCAACTGGCCAGGGCCTGTATTTCCTTTTATGAAAACAAAAGATCATACGAAAGGAAAATCTGTACTATCTCTATTAGAGAATGTCTAAATTTAGCTATATATTTTAAGCCTATATCACTGCGTGCTCCATCTGAATTTTTGTTACTGATATTTATAAATAAGTTCCTTTTTATGTTATTTTTCAATTACAGTTTACCATATTTCCTCATGTATAAGACGCACATTTTTTGAAAAATTTGGGGTCTAAAAACTGGGTGCGTCTTATACATTGGTTGTAGATTTTTTACTTGCATTTCCCACTTTTTCGCATTTGTTTTTGTGCTCATTGTTGAAGATAGTGATTCATCATCAGACACAGATTAGGACAAGCTAATGGATGAGAGTTTTGACAGTGATAAAGAGTTGTATGAATTTTATGATGAATAAAACTTGAGTTCAATAACTTTATGTAATACATTTTTTTTCAAATTTTGGACCCCAAAATTAAGGTGAATCTTATACATGGGGAATTATTTTGTTTTAGTTCCATGTATACAGCATAGTAGTTAGACAATCATATACTTTACAAAGTGATTCCTCCAATATTTCAAGTCCCCACCACACATAGTTATTACAATGTTATGTACTATCTTCTCTATGCTGTACTTTACATCCCCGGGAAGTACTTCCCTATCTTGGCTACTGTAAATAGCGCTGCAATGAACATAGAAGTACGTATATGTTTTTAAATTAGTGTTCATATCATTTTAAAATTTTTATTTAGATAATTAAATATAATGAGGTGACGATCAGTAAAAGTACAGAGGTTTGGGAGTTTCCTATAGCCTTTGAACCCAGATATACATAACATATCCATTTATTGCTTGTACCCTTGTACACCAATGAATTATTACCCCATTATTATTACCTAGTAAGAGAGACCCACAGATCAGCAGAGATTATGATACAGCAATCTGCACACATGCTCTAGCTCTTTCTCTCTTGTTAGATTATTTTACAATTGAAATATTCCAATTTTAAAAAAGATTACCTAAGATCACAACATAAAATAAATCTTTTCAGTGATTTTTGCAGTTCTTGAATTGAGAAGTGTCCAGGTGTGTTAATGTGTGGATTTCATGACATGAATTAAACAAGCAGATACACGCTTCCCAACACATATTTGAGAAGTTGGATGTAACAGTCGAAGTTGAAGATAATCCTATTTGGCTCAGGATCCTGTGGACTTTCAGTCCTTCATTTGCTGTTCTGTGAACTATTTTTACATGATCAGTGAAAACCCATTTGCATAGTCTAGGTTGAGAATTGGTGGTCATTAAGATGGTAACGTGAGCTACCTGTACATAAAACTATTTTTAAAGTGGTAGGGAAATATTTTTTTTTAATTTTATTTATTTATTTATTCATTTTTTAGAGAGGAGAGGGAGAAAGAGAGAGAGAGAGAGAGAGAGAGAGAGAGAGAGAGAGAGAGAGAGGAGAGACAGAGAGAGAGAAGGGGGGAGGAGCTGGAAGCATCAACTCCCATATGTGCCTTGACCAGGCAGCCCAGGGTTTCAAACCAGCGACCTCAGCATTTCCAGGTCGATGCTTTATCCACTGCGCCACCACAGGTCAGGCCGAATGAACTTAATAGAACAAACATTCAAATACTTGAGAAATGAACATTTGTATACATCATTGGGAACTCTATTGTTACACACACACACCCTCCATGGCTGGGGTCTGGTAAATATCTTTAAAGTAGGCTTAAACTAATTTAAACTGTCTTAATTAGTTCAAGTCAGTAAGATTTTTTAACACAGCAGGATATAAAACATTTAGGATAAAGGTGTTCATACCCGATGAAATGTGCATGAGCACCTGGGTGTGAGGGTGACTGCATGTTTGAAGATGCGCATGTGCATTTCCCTGACGGGGAACTGAGCGTGGACAGCACCAAGGGCGTGTGGAGAGAACTGCAGCCGTCCTTCCTTAGGGTCCATAGAACCCTTTTCTCCACTTTCTACACGTGTAGTCAAGGTTTCCTTAGTCTTATGAGAAATGCTGTGACATGCAGCTTCACAATTCATCTCACCTCTTTTCCCAACTAGATGGTCAGCGATAACATTCAGAAATATTACATAAGTAGAAAGTCTGGAGCTCCCCTCCCAAGGAGACCAAGTATTCTGGAAAGTCTTCGGGCAGAGCACCCTTGCTTCTAGTACCTTCTGAGTGACAAATTGGTAGACTTCAGCATTCCATGGATGGATACATTTTTGTAGGGTCGGCATCCCACTCCCACACTGCAGTTGTAAAAGAAATAAAATAAAATCTGACGCTGAATCTTTGTCTCACCAGAATAGTCAGAGCTATATAAGTCATTACAGATTTCTATTTAGGGGTTGGGGCTTCTCTCATTTCTTAGAATCGCACAAAAACTTGAGGAACATACATAGTGCCCCCCAAGTGAAAGGTTTCACTTCAGTTCATCATGTTCTCCACTGATTTTATTAACTTATCAAATGTTAAGAACTTACTAATGGACAAGCATTTTTCTAGGCATTATGGAAACAGCACCATCCGTACTCACTTGTCCCTTTGTAGGCAGCAGCCTTCTGGCTCTCATGTTAAGTTGGACTACTGGTGGGTTTATTGCTGGTGTATGGCCCAGTCCAGCGTCTCTACCTTCCCCTCTGAGGTCTTGCAGCCTCCAGAAATCACCAGCCCTCTCTCACTTACTCTTTCTGCCGTTTTTACTCTCTTCCTTCTCCTCACTTTATACAAAATACGCTACCCTCCTCTCCCTTTCTCCAATGTTTTCCTCCAGAGAACTAAAGCCCAGAAGGCAGGACAAGACACATTTGCTTTTTGTCCTCTAGTACAAATCTCTGGCAAGCTGACACACAAAGGTCTGGCTTGAAGGAAAGGGTGTAGGGGAAAAGCCATGGAGGAATGTAACATAAATTTATAGGACAATAAAAAATCTTGAGGCAAGTGTGGTAACATCCTACAGAGCCTCTGCTTTCTCAAAGCCAGTTCACCTTTAGCTTCTTAGGGACTTTTTTCCCAAGCTCAGGCTGACCCTTTAAAAAATTGAGTTTAAGTTTATTTTTGCAATAGGTCAAAGGATTTAAGGTTAGCTGTCATAAAGTTTACCTTGATTCTAACATTTGTGTGATTTTGGGTCTTATTTCTATAACCTGACCCAAATTAAAAGTAGGTAAACCTGAAATATTCTGGGTTTTTAAGAATCTACTTTTTTTTTCTATTAAAGCTTTCTATATTCTTTATTTTCTGCTAATTCTAACTTGGACACATTTAACTCAATTATCTAGGAATTAAAGCAAGTAAATGTAGGAGAATAACATTTTTTTTTTCAGTGAGAGGAGCAAAGATAGTAAAGCAGACTCCCACATGTGTCCTCACTGGGATCCACCTGGCAACCCCGTCTAGGGTCAATGCTAGAATACTGAGCTATTTTTATTGCCTGAGGCTGATGCTGTAGGACTAATGGGCTATCCTCAGTGCCCGGGGCCACAATCAAACCAATCAAAACAGTGACTGCAGGAGGGAAGAGGGAGAGAAGGGGGAGGAGGGGGGGGAAGAAGCAAATGGTTGTTTCTTCTGTGTTCTCTGACCAGGAATCGAACCTGGGACTTTCACACACTGGGCCGACTCTCTATCCTCTAAGCCACAGGCCAGGGACAAGAATAACACTTATATTTGCTCCTGCAAAAGAAAAATTCTACCTACTTTATTTATATATCATGTAGAAAAAGAATATTTAGTCACTAAGATAAAGGCAGAGCAAACAAATTATAAACAATTTCAAGAATACAATACTCAAAGCAATCAATAAACAACTAAAGTGCTTCAACTATGAGCTGATGCTTTTCATCTCCCTTCCTGTCTCAGTCTCTGTTTCTTTTTCTTTTAAAATAAAAAAAAAGAATATGATACTGAAGGCATTCTGTGATAGTTTAGCTCATTTAGAATCTAAAGCTAAACTTTAGGGTTATAGCAGCATTATTTGAGAGTCTAGACATCAACAAATTGATGTGAGAAGAATATAATTTTGTCTTGTAATGGAATACAAATAGGAGTGTGCATAAATGAGGGGTACAAACTCTACAATTTGCTCAGTTTTCTAAACTGGATTCATAGCTGGTTTCACCAAACATAGCACTTAACTTTGACTTTGGATAGCTTTGTTACTTCCATACTTGAGGGTGACTATCGATTTCTTGAATCTTAAATCATGCATGCTCTTCCCCTCCCACTTTTTTTTTTTTTTTTTTTGCCAACTTCTGGTTCAGAAGAAAACTAGATGAATAGAGTAGAGATCCCTTTCTGGTAAATAAGATATTTTTACCTTGAACGAATAGCTCCTGCCACCCTCACCCAAATACTTTCTTGTCTTATTTGTTACCTGTAAATGCCCCATACAATTCCCTTTCCTATTGTACAATCCTTGGTAGTAATCCAGTTTTCCTCTTAGGTCCTAGACATTGCAAAGAGTAACATATGAAAACAAAAGAAAAATGTCTTTAATGCATGCTGGCTAGGACATTTGGTAAGTTTAAAGATTTATTACCCTCCAAGGCAAATGTTTAAGAGGTCTCCTTAAAAATAGGGTTTCTATGGAAATCTTATATTTGCTTTGGAATTATTTGTATATTAATCATTTACATACCGCTGGATATGTGCATAAGAAACTCCACAGCTCCATCTCTGCCATGCGGCAGGTAGAAAAAGGGAGGGTGGAATTGCTGATTTGGTCTTCTATAAATATAGCAGTGGAATAGATATTCCAGATCAGAGGTAGTGGTAATTTTACTCCTAGAGTAATATTTTTGAGTGTTAGTTTTAGCTGGAATTTGGCCTGCAGGTGTTGCTTAAATTTCAATAATACTGATTGAAATTTCTTACACTTCCAAACAATTTAACTAACATTTACTCTATCGTTTATGTGACAAGACTGCTTCTTCAGAGCCTTTGTAGAAAGGAAGAAAAAAGAGATTAGGGGGTGAGACCAGAGAAAGAGAGGAATAAATGTAATTAAATGTATATGGTGCAACTAACTTTTCAGGTATTTCCATAAGGGCATCATTTTGTAGATCAATATAATTCAGTGTTCTATTTATAATATTTTTTATACATATTTTTGGAAACTTATTTTGCAATCAACTGCCTACATTTCACACAGGAGCCTGAAATATTAATTTACATGCATAAGCACATTAATCAGCCTCGGTGTCAAAATGACCTACAGCAAGTGGACATAATAAAGCTGAAATGCGTCAGACTTTCCTTTTCAACATTATAATTAATAATGAAAAACTACTACGTCTCAACAAAATCCAATTAATTGTAAAATTTTAAATACATGCCATAAGCTTTTAGCATCTAAAACATAAAGAAACAAGATTTTCACTTTTTAAAATAATAAACTACGGCCCTGGCCAGATAGCTGAGTTGATTAGAGATCATTGTTTCGAAATGCAGAGGTTGCCAGTTTGATACCTGGTCAGAGCACATACAGGAGCGGGTCGATGTTCCAGTCTATCTCTCTCTTCCTGTCTTTCTCAGCAATAAAATACACATTTAAAAAATAATAATCATACTATGTATTGAGTTATTTCTACATACCAGTGATTATGCTAAAGTCTATAGCAATATTCCCTTTAGATATCCTGAGATAGATACAGGTTCTTCTCTTTACAAAGAGGAGTCTAAGTGTTTAAAGTGTCACCAGTATTATGTGGCTTGGATTCCAGCCTTGGGTTGCCAAAATTCCAAAGTTCATACTCTTGCATCAGGTATCTTATAGCTTTCATATGAATGTAGCATTGAGGCCAGAAAAGAATGAATAATGTTTAAAAGAGGAAGCACCCAGAGCCTTGTGTCTGTATCAACATGGTTGAACTATTTACCAATAAAGCTCAAACAAAGACCTTGCTTATGAGTGGGTGAGCTCCCTAAGCCCAGAGAAAACCACTGACATAGAATAAAAGGTGAAATGGAGTCCGTGAGGGAAAGTAACTTCAGGAAAGGGGGTGTTTACATATGACTTCTAAGCCAGTAAGGAGTAGAAAGCAACATTAGTTTATTTCAAAAACACTTACTGCCTGACCAGGCGGTGGTGCAGTGGATAGAGCGTCAGACTGGGATGTGGAGGACCCAGGTTCGAGACCCCAAGGTCACCAGCTTGAACACAGCCTCATCTGGTTTGAGCAAGGCTCACCAGCTTGAGGAAGAGGTTACTCGGTCTGCTGTAGCCCCATAGTCAAGGCACATATGAGAAAGCAATCAATGAACAACTAAGGAGCTGCAACAAAGAATCGATGTTTCTCATCTCTCTCCCTTCCTGTCTGTCTGTCCCTCTCTCTGACTCTCTCTGTCTCTGCCACAAAAAAACAAAAACAAAAACAAAAACCCACTTACTGAGTATATGCTATGTTCCAGGGAGAAAGGTACAAACCATGGAGAGAGATGAGACTTATGGGGAAGAGAAGACAGCAAAACAGGACTCCTTTTGTTATAACTAGTACAATTTCTGACCTAAACTACTTCAAGCAAAAAGAGATGATATTGAGATCCTGATTGAGATCATTAAGATGTTCAAGGGGCCATCTTGTTTCAGCCATGGCTTGATGTGGGGCTCACACAACGTCATCAGATAAGCGTCTACAACCCACCTCAGCAATTTCAGGCTAATGTTTGCCTTTACTTTGTTCTACAGGTGAGAGGTTGAGAGAATTCAAATAACCTCACAAGAAGACGAAAGTTCTGAGGTTGAACATTATTGACTCTGATTTTCCTGGCTTGGGAGTACTCGTCCATAAAGCAGCCATGTGGCTAAATGGAAGGAGTGTACCTGATGGCTTAGGCCAAAGCAGGCACTCTAGGCTGGAGCCTACAGGTGGTGGTTAGCACAGGAGGCAAAGGATCGGAGACTGGACAAGCCAAAATTAGGATCTTAATGTCACAAGAAGAGGAAATGGACCTTAGGTGACAAAAACAAATGTTTATCATCTGTATGCAAATAATTATTTCAATGTAATTCATCATCTGATAAGGGAATAAAATCAGATGGAAGGAAGTTTCTAAGTTAATTAAGCATGACGTTTATGCCGAGTACTAGAGATCAGTAGAAATACATTGGACAAATAGGGAAAAAAGGGAAAGTCACAGCAGTGGTAAATACAAAAATCCAGGGTAATTTTCAGGAATGGTGAGGACTGTGTGACAGGAGAGCTGGGGGTTGAAATTGTGTAAGTGACGGAAGGAAGGAGCAAGGAGAGAATAATAAGCTGGTTTATGGTCACTTCACAGGGAAGATCGTGACTTTGGACTTTATTTACTGAGTGCTGTGTGGAAGCAGTCCTCGACAATACATAAATGAATGAGCACAGCTGTGTTTGACTAACACAATATTTATAAACATGGGAAACTAAATTTCATATAATTTTCATGTCTCAGAAAATATTATTCTTTAAAATTTTTTTCAACCATTAAAAAATGTAAAAACCATTCTTAACTTGAGAATGGTAAAAAAAAACTAATTTAAAAAAGGAAGAAATGGACCAGATTTGATCAGTTTGCCAACCCTGTTCTAAATGCTCAATTCTATACTTCCAGATTACCTAGGGAAAATATGAGAGAGGCATTGGAATAGAGAGGGAGGAGGGAAAGAGCTGCTCAGGAGGCCACTGCACTAATCCAGGTCGAAGTTGGGACATTGTAGATGAGTATCTGAAAGTCTCCATTCAAGGAAGGTGACAAGAAAACCTTTGTTCCAGAGGGAGGTGCATCAGAAAAGTAACCTGGAGTCATTAGGAAGAGGGCAGCATGGAGGCTGGTGAGTTGAGCAGGGAGGAAGGAAATTATCCAGTAGTGCCCCCTTGTCCATGATTTTGCTTTCTGTAGTTCGGCTTTCCACAGTTCAGTTACTCGTGGTCAACTGGGGTCTGAAAATATTCAATGGAAAATTTCAGAAATCAAATAATTCATCGTTTTTAAATGGCATGCTATTCTAAGTAGTATATGACATCTCCAGCATTCTGCTCAGTCCTATCCGGGACCTGAATGAGCCATTTTTCCAGTGCATGTCCTCTGCAAACATGACCCACCCTTAGTCACTGAGTAGCCATCTTGGTTATCAGAGCGATTGTTATGATATCACAGTGATGTGTCCAACTAACCTCTTTTATTTAGTAATGGCCCCAAAGCGCAGGAGTAGTGGTGCTGGCAATTTGTACAAAGTGGGGCAAAAGTAGGTTTACAGTTGTGAGTTTTTGAAACACAGTCAATTCTTGTTTTATTATTTATTAGTGATTGTATTATTTTCCATACAAACAACTATAAACCTACTTTTGCCCCACCCTATATATAAATGCCAAAGGGAAGTGGTAAAGTGCTTACTTTAAGTGAAAAGGGGAGTACAGGACTCTAAGATATTTTGGTAGAGAGAGATAGACCATATTCACATACTTTTATTAGAGTATATTGTTATAATTATTCCATTTTATTTTAGTTATTGTTGTTACTCTCCTTTAGTATGCCTTACTTATACATTAATAGAACTTTCTTTAATACATTAATTAATATTACCTAGGTATATAAATAACTTTATTATAGGTGTTTATGTATAAGAAAAATTATAGCCCTGGCCAGGTAGTTCTGTTGATTAGGTCATTGTCCTGATATGATTATATATTCAGTTCCTGGTTAGGGCACACACAAGAATCAACCATTGAATGTATAAATCAGTGGAACAACAAATCGATGTTTCTTTCTCTCTCCCTTTCTATCGCTTCCTCTCTCTCTCTCTCTCTCTCTCAAATTAATAAATAAAAATTTTTAAAAAGAGAAAGTATAGTATATATAGGTTTCATACCATGTGCAGTTTCAGGCATTTACCAAGGGTCTTGAAACATATCCCTGCAGATGACTAGGGACTACTGTACAATCCTAGAGGGTAGAATGTATTTTCTGAGACTTGAGAGATGTAAGTAGGGATAAGGGTCAGTTCTGTGGTGGCAACAGAAGAGGTGCCAAGACGTTGGGGTGAGGGAGGGAGTAGGTAGCTGTATAGATACTTGGAGTCAGTGACAAAGCTTGGCATCCAAGGAATGGATGCTATGAAGGAAGAGATATTTTTCAGCTGCTCTTCAGGGGCTTGGAGAAGAGGAATATCAATGGTGGTCATGATTGACTGAACACCAAGTCTTCTCTCTTATTCTAGATTTTAATAAATCCCTGTGCTCTTTAACAGTTTTTAGAGAAAAGAAAGTGTTTTTACAAACAAACTGAATTAGACTTTCTATTGTCTTAGTGGGTAGATTCTGAGCTAGATTAAATTCAGGAAATGTGATATTTTCTGAACTCTAGTGTTGTGGACAAATTCAAATCAATGACTAATAGAATATTTGAATTTTTGCTAAAATATTTTAACAGAGATGGCACTAAATCTCTGCTTATTGATTTTAGTTAGTTGGAATATACTATAAGATAAACATATATTATCCTTAACCAAGTTAAAAATGCCAACTACACATAGTAGCAAAGAAGCATTCCTCACCAACCTGAAAATCTAGTCACTGTGTATGATGTGAGATCACTTGATATAAACATGACCCATTCTGGAAAGAGAAACTCCAAGCATGGGTCCTTCGTCACCCTTTGAATCAAAACAGAATCTACCCATGTGTAGTACAGTGTGTAACTAAAGTGTTCATATTTGGAGCCTAGCATGGTGCTACAATGAATGTAGAATTCCTTTGCAAGATAATTTATCAAGTAAAAAATAATTCATAGATATAATATGAGAGAAATCTTTTATAATGCATTTGGAACTTTTATTCAATTTTTAATATTTATTACGCTAAAGTTAAATTCATTGACTTTATATGAATAAATTTCTTTATAGATTTTTTTTCAAAGGGCCTATTCAATAAAGTATTGCTAATGGCCACTTAATCATCCAACTGAGGCACAGAGACAGTACTGTGGGAAGTAAGATAGTGTGCTCAAGGCTACTCTATTCATGTAAGCCCAGAAGAATGGAAATCTTAAGATTTCTAGCATAACTCTCATTTCTTCCATTATTACTGTTTCTGTTTTCTCTCCCACAATTTACATGAACATAACACCTTTACCCTTTTGGGTAATTTCTTCCTCTTTTTTATTTTCTTTCTCACTGAGATAAAAACCTTTTATTGAAAAATAAAAGCAAAATTACCTTACATAACATATTAATTTCAGTTTAACTTAATAAACTCTTAAAGCACTTTAGTTATTTGTTTTCTTGTAGGCAACACATAGCAAACTCAACATTTCTGGAAATGAGATGAAGAAGCCCCAAAATTGATTTTTTGCGAAAGCAGTTCATAGACATCTACAACTAAATGCAGGCTTGAGAAGGCCAAGGAGAGGCTTAGAAAAGCTGCCCAGTTAAACCTTTAGGCGCATTCTTAAATTCAAACTTGGTGACTGAAGTTCATGCCACAGAAATTCTGTGAAAAATGATAGAAAACATTAAGCAGAAGCCCCAAAACTCATTCACTTCTTATAAAGCCTTAAGTATTTGTCAACTATTAGTGTCACCTGTAGAGATGAATAAAAGATAGATATCACATATCATGCCTGCAGAGGTGGTGGATTAAGGTCAGTTGAGGCTCCAGGCGCAGAAGAAAATATTGGGCACCTTAAAAAAAAAGAGAGACAGGGTAAATAGGCCCTGGCCGGTTGGCTAAGTGGTAGAGCGTCGGACTGGTGTGCAGGAGTCCCAGGTTCTATTCCCGGCCAGGGCACACAGGAGAAGCGCCCATCTGCTTCTCCACCCCTCCCCCTCTCCTTCCTCTCTGTCTCTCTCTTCCCCTCCTGCAGCCAAGGCTCTACTGGAGCAAAGTTGGCCCGGGCACTGAGGATGGCTCTGTGGCCTCTGCCTCAGGCGCTAGAATGGCTCTGATTGCGGCAGAGCGACGCCCCAAGATGGGCAGAGCATTGCCCCTGGTGGGTATGCTGGGTGGATCCTGGTCAGGCGCATGCGGGAGTCTGTCTGACTGCCTCCCCGTTTCCAGCTTCGGAAAAATAAATAAATAAATAAACAAATAAATAAATTAAAAAAAAGAGAGAGAGAGAGACAGGGTAAATAAAAGTACATGTTAACCGTATTTTTAAATAAATAACAATATTATATACTATTAATGTTAAAATTGCACATATGAAACCAAACTTGGTGTCATTAGAAAAAAAGTACAAAGTTGGGGTTTTGCAGGACCCAGGGCGTGCACCAGATGCGCCTGCCCTTAAATTCGCCTTTGTGCCTGGTAGCTGCATAGAAGCAGGCAGACTTGAAGAAACATACATGTGCTTCAGATAGCAAAGCATAACAAAGTTTGGTACTTGTTAGTCAAATAACTTTGTAAATATGATATATATCTTTGCTCGCTTATAATTTGCATTGTGTGTGGGAGACAGGCTATAAAGCTGGCAAGGTCCTTATAGCCTAAGGCTTACTTTTAAGACTAAGCTTTTCCTACCCTTTTAATACTAAGATCTTTTCAACATCCTTCTAATATCAATACTAAGATCTTCTCAAAACTAAGCTTTTCCCCACACCCTTGACTGTTGCATGATGTGGGGTGGTGCACTCTTATGAGGAATCCCATATATGCCTCAGATAAGTGGCTTCCTTATTTGTATATTGGCTTAAAGGCTTTAATTTTCTACACTATAAAATAAAGCAGACCAGGGGCTCTCACTCTCTCAGATCCTGCCATCAGCATTGCAGAAGAGAGGTAGCTAAGATAGTGGAGTGCTGAATAAGAAGCCAGTTTGTGCAGAGAGAAGGAGATGGGGAACACAGGTGAATAAGACTGGTGGGGCCTTTGATTCTAGGAATACTCAGATTTGTCAGTGGTTTGGGAGCCCTGAATGGAAAGGGAAGTGTTTTCACACTGTGTGTATTTCCCACCTGCTGGGTACAAGCTAGGATTAGAGGTAATGGCCCACCAGTTCTTGGCTCCATTGTTTCATTACCACCTGAATCAAATGTGAACCTGCGTGGGCCAGGCGGCTGTGATGGTGGCCATGGCTACTGGCATTACAGTACTTATTCTTGGTGCCCTTGTGGGGTGGCTGCTCGCAGGGGTATGCTGTCCCTTCCTGCGGGGGCAGCTGTGGGGGTGAGGACACAGTGCCTGTGTGACAGCTGGCTGCAGGTCACGATAGACAGCAAAAACTTAGAGGTGGCCCAAAAGGGGCTGCAGTTCAGACAAAGGTGGAGGCTCCAGAGAAGACGTGCGTTGGTCCTGATGAAAGACAGACATGGGCACTAGGGCAGGGTGGCACCCAGAGCAGCCACATGCTGTAAGTGTTCCGTGGCTCCTCAGAGAATCTGTGGCAGCTGCCGTGCAAAGGCGCGTTCCCCGTGTTCATGTGCATTCTCATGTTGGAGAGTGTAAGGCCAGGAGCTGCCATCGTGGCCATTCACATGCAGGTTCCCATTGGATTCTGGCAGATGATAAAGAAATGGCGGAGTCAGAGGACGGGGGGCCATCCTATTTATTGGTGTCTCACCAAGACAGGCAAACCACAAAAGAAGACAAGGGAAAAGCAGAAAACCAGCTCTTCCCATGAAGGGCAAGGGATCAGGGAAGCCCCTGCAATTGTGATAGCAGGAACTGTGTGTCCAAGCTCCTGGTCTGTCCCACTTTATAGTGTAGAAAACCAAAATCCCTTAATCCAATATACAAACAAGGAAGTCTCCGATACAAAGTCACCCATCCAAGGCATAATTGGATTCCTCATGAGAGTGCACCACCCAAATAATACAATCATTCAAGGGTGTGGGGAAAAGCTTAGTCCCAAAACCAAACCCCCAGGCTACAACGACCCGGCCCGCCCACAGCCTGTCCCCCACACCCAATACAAGTCACAAGCGAGCAAACATATATATATCACATTTACAAACTTATTTGACCAACAGAGAGCGACTTCATCCAGATCAACAAAACAGGAGAAGTGGTCAATGTGCACAACAGTGGGCAGATGGTCACTGTGGGCATCGCATACACCAGCCCTGACCTCGCAATACCCGATATCATGTTGCTGGCACAACTGGCTGTCACCTTAGTGGTCTGTGCCAAACGTGACTGACTCACCCGAGGAAGGGGACTCAAGTTAGTGAAGGTCTTGGAGCTGGCCAGGGTGATTCCTTTGAAGTGTGTAGAGTGGTCAGTCTACAGTCAGGAAAAAAACAGCTCTGCTTGAAGCTTGCCACTGGCAGCTCTTTTCACCTATAGTTATGCCCCCCTTCAAATGCAGAAGAAGATGAGTTTGGTTGTAGGACTCCAGCCCGCTGGGAACTACAAGTGTTGCCTGGAAGAAACCTACTCAAGACACAAACATATGTCAAGAGGAAGGGGGGAGGCCTGCCAAGGGAGGCAAAGAAGACCTCCTGAATCTCCTTCTTTGGCTTTATTGATCAGGAGCAGAACAGAGGTAACAGGAAAACAAGGGAGGGAGGCCAGGTGATAAGGGAAAAGAATGACTAATGGCTGTTTTTTGCTGACATGGAGAAAGGCTAATTTGGGTCAGTCCATTCTTTTTCTTTTGTTAAATAACAAGCACAAAGGAAGGGGCAATCCAGAACCTCTAGGCTAATTTTCTAAAGCCTGTTCACATGCATTCCTTTGTGTCTGCACAAAGGTCACCCAGTCACACTTTCCTGGTGTTTGCATCCAAGAGACATTCACTCAGGGCTTTTACAGTAACTAAAGTTCCCCGATCCAAGTCATAGAGGGTTCAAGGTTAGATGGGTGATTCCCTACATTTGCTCACTGAAAAGGCCCAGTGTTCCTCCCAAGACCGCCAGGGCAGGCTTACGGCAGTACCTATCCTGTGCCAGCTTGCGGCATGATGGACGTACCTGTGCTGCAGGCAGAGGACAGGGAGAGACCAGCAGTCACCTTTGCAGAGACTCTTGGGGTTTGGGGTAGGGAGTGCTTATTGAGAGCAACTGAAGGCTGTCGCCTGTTTCCCCCCAGGCTGATGGGGGAAACACTGCATGTGGAAGGGCTCAGCCCTGACGAGCTGCTATGTGGAGGCCTTGCCACCCTTGGGGAGGTCGGGAGTGCTTTCATCTGAGGTCCTTTAGATGTCAGCTTCTCTAATGCCGTACCTGACATTGTAATACTGTCAGCATCATCCTGACCAAGCAGGCTGTTCTGGAACATTTACAGACTGTGGACTCAGGCAGTCTGGTCTGCTATGGGACATTTCTAACTATGAGAAACCCCTTCCTTTGTTTGAGCCATGTACTGATTTTTGTATGAATCTGTGGCACTGAAGCACGCGCAACACAGGTGCACAATTTGTTAGCAGCTGTCAGAATGGAAAATGGACATGGCTTTGGACCAGCAGTCTCTCCTTAGGAATCTGTTTTGTAGAAATGCTAAGACAAATGTATGAAATAGAAGTATGAGGTTGCCCACTGTGTGTTTGAAGAGGCAAACCTGTCTTGATTATTAGTACACATAAAGTAGTACGTTTGTTTGGGTGCTTTTTGGTGTTGGCCAAACTATTGAGTTTACCACCTCTTTGTGGGGAGATTCTTAAGAAGTTTCAGTCATGGCCTCTTCTAGCTGGTAATGTGGTACAAGGAAAACATGGTCTGAGGAAAGTGGTCTGAGATTAGACTGCCCTGAACAAGTCTTCGGTATGGACTTTGGAATGCCAAGTCCTGCAGGGGCAGAATGTTGCCCCGGCAAGCACTGATAAGATTGTTTAAAGGAAGCAGCTGATCACTATAGCCTTTTCCTGTATACCTGAAAGGTATTAATCATCCTTCTCTGAACCTGAATTCATTCTAGGCTAATTTGACCCAGGCTCTGCTAATTTGCTTGATGAGTAAAGACATGAATAAGTACAGTGAGGCTGCAAAGATCTGGGCTCTAAGTCCTAGGCTGGGAGTCCCTTGTACCCATCTTTTCTCTATTTTGTGTCTTGTGTGTGTTTTCTTAAGTCCTGCAGCGCCTTCCTTCTGTGCACACCCATAGCAGAGCTGGTCACGGCATGGTAAGACTTGCTGGGATGCAGTTTCTCAGTGCTCCAGCATGAGCTCATTGCACAGATGTTTAGGCCATCAGAAGCATCCCAGCTGTATGGGATGGATGGACAGTCCATCACTAGCTGTCATAACTATACCTTACTTGCCACAATTCTGAGTCACACACTCAGTATTCAATTGAGGAAGGACAATCATGAATTCTGTCCTTGAGTCTCAGATTCTAGACTTATTCTCTCATTGCACCTCTACCCAAGACTGCTGCAGGCTTCTAAACAACTGCTATTCCAATAGCTTCCTCCTGCCCTTGCATCTACAACAGTGATGGCTTGTACAAGGCTTCAGCAGAGGGAATATAGATACTGGTATTAGATCATTTGGGCTTCACCCTAGGCTTTCCCATTGGAAGGCTGTATGACCTTGAAAGTGACATTTAACCTCTCTAAACTTTAGTAGTAGTAGTAGTAGTAATAATAATAATAATAATAATAATAATAATAATAATATCTAACCGATGAGATGTTGTAGAGATTTAATTAGACTTGAATTCAATTCAATTAGTCACAGTGAAGCTCCCAAGATCCTTAGGTGCTGCCAGATGACAACTTGAGCACAGGGGCTGTTCAGGCACCAGAGGAGTTGGTTTCAGGGAGGTGCCAGGAGGTCTTGTGGTTGCTTCAGAGACACATGTCGGCACTACGAATGTCAACCAAAGGTCATTTGTGCCAATTCAGAGGCCAACAGGAACCGACAATTTGAGGTGCGGCAAAGAAGGAAAGTTTACTTAATGTAAACAGCTGCACAAGGGTGAAGCTGCCCCAGGCCAGGCCCACTGTGGAGCTAGGCAGCTGTACTCAGCACTGGTCTCCTCTGCTCTGTCCCACTCTACTCTATGGTGCCAGCGGTCCAGCTCCGCTCTGGCAAGCCGTCTGGGCGAGACCTCCCACAGTGTTTCAGCTCCAGCCAGAGAAATGCAGTCCACAGTCTTCAGTCTTTTGTCTTCAGTAGAAAGTAAGTGTGCTCCGGGTAATTTCTAATGAAGGGAAAACAAAGTCATTTTGTTTAACACGTTTATTTTCCTTCTACCTGGAAGATTTTTTATTTGAAAATAGGTCATGAGTACTTGTTCAATAACAGATATTGTACTAGATGTTTGGGAAACAAAATTAATAATAAGTAAGCCAAATTATAGTCTAAAGCAGTGGTAGTCAGAGTGTGGATGAGAGTAAGCTTCATTAGCATCAGACTAGAGCTTGTTAGAAATGCAAACTCGGGCCCCTAATTCACCCAGTGATTCTGAGTTATGATCAGGTGTGAGAACCTTTGGTCTAAGGAAAGTAAGAAAGCCAAATAGATTTACAAAACATTTTGATAAGGTGAATAGAGTTATGTTTAAATTCCTATTGGAGATGTAAGGAGGAAGTTTCTAATCTCATTTACTTTTTGTTTAGAATATACATGCTTTATCTAAAATGCACATCTGTCCTTGGCATCTCTTCCTTGCATAAAATATTTCACTGCTCTTCATTGCTTTCAGTATAAAGTTCAAGATGCTTAGCATGCCACTTGAGGGGTGCCAGGATTTGGCCCCTTTTTCTGTCCAGTCTCATCTCTAGTCACTCCACTAACATTATACAGCTTGTCATAAGACTAAACACACACACACACACACACACACACACACACACACACACCATACTGTATTTTTACATCCCCTCTTCCCAGAATCTCTTTTCCTCATGCCCCCTACAGCACTGGACAAAAATTAGTACTCTGCTAAGGAGCAATTTCCTTAGGGAAGTCTTTCCTAACTTCCCTATGGCCATCACAGCAACACTGTGTAACTCCCTGAATCAATCAATTGCATTGTTTCTCACTGTCTGTCCATCTCTACCACCTGTTAGTTCCTGCAAACAAGAATGCTTTTTATTCACTTTCGTGTTTTAAGGTTGATATAGTGCCTAGGGCCGTGATGATGAATCTTTTTATAAAAACCACCCACTTTTGCAGTGCTGGTCAACCTGGTCCCTCCTGCCCACTAGTGGGCGTTTCAGCTTTCATGGTGGGCCAATTGTGGCGCCATTTGGTTGCTCCGAGCCCACCATGAAAGCTGAAATGCCCACTAGTGGGCGGGAGGGACCAGGTTGACCAGCACTGCAAAAGTGGGCGATTTTTATAAAAGGTTCGCTATCACGGGCCTAGGGCCTATAAAAGTATAGAAAGTATTTAGAATAGGAAATAGAAATATAAAAGGTATTTAATGGATGCATTTGACCGAAGAAATATATTTCTTTTGTAACAAGTTTCTATATATTATATAGGTCACCACTCAGGTAAGTGTCTTCTTGTTCTTCAACATTAGAATTATTAGGGCAGTCAATGGATTTGAAAGTTCCTATGGTTTTCAAACTTTTTGAAATGAAAGGTTGTTGAAAATTACTGGAAAGAGCCTGACCTGTGGTGGTGCAGTGGATAAAGCGTCGACCTGGAAATGCTGAGGTCGCCGGTCCGAAACCCTGGGCTTGCCTGGTCAAGGCACATATGGGAGTTGATGCTTCCAGCTCCTCCCCCCTTCTCTCTCTCTGTCTCTCCCTCTCCTCTCTAAAATGAATAAATAAAAAAATTTTAAAAAAAAGAAAGAAAATTACTGGAAAATATTTTAAAATAAGAATTTTAAATATTTTCATTGATATTAGTGGCAAGAATGTGTAAGGTATTTTCCCCACCGAGGAAGAAAGAAGGGCGTAACCACGAAGTGTGGAATAGCAAAAGCTTTATTTAGTAGAGCGCATCCCGATGAGGTTCTCTGGTCCACGAGATGGGGGCCAGAGAAGTCACGCGGATTCTTCCACTGGGAGGAGGTAATTTATAGGGTCGGTAGGGTGATGGCGAGTTGATATGAGGTGGCAAAATTGCATTGGCTGACAGACAGTCCTTTTTTTTCCAAAGGGCTCTGGCCGTTTCTTTTGGTGGGCATGGGTATGGGCGGTTCCAGCCAAAGTTCCTGGGCCTGGTTCCTCACATGACCTTCCCCCGTTGCCAACTGACCTCACAGAATGTTTATAACTTTGATTAAAATTTTTTCTGTGGATATCTGATAAGTTGCTCCGTTCTCAGTTGTCATAAGACATTGCCCAGGCTGGAGGACGGTCCTTGTCTGAAAAGGGCACTGTTAAGTGACACCCTTCCATCTTATTATATTATGATAATTTTAGGCTTCTGTGCAACTCAACAATTTGGTTTGTGTCATATTAATTAATTAATTTATTTATTTTTATTTATTTATTTTTTTACAGGGACAGAGAGAGAGTCAGAGAGAGGGATAGATAGGGACAGACAGACAGGAACGGAGAGAGATGAGAAGCATCAATCATCAGTTTTTTGTTGCGACACCCTAGTTGTTCATTGATTGCTTTCTCATATGTGCCATGACCGTGGGCCTTCAAGCAGACTGAGCAACCCCCCCGCTCGAGCCAGTGACCTTGGGTCCAAGCTGGTGAGCTTTGCTCAAACCAGATGAGCCCATGCTCAAGCTGGCGACCTTGGGGTCTCGAACCTAGGTCCTTCCGCATCCCAGTCAGACGCTCTATCCACTGCGCCACCAACTGGTCAGGCTGTGTCATCTTAATTTAATATTTATCCAATGATTTAATGAATACCTATTAAGTGCTAGGTGGTAGAGGTAGAAGGTATAGTGCTACAATATAAATAATATATATTGGGAACTTATGTGATAAGCATTAGGAATACTATATACATACTCAGGCTGTTAATTCTACCCATATACCATGATTTGGGGACCACAATATCCTTGTTGAAAGAAAGATGAAATAATTTGCTTAATGTCACATGCCTAGAAAGTTAGTAACCTCCTGACAGAAGCTCAGTTTACTCTCATATTATTCCCTAATAACTATTTATTGATCTCCTTGTGTCTTTTCTAAGTTGCATGCAAACTTGGTTAGATATGTTTAACTCTATTTTTATAGATGCCTTTGTCACCATGTACAAAGTTTTGGAATGCCTATCCATTAATTTCATTTTAGAGTAGAAACCTCTAGAGGCAGATGGCATCTGTTCCTAGGAATCTTGCACAAGGAATTCATGCTACTCTGCTCTGTCATGTATGTGAGCTGGCTTTTGAAGAATATTTAGTTGGTTAGACACCACAGATTGCTTCAAATCAATTTTTATACCATTCATTTATTCCACAAATGTTGATTAAGCACCTACTATATTTGAAATACATCTAGGCCCTGGATCTATATAGAGAAGAAGGTAGGCTTTCACTCCTTGAAGCGATTATATCAAATGGGCAAAGCAGGTAGTTCCTGTACACAGTCAGAGGTATCTTGGGGGCAATAAACACCGAATACTGTGGATATACAATTGAAGGAGACATGACCTAGACTAAAGGCTGGAGGAATGCTACAAATGAATTCCTATGGAAATAATAAAGCTGACAACCTCCACTGAAGGAACAATGGATGTTATGCTAAAGAAGGAGAAGATTATTTCTGTGTAGTTAAAATTGTGTGGACAAAAGTCTGGATGCCCAAATTCACATTGATGGTATACGTGGGAAAAGAAGAGGGTGAAGGATAGGATGGACATCTCTTTATTTCACCAGTTTAGACCATGTCCTAAGAAACATGGGAAATTGGTGAAGGGATTTCAGCAAAAGAATGACAGATAGGAGTTTTATAAAAGCCCCTCTGGTTGCCATGTCAAAGGGATAAAATAAATACTTGAAAGCAAAGCAATCCATTAAATGGCTATGGCCCTAATCCAGCAGCAGGTGATGCTGACTCAGGGTAGAAGCATTGGTATCAAGAGAAGTGGGTAGACTAAAAGGGTATCTAAGAATTAGAGTTGATAGGACTCCTTGGTGGTAGATTATAGATGGGAGAAGAATTTGAGGGTGGAATTGGAGGTAATGTCCAGATTTCTGACTTCGACAGTTTTTACCAGGCAAAGGAACTCAGAGGATGAATGCTTTTTAGACGAATACAATGAGTTCTGCTTTTGAAAGGCTGAGCTTATGAAGCTGATAGAACACTTTACAGTAGATTTGGACCCTGCTGGTCACAAAGAGATTTATGAATGACTTAAAGAAGATAAATATCAGGAATGAATAAAATGTATAGAGTGGACCCAACAGGTTTTTAAAGCTTAAATTATTATTAGAGCTTAGTGTAAGCCTGAAGTTTAAAATATGGTTATAACACTTATAAATATTAAGTATATAGCTTGATATAATGCTTAGTATCCACCTAAATTTAGCTTTGATTGTCATGATTCCAACAACTAAGATCATATAATTGAAACTGAATATCTCCACATGTCTTCAAGAACCAATCATTCCATAGACACCACAGGACAGATATTTTCTTCATATTTTAGAATTCCTGAATTCAAACTTTAATTTTCATTGGTGATCAGATGACTGGAATGAATCCTAGAATAGGCTAAATTTAAGTGAATATTTTGGGGTATTTTTATTAATTTAAATATATGATTTATTGAGGAAAAATAATAAAACATGCTCACAATATTTCAGCAGCTATTATAAATACATATATATTGGCTTACTTTCACAAAGCCTTAATCTCAGTGGAATCCATCCTCATTATTTTATTAACTTTTTTAAAACTACTGAAGAAATAACTCATCATCAGTTAATGGAAAAATGTCACTGAATCATCATTATCTAGAAAGTCACATTATAATCTACTTTAATCATAGCTCTAATGTAACAGGCATTTTATTCTGTTAACTGGCTGATGGTAAATGCCACTTTTAAATGTTGAAGTTGACTCTTTAATTCATACCATTTTGAACACGAGTGCTGTCCCAGGTATGATAAGAGCCTTTACCAGCTCATATGATGAATCAGTACACCCAGCCATGCACCCACAGAGATCTGCTCTGGTTAGAATGTTGACCCAGGTTTCTATGGCCATATAATAGCCCTCCTTTTAGAGAACACATTGGCGTGTGTGACATCAAATAGCGTATGAAACACAAACAGACTCAATCTTTGTCATAAATACGATCAGCCTGATGAAAATGACTTGACTCAAATTCCCGAATAAAGACGGTGCCACTGACAAATTCAATTGAAGCATACCCTTTGCAGGTCTCAAATAAAATGTGATTCACACCACAGTAAAAAATAACCCTCGTGGAACTTTTATGTCCATCAGCCAGAGTGATTTAGATGAAAGTAACCCAAAGTGAACGGCACAGCACTGAACAAATGCCATTGAATTTGAAATCTCCCTGGATGTCATCAGAATCTTTTAAAGCCAGTCTTCAATGCTATATCAACCTGATACTAAAAAATGCAGCCGAGAAACAAAGTAACATAATCAGAGAGGGTATTATAAGGTCTATTAACAAAATAGTTCAGTCGCATCAGCTGAAGGGAAACAGCTGTGGATACTGCAATCCTTAATAAATTAACCCTCCTGTTGCCTTTTACAAGAACTCTGTTATCATGCCTGTTTTGTCTGTCATTTGCACCTGGTATGATGGTCTTTGGGAGCAATCACATGTTGTTACATGTAGCCAGGAGCCATTGCACTGTAGAATCATTATTTCTAAGTGTTGACTCCTTTGAGTTTAAAGAAAGAAAAGATTTGGGTATATGTTTTAAAAGGTTACAAATTACATTGAATTTTATTTACTGGTTTATGGATAACCTTAAATATTTTTTGACTTGTGTTTTTTGTTTGGTGATGCTTAATTAATCCTGGTCATTGTCATATCTAACTGTGATTTAGTATGTCACTCAAGTGGATGCCTCTGCTCAGAATGAACACTATTAATCACCTTTATATATGTTTGTGTATACACACACACATACAATAAGTTTTTAATCTATACATGTATAAAATATACATACATATATTAAAGTTTCACTTTTTTTTTTTTTTTTTTTTTTTTTTTTACTTTTCTCCATGATCTTAGTTCACTCAAGAAAAGTAAAATAGGCCCTGGCAGGTTGGCTCAGCGGTAGAGCGTCGGCCTGGCATGCAGGGAACCCGGGTTCGATTCCCGGCCAGGGCACATAGGAGAAGCGCCCATTTGCTTCTCCACCCCCCCCCCCTCCTTCCTCTCTGTCTCTCTCTTTCCCTCCCACAGCCAAGGCTCCATTGGAGCAAAGATGGCCTGGGCGCTGGGGATGGCTCCTTGTCCTCTGCCCCAGGCGCTAGAGTAGCTCTGGCTGTGGCAGAGTGATGCCCCGGAGGGGCAGAGCATCGCCCCCTGGTGGGCAGAGCGTCGCCCCTGGTGGGCGTGCCGGGTGGATCCTGGTTGGGCGCATGCGGGAGTCTGTCTGACTGTCTCTCCCCCTTTCCAGTTTCAGAAAAATACAAAAAAAAAAGGAAAAGTAAAATAGATGCCTATGTTCTTTTTCAGATCTTCTCCTTTGGTAAGGCAATGATCTGGTTGAAGTTTGCAAAGCTCTTTGAACAATGTGGAGCCTTTAAACTCAACTATAGCTAATTACAAGACACTGATTGAACGTATCTATTTGTACCCCATTATCCAAATTTCTCAAGCAAGAGGAAGCTCATGAAGAAGAATATTGGAAGAAAAGGAAAATAATGAGGGCGAGGGAGAAAGCAAAATGGAAAACGTGCATCAATGGTACCTTCCAATGTTCATGGGTCACTTAGATATGTTGTAATTCTAAAAACACATTGATTTCCAGTTATCCCCCAACTCAGCCCCTTCTTTGAAGACTTGTAGACCCACAAAGGCTTCTTCCCTTCATGTCACATACCTCTCATCTACAAATAAAAGACATTAGTCATCATTGTGGTGTCTGACTTCTGCATAAAGTTTCTGCTGTTGGCAACAAGTCCCTACAGACCTGCCTCTGGAAACAACCCTGTAAAGTTCTGAAGCTGCATACATTTCTTTTTTAAGTTAAAATCCTTCTGGATAATTTCTGCTGAGGGGAGCAGCATGAATGTGTGCTGTAGATAAGGTTGCTTCAGTCAGTAAAAGTGACCAAGATGCTCAAGGCAGCAAAAGACAAATGAATAGTTTTTAGTGACATGCTTTACATTTTCTTCTAAGTTTTTGCTTTGCATTGGCCAATGTTTGTGGTTCCTGGGAATGAACACTTGGTTCTCAGACGGTCCTGAGCTTTACACTGTCCTAATTTTGACATAACCAAACACTGAGGCAGAACGACTATCACTGAAGTCACACCAAACCCATATCACAAAAACAGAATTTCACCTCCCACTACTACCCAACTTATTATCACATACTAGAACAATGGAACAAATTTATCAATATTTTAGCATGTTCTTAGACTCAAAATCTCTCAGTGAAACAGTAACCCAAGGATTGTATTATCTGGAAACGGGTCCACTCAAATTCCAATGCCTGCTTATGTGGTAGGCAGCTAGACATACATGAGCAGAACAAGGAGATGGGCAAGACACTGATTGAACGTATCTATTTGTACCCCATTATCCAAATTTCCTGGTACAGAAGGTCACCAGGGTGAAAAGCGCCATGCGCTTAGAAACGGGCAAAACTGGGAAAACAAGGACCTCATCTTCAGGGTAACCTTTCCTCCGCTAGCATATGTGGTTGTTTTTTTGTTTTTTTTTTAATATTTTATTTATTGATTTTTAGAAAGAGGGGAGAGAGAGAGAGAGAGAGAGAGAGAGAGAGAGAGAAGGGGGAGGAGCAGGAAGCATCAACTCCCATATGTGCCTTGACCAGGCAAGCCCAAGGTTTCGAACCGGCAACCTCAGTGTTCCAGGTCGACGCTTTATCCCACTGCACCATCACAGGTCAGGTGCATATGTGGTTTTTTAGACCCCTTTCATATTGGGTCAGATTCTCCCCCTGATATTTTTCCCTCTGCCATGTTGCTAAAGTCATATAGGTTAGATCCCCTTGCAGGGGTCTCAAACTCGCGGCCGTGCGGCCTGCCCACCAATTTTGTGCGGCCCGCAGACTAATCAAACTTCGTGGATTAATCTGCGGGCCAGTCTGTGGGCCGCACAAAATTGGTGGGCGGGCCGCATGCGGCCCGTGGGCCGCGAGTTTGAGACCCCTGCCTTAGAGGGATGTGATTCTGGGTCGAGGCCTGGCAGGTCCACATTGGATTTGGGAAGACGGTAGAGAAACTGGAGCCAGAAGCGGTGGGTCATTCCTGTTTAATAGATTTTTACAATGGTAGGCAAACAAACAGGCTGGGAAAGCCTCATCTCATAGCAGCAAGTCAAAGAACAGCAAGAGGCCTCTCGCAGTGGCGGAAAGTGATCAGCCCTGAGTCAGAGCACCCGCAGCCTTACATAGACTATACACACATGGCTCTACCATGTGCTCACACACTAATCATGCAAAGTGCAAACAAGCAAGCCTAATACAGCTGTTTTTCCCAAGTGTCCAACTTTTTAGGGCTGGTCACCTAACAATCTACGTGACAGGTATCTTCTGCAATGGTCCCTGTGAGGTATATTACATCACAGAAACAGTACAGACCACAGCAAATGAATTACAGAGGCACAAGCTATACAACAAAAATGACAATTGCAAAAGTGTCCTTCACAGTGTCTCCCTGAGCACTCTGCCCAGGGAGCTAATTGGAGGCGCACCTTTAGCCCCCTGCCCCACAATAGGTGGGAGGGCCTGTCTAGGGCCACATCCATTGAAGTGTCCTTGGTGCATCTCTGCAACTGAGTGGGAGCAGCTGTGCAGTGCAGGAGGGTGTCCACAGTTGCAGTAGCCCTCCCCATCAGGGTCTTTCATTTCTGTCCACAGCTGTGTTTCCATCCAGCAAGGGAGCTGGTACCCCCCTTCTGTTGTGATACCTGCTTCAAGAGTTTATTTTACCACTCAGTGATAGTTCATGATAGACAGCCCAGCTTTCTGTGCAAATCAACAAAGTAAAGGTTTATTACAGGCAACGAGGCATATAACTCTTTGATAATGGACCTTAGAACCTTTCTATAAGCACTCTGTTCATTGCCCCAAGCCCCATACAAACCTCTCAGCAAGCTTACAGGGCCTGGCAGGGTCAAATACATTCAAGGCCTGTGTTGCCTTGACAGTGCTCTTAGCTGAAAAAAATAAAAGAGAGAGAGAGAGAGAGAGAGAGAGAGAGAGAGAGAGAGAGAGAAAACAAGCACCTGTGATCTAAGGCCAACACCTGCTGCACATTAAAAGGGTGCCAGTGGATTGCCAATTCCACATGGGGCCTGAGGTCCCCCAATCATCCCCATTAGATGGGTCTCTCAGCCTTTCCCCTATTCAAACTGGGATAACAGATCTTGAGGATTCTCCTCTCCCACAGCTGTCTCCATCATATAATCCTGCAACTATGTAACCAAAACACCAGCCATTTTCTTGGCAGCTGCCAGGGCCACCCACTTACCCTGCTTTTTCAGCAGCTGAAACCTCTGTTTTGGCTTCCACCAAAGCTCTAACAGGACTCTAATAGACCTCTCATCCAATTTCTCTTTATCTGCTTTGGCCACAATCAAATCTGTGTTTGAGGTAACCATTACATATCTGTGTTCAGGTAACCATTACAGGCCCATTTCTCTTGTTAGTCAGGGGGGCGGGGAGGGGCAGCAACCCTCACAACTTTATGGTGCTGTGCTGCCTCCAGCTCACCCAAATATGCCATGGTCTGTATAACTGCATTGATAGGCTGCCCCACATAGAGCTCAAGATAGCCACTAGTGACACAAAAAGTATTAATGGGGTACTACAGAGAATAAGGTTCCTCATCCCTGCTGTAAATACTGCCTCATCGGGCCCACAGGACCTCAGGTTGAAAGCTGCATTCTCCTACCCAGTTCCCATAGGTCCTTCTGCAGCTCAGTATATGACTGCCACCTACTTATTTCCCCCAGCAAGTCTCCAGCATTCTGCCAGGCTGTACAAATGGCGGCCATCACCCATGCTAATAGGGTATGATTTTCTGGGTTGTCATGGAAGTTCTGAAGATGCTGCCTCAAGGAGGAGTGCATGGTCATAGCGATTAATTTCTCCATCTCTATCCTGGAGAGCATGATGCCATCCACCCCTATCTCCCAAAACCTCAGCAGCCAAGCTGCCAGGCACTCAGTGGGTTTCTGTCTGAATTTTGACCCTAACTCCATCAACTCTGGGTGTATGGCCACCACAGAGTGCTCCAGTACCTGTGCAGGGGCTGTGCCTGACCCCGAGACACTTTTTGCCTCTGGGTTTTTGCCTTCTGGGTGACAAACAACCAGGCTCTGAGTCTGCTGACAGCAGTGTCATCCCAAACCTTCTCCTCCTCAGAAGAGGTGGAGTTGGAAATGCCTGCTACTGCCAACTAAGAGCCACTTGCCGGCATGAATGCAATTCCTTCTTCAGGGACCACGTCAGCTCTTGCAGCTGCTGGCTCTTGGACGGAAGCTGAAACTTGAGCTCTTAAACACACCGTTGTCTCTCTAATAACTGCTGCTGCCAGCATTCAGTGTCTAGGGCAAACAGCAGCTCTCAGACTCATAATTTCTTCTCCAGTGACCAATCCAGTTCCAGGTGCCATTGGTGTTCAGCCTGCATTTTACACTGAAGCTCTCAAAAGTGGTTGGCTTCATTCTCCAGCACTTGTTCCAGTTCAAGCCATCATTGGTTCTCAACCTGCAGCTCATCCTGGAGCTTTTGACCTTGTGAAGCTCATTTCTGCTCACCAGGCTGTAAGAAACACCCAGTCGATGGCCCCCAACAGGGCAGCCACAGGGAACCACATGCTCAAGAAAGCTACTCCTCTATTCTACCCTTCAAGGGTGTCAACGGCTCCATACTGATCTGACCCAAACTCTGCCCACTATACCAGATGTAATGCTGGTGGCTGAGGTCAGGCGGGTTCACCTTCGATTTGGGCAGATCATAAAGGAAGTGTGGGAGCCAGAAAGCATTGGCCATTCCTATTTTACAGATTCTTTCAATGATGGATGAGTAAATAGGCAGGGGGAAACTGCTTCTCATGGTAGCAGTTGAACACATAGCAAAAAAGCCCCTCACAGTGGTGGGCAAGCAATCCACCCTGAGGGCAAGCACTAGCCTTACGTAGGCTAGATACACATGGCACTGCCACAAGCTCATGCATTAATAATGCCATTTGCAAGCAAAGAAGCCTAACACAGCTGTTTTCCCTACAAGGGCAAATGAAAAGAGGGCCAGAGAATAGCCCTAAAGCATTCAGTCCCCAGGACAATAAGGTTCTGACCTGTATCAAATACATCTAAGCCTCAGTTGTGTTTCAGCTCCAGGTCCAGACAAGTAGCAAAACCAGATAATGCCATGTCTGACCTCAGGATCAGCTGCATTGACTAATGACCCCCTTCCCTGGTGCCAACCAATCAGTGGAGACTGCAACCCTAAAAGAACACACCTGGAAAACTGATGAATATTCTATTGAGAGCCTCTCCTGGGACTTTTCCCAAACTACCCACCCTTAAAAGCCCTCCAGGGAGCACATCTGTGCCTTTTCCCCTCCCACCTCTTCTTACACCTAGGAGCTTTAACTTTACCATTTTCTCTCTTAAGCTCCAAGGGCCCTTCTTTTGCCTCTGTAACTCGTCTCCTAAAGCCCACTTCTTCTAACTTTGTGACTTTCTACATAAACATTTTCTTATTGTTTGAGTCTTGACTGTGAATTCCTTCTTAGTGAGAACTCAAGTAACGAGGTTGCCGAACGAAGGTCTGGTCTGACTTCACCGGTCTAACACCTGGCGCTGCTTCGCCACCGCCAACAGTTAAGTGCTTTTGCCCATTTTTTTTTTCTTTGTAAGCTAACTGGAAAACTGAAGTGAAGTGTATTAGTCAGGGTTCCTAAAACAAAACAAATTGGATCTATAGAGAGGTATATGTACACAAGGAGATTAATTGTTGGAATTAGTTCATGTGATTTTGGAGGCTGGGAAGTCCTATAATCTATCATCTTGCAAGCTAAGAGCCAGACAAATCAGTGGTGTAATTCAGTCTGAGTCTTAAGGCCTGAGAACTGAGGGAGCCAGTAGTGTAAGTTCCAATCCAAGTTCAAATGCCTGAGCATCAGGTGGCTGATGGTGTAAGTTCCTGTCTCTCTGAGTTCTATTATGTTAGTACATGTAGACTCATGAAAAGGCCCAGAGACTTAAAATCTATTTCTGTGGTTGGAAGGCAGGGAAAGACCAAATAGGGAGGCAGGCCAGACCAGTATGGTAATCAGTAGAGTTTATGAAGGGCAACTTGCATACAAGATGCGTGTTGGGTGGCTCCAAGACGCAATGGACCCCTGTGCTAGTTGACAGGCACCAAAGAGTTCTACAGCGTAAATAGGGGAGGGTCAGGCAGTCATAGATACTAGTTTGTGAATGCTACCAAGGACAGGAAATTACTTTATATGCTTGGCCAAGTCAGGACAACAGCCTGTTCCAGGAACCAGCACGTAGTGGGAGGAAGAGAAGCGGTGCTGACTTACGTCAGAATGAACATCGCTTATGATCAGACAGTCTCTAAGGGGGGTTTGCAGTAAGCAATCTCCATTCTGGCCTGGGTCCAGCACACGGGTCGTGCAGTGGTCACATCATGAAACAGTTTCTCCTCCACAAGTAGGAAGGCCTGAGAACTGGGAGCACTGATATAAATAGGCAGGGGAAGATGGATGTCCCGGCTCAAGCAAAGAGAGAAAATGTGCACTTCCTTTCTCTGCCTTTATGTTCTGTGCAGATCCTCAAGGAATCGCATGATACCCACCCACATTGTCAAGGCAATATTCTTTACCATTCTCCGGACTCAAATGCTAATCTTTTCTGGAAACATCCTCCCAGACACATCCAGAAATATTCTTTTACCAGCTCTCTAGGCATCCCTTAGACCAGTTTCATTGACATATAAAATTAACCATCTTATTAGGGCAGTGGTGGAAGCTATGGATCAGCTCCACTGAAATCATTCTCAACCTCTAAAAGTATGCAGAAACACACACAGTTCTCAGAAGGCCTGGTAGCTCGAGCTCCTGACATGACTTAAGTTTCACCAAATGAGGCAAGACAGTAAGAAGCTGGGGAGATTGTATGACAAGTAGAATGGGGAAACTGAGACAGACAGCTGAGTTTCATCTAGAGATAACATTGAGGCCTCAGCTGTGTACTTCAGCTCCAGGCTCAGGAAAAGCAGCCAAACCAAGTGGGCCACTCCAGGCCAATAGCAGAGATCACAACACTGAAAGGGCACACCTAGGAAAGCTGATGAATATTCCAGTGAGATCTCCCCCTAAGACCTCCCTTAAACTCCTAGCCTTTAAAAATGCTCACAACAAAGAACGCAGTGCAGACTCAGAGCTGGCTAGCACCTGTCCCTTCCTACTCCCCACCCCGGAACAAGCATGTATCTCCTAAACTTGAAGGTTCCCCACCAGACTTGCAACCAGGGGAGCAATGGGCGGCGGCAGCTCATCCCAGGCTAAACCCTTGAACTGTCTCCAAGGCCCCCTTTTCTTTGACTTCTCAGTGAACCAGCGCATTCCTGTCTAGGCTCACTTCTTTCCTCATGTTTCTAGAGAACCGAAGCTGACCGGCCTAGGCTCTTTCCCATTGCTTCTCCTGTCCTGCGCCCTTCCTTGTTTTGCTGACCCCAGCTTTAATAAACAGACTCTCAAAATTACCTGGACTCAAGTTGTTAAATCTTCCCTGCACAAAGTCAAGAACCCACACACTACCAGCTGGCCCTAGGCAGACCTGTAGGCCAGATCCCCTTTCCGGTAACACAATTAAGTGTTTGATGGGAAAACAGTTGTGTTAGGCTTGCTCACTGGCATACTGGCTGCAAGTGCTTTGCTTGATTAGTGCATAAGCACGTGGCAGTGCCATGTGTGTAGAGTTTATGTAAAGCTATGTTGCTTGCACTCAGGGTGGATTGTGGATGGTGGATTGCAGATTGCCTGCCTACTACTGTGAGGGGCCTGAGCAAAGGTTTTCCCCTGCTTGTGTGCTCGTCCACTATTGTGAGAATCTATGAAATGGGAATGGCCCAATGCTTTCTGACCCTGCCGTTTCTCTACCATCTGCCTGAATCCAAAGTGGACCCGCCTGGCCTCAGCCACCTGCGTTATAATGCTCTAATGCAAAATTCCCTGGGAAGAGAAACAGGGGATGAGATAGATAATTTTCAGGCATGGATCATGGCAGAAGTGGCTTGTTCTTGACCCAGTAGCAGCAGGGCAACATCCCAGTTTAGCAGATAGCTCACCACTGCTCTAGTAGTGCTACCTAAGGGGTGGCAGCTCTCCCGACTATGGCGGAAGGAACCCCGTTCTGCAGGTTGGGGCTACCCCCTGTATGTTTCGCATGGATTGTGCTCCTCCAGCCCAGCCAGAGACTTTGCAAAACCCAGTTCCCTGAAATAAATCTCTTTCTCTTTGTAATAGATTGATTTATCTGTGATTGAAATTTGATGTACAGAAGAGTCAAGAGAATAGACAAGATAAGACAGCCATTAATATTTGTTGACCAAGTCACTTCCCATTTACTGTTCTAATTAAATTTCAATTTCTAGAACAATGCTTTAGAATAGATGTTAGCAATTTTATAGAAAAGAAAATTAATTCACGGAGAGGTTAAGAAATTTACCTTGGCCCACACAGGGTATAAGCAATAAAGCAGTGATTTTTACCCAGATCTGTCTTATATCAAGTCCCATGATTACGGTCACTATGCTGCTAAGCCTCCCCAGGAAGAAAGGAAAACTGAGTCACTTTCAGTAACCTGGCAGGTTGTGATTGAGGGGAATTTTGTCAAGACTAAGAAACCACAATTTGTGTGTTCTTAACTAGTATTTCAGATTCATTCTTACTGATCAATATTTAGATTTGTTAAACATTATATATCTCCTTACTCATATGCAGGGAGCAACTGGTGACTTTGGATGGTCTGTTTAAAATTTTACACATTGATGGCTTGTGGGTTAAGTGCTAGGATGGTGCATCATCTCTGTGCTCCACTGGTATGTCTATGTTCAGCCTATAGTCTTTAGTTTGTCCAGTAATACAGCTGGGGTTGTACTAAGAGTGAGCAATCATCCCAATTTTCCCAAGATTGTCCTAGTGTTAAAATCGAAAGTCCCACATGCTGAGAAACTTCAGTTCCAGGCAAACAGGGAAGGTCCATCACTCTGTTTGTACCCTTCCTTCTCAGACCACTGTGATCTTCCCTCTCTTCCTGTAGTAACAGCTTTTATTACTGGAAATCCAGCATAGCTGAGTTTTTCTATAGCTACCAGTTTTTTTCAGAGAGCAAACACCTGTCACCTTTGCCTCCTAATGAGCCCGGTTCCCCTGGGCAGTGATCTGTTCTTTGCTTCATTTCTCAGAGGACCAAACAGCCCAGCCTAGCCTTGACTGCCTGGTTCTTCCTGGAGGCACATATAGCACAAAATATCCCCCAAAGCAGGAATAACTGGAGACGGGCACAGAGTTTACTTCTGGTAGCATGGCAACCACTGCCGCCGCTTCTGAAGCTGCTCGTTAGTGTGAAAGTTATTTTGCATAAGGTCATTTGTTAGCTGGGCCAGAAACTTCCAGCTCCCTGCAAGTCTTGCTTTCTTACAGATGATTTCCCCTCTCAGAAACCTTTAGGATCCAAAAGAGATTTAAAGATATTTCACAAATAATAAGAAATATTTGCCAATGCCCTTGCAAATGGTTGAGAGTATCTCTATATCCTCAGTTTAAATCACTTTGGATTATTTTTTATTCCTTGACTACTAAATTATAGAGAACAAACCCATACTCAAATATTCTTTTCTATTCAATTCAAGATAATAGCTTCCTCTCCATCTCATTCAGCCAGGTACGTGCTTCACAGTGACAACTGGAAATTATTTGGGGAATTTGGCAATTACACACTTATTCTCACTCTTAACAAAGGAAAAAAAAATACTGGTCCTAATAATCTGCAGCATAGACTTAATTTACTTCTCCAGTTTTATTTCCCACAACTCTCCAATCTTTTTTTACATTTTACATAATCCCACATAAACATACATAATCATTTCCTAAAAATCTGTCCATCTTGTTGCCACAACTGACCTATTCTACCCTCTCCTTTTGGCTGATATCCATACCTTAGGTCAGGTCATTACTCTTATGACTATTACTACCATTACTCCTCCTACTACTACTATTACTAAGACTCTGATTATGACAACAGCTCTGCTTCAACATCTTTAATCATTAATTACCTCTATTTCATTAATAAATGCTTTGGATGAGCCTGACCCTATACTGAGCACCTTGCAATCATTATCTCATTAAAAACGTGATGCTTGAAAAAAAAATACACTGGTTCCAAAATATAAAAGACAAATGCAAAAGTAAGTATATCTATAGAACATTCTGTTAGTTTGACGAGAAGTTCATAACGTTTTGAACAATACCACCCTGGCTCTAAATCCTGGTTCTATTACCTACTAGTTATACAACCCTGGGCAAGTAAATTTGGCCATTTTTTCCTCATTGGCAGAATACAGATATCATGTCCCTTCCCTCTAGGATGGTTGTGACAATTACATAGGCATAAAGTATTCTGACTGTGCCTGTCAATAAGTAAATTCTCCAAAAGGTAGCTATTATCACGTCAACTTTGTAGGATGCGATTTTAATGTTTGATATAATGTAGGGTGGGACCACCAAGTGTAAGAGTGCCCAGGGCCTTGATGTTCTTAGAACGTTTCTTGGACATTGCAGAGGTATGTAAGTATATATGCTTTCTGCAGGAGGAAGCTGAGATGGGGGTCCTGTTTAGGGAGGTCAGAGAAATGCTGAAACAGACAGAGAAGGTTAAACTGAATCAGTCTTCTCTCATTTGCCTTTTAATACTAGTGTGATTCCTACTTTCTAAGTTAGAAAAGCAAAATTGAGGATAGAGCACTGGATGAACTATTGCTTTTCTCTGTTTTCAATAGGATAAATGTGTCTTCCCATCAGGCTTTTGGGGCTATGTCTGACTTATTACTTTGTTAAAAACTTCTTCCTGCCTGACCAGGCGGTGGTGCAGTGGATAGAGCGTCGGACTGGGATGCGGAGGACCCACGTTCCAGACCCCGAGGTCACCAGCTTGAGTGCAGGCTCATCTTGAGCAAGGGGTTACTCAGTCTGCTGAAGGCCCACGGTCAAGGCACATATAAGAAAGCAATCAATGAACAACTAATGATTGATGCTTCTCATCTCTCTCCGTTCCTGTCTGACTCTGTCTCTGTAAAAAAAAAACAAAAAAAACTTTTTCTTAGGTCTTTTCTTCTGCTTTGTTTGTTTTGTTTTCCTTAGGTTTTTGCTGCATTATTTTGTCTTCTTGGGGTTTTTTCTGAGAATGTAGGTTAATAGCAATAAGTTTTTGTTCTTTAAAATATAAAGTTAACTTGCTATAACTCAAAAACACTGAAATATTTTTGTTTTTGCTCAAATGATTCAGTAACATAAATTGGGAAACTTCAGGTAGAATTAAAGCTTTTTGTAGAAGGGCAAACAAACTTAGAATGTAACTAGAGATAGCTATAATCATTTTTAAGTTCAATGTTTTTTTTTTCCTGTGGTGGGAAAAGTACCTAGTCATACTATAACATTAATTCTTGAGTGATCTTTACTACATGGAAGCATTTTCAGAAAGAGTATATTGCATTCAGTGTCTCTTTCTAATGGCAATGTGAAATCTTGAGCTATAAGAACTAGTACTTTGGTTATCTGGAAATGTTAAGAATTTTGGAAGTGTCACTCATTGCTCATGCTAAGGACTGAAAACTTCCCTCTGTGCTTCCCTGGCATAAGGTTTTTATTTTTAGAACCAAAAAATAATCACATATGTGTGAAGCCCAGACTCCTACTTATGGAAACAACCCCATGCAATGCAAGTTTCAACTTTCTCAGAAGCTTGTTTGATATTGTAATTTGAGGACAGAGATAGGAAAAGAGGCGTTACCTTGTAACGAATCCACCAGGATTGTTTTTTAATAGGGAAAAGATTGTACTAATATTTCTTTAATGTCCTTGTATAAGATATAATAAAGTTTTGGAAATACAGAGTTTGGAGACAATATTAATTTTAGCTCAATGTTTTTTATTTCCTGTTAAATTTTCCAATATCTCCTGGTATAAGATTCTCTGATACACAGCTTTATTGTAAGGATTAAAGGAGAAAAATCTGTGAAACACTTAATATTATTCTTAGAACATATTAGGTTATGGAATATCTATTAGTGACTTTTCTCCCTTGTTTATAAAGCGTAATTCTGAGTTTATTCCCTTAGTCCAGAAATTCTGAGCCCTCATTTATATCAAATGTCTGTAATTAATTTAAAGTCAGTGGTAAACCCTGAACATGGCACTTTATCTTTCTATAAATCACCCTTGTCCTATAGGTCACCAAGAAGACAAGGCCATGCTAAAACGTGTCCCTTATCACTCTGAGGCTTTGCCCCTAAACCATAGTGCAGTGCCTTAGAGAGGACCTAAACTGAGCACTGTGGTGACTCCTTCTCATAGTCCAGGGGCACAAATAATGCCTCCTTTTCTCCTTTTCTTCTAGCTCTCTCTCTCTTCCCCTTCTGCAGCCATGGCTTGATTGGAGCAAGTTGGCCCCAGGGCACTGAGGATGGCTCCATGGCCTCTGCCTCAGGTGCTAAGAAGAGCTCAGTTGCTGAGCAATGAAGCAACACCCCAGATGGGCAGAACATCAGATCACCCCCCAGTGAGCTTTCTGGGTGGATCCTGGTTGGGGCACATGCAGGAGTCTGACTCTCGCCTCTTCTCCTCTCACTGAATAATAAAAAAAAAAAGATATACCAAAATTATTATTTCATGCATTTAATACTTATATAAAAACAATAAAAGAGGTACACAAAACTAGATTATAAGAGTTTTAAAATATTAACGAACATATATTTATATTAAATAATACCTGACAAAAACAATAAAACTGTTTTTTAAGATATTTCCATACTGCTTCTTGATTGGCATCCTCACTTGCAATTTTCTTCGCTTTTATCGTAGCTTCCTATTGGTTTCACCCTCGAGGATGGAATGAACATTATATGGGCACTTAGAATACACTGTTGCACAGATGAACGTTAAAAAAGAGTAAGGAATGTAAATTTGTGATTTCTACATTGAGTGGCTGCCCAGGCACCCACCTTAGAGAGAACTCTGATGAAAAGTGCTATTTTAGCAACCAGTTCATCAAACTCAACAAAAAATTAGGTATCGGTCTGCTGAACCGTTGCGAACTGGCTGAATCCCACCACTGCTTAGAATTTTTAGAGGAAGTCCACTCTGATTTCAGACTTCTGGACTACAGAACTAGGAGAGAATAATTTTCTTCTGTTTCAAGTAACACAGTTTCTAGTCATTTATTATGGCAGCCCAAGGAAGCCAATACAAATATCATCATTGACTGTTGAATGGCAATATTTCTAGGCATGTGGAGTTCATTACTGTGCCTGCATTACCTGGGGACTATGATAGTCAACTGTGGTTTTGCCTTCCTATCACCAAGTCTTTGTCCTTCCAGTAATAGGGCCTATTTTATTTTGCGGATCTATCTTTCCCCTTTGATGGAACTGTCAGTCAAAATGTCTTGGACGTCCCCTGGCCAAATGTAGGACATAAGACCCAAACTTGGTCTATCAGGTGCTCTTTCTGGAGTATAAATTTTCAAACACCTAAGGTAGAGACTTAATAATTTTTTTTTGAGAAAAGAAAATCTTTTACATCATTATTGTTACTTAGATCACCTGAACTTCCTAACACTTGTTCTCTGTAAAGCCTGATTCTTCAGCTTACTGTTGAGTTTTATGAACTGCCCCGAATCTGTCTAAAAGCATTTTTCTGCTCTACTGGCAGAATTGGTCTCTTTCTTTACAAGATTACAACCTGAGATAGCTGCTTTTTGACGTGAACATTCTGCAACTCATTTCTGACCAGAATCTGAGTCTGAATCAGAATCTTTGAGGATGAATTCCAGAATGTGTACTATAAAAAGCTTATAGGTGACTCCTTTTTCCTTTCCTTCTTTCTCTTAACAATGTCTAATATTATCTGTTACTAAATAACCCCTTTCTTGCATTGAGACAAAAAAAAAAAAGATATTTAGAATGGAAAAATGCTGAATTTTACTTTGGACTTACTCCAACATTCAAATGATGATGGAAATATCAAAACTAGATGGGAAAACTATTGTCGCCACAAGTATTTACAGGCCCTATATATTTATATGAAAGAATCTACCTCTGTAACAATGAATAAATCCCATAGACAAACTAACATTATACTTTGGTGATTCTCAGACTCCACTTATCTTATTTTTATTTTTGTGTGTGAGAGAGAAAGAGAGACAGGAAGGGAGAGAGATGAAAAGCACCAATTCATCGTTGTGGCACTTTAATTGTTCACTGACTGATCTCCTATGTGCCCTGGCTGGAGGGGGGGCTCTAGCCACACCAGTGACTCCTTGCTCCAGCCAGCAACCTTGGGCATCAAGTCAGTGACTTTTGGGCTCAAGCCAGCAACCATGGGACCATTTTGATGATCCCAGGTTCAAACCAGAGATCTTGGGGTTTCAAACCTGGAACCTGAGTCCCAGGTCAGCCCTCTACTACTGTGCCACCACTGGTCAGGCTCTACTTTTTTTTTTTTTTTTCTTTTTAGACAGGGAAGAAGGAGAGAGAGAGAAGCATTCATTTCTTGTACCACTTATGTGCATTCACTGGTTGCTTCCTGTATGTGCGCTAACTGAGGATCAAACCCACAACCTTGGTGTCTCAGAACAGTGTTTTAACTGCTGAACTAACAGGCCAGGCTCCCCCCTCCCCCCTTTTTAAAGTGGACTTCAGGGCAGAAAAGGAATACATAGACTCTGTTGGTCAAATAAGTTTATAAATATGATATATAGATTTGCTCGCTTATAGTTTGCATTGGGTGTGGGGGACAGGCTGTAAGTAGGCAAGGTTGTTATACCCTAAGGCAGGGGTCCCCAAAATACGGCCCCCAGGCCGCATGCGGCCCCCTGAGGCCATTTATCCGGCCCCCACCGCACTTTCGGAAGGGGCACCTCTTTCATTGGTGGTCGGTGAGAGGAGCATAGTTCCCATTGAAATACTGGTCAGTTTGTTGATTTAAATTTACTTGTTATTTATTTATTTATTTGTAATTATTTTTTTTTTTGTATTTTTCTGAAGCTGGAAATGGGGAGAGACAGTCAGACAGACTCCCGCATGCGCCCGACCGGGATCCACCCGGCCCACCCACCAGGGGCTACACTCTGCCCACCAGGGGGTGATGCTCTGCCCCTCCAGGGCGTCGCTCTGCCACGACCAGAGCCACTCTAGTGCCTGGGGCAGAGGCCAAGGAGCCATCCCCAGCGCCCGGGCCATCTTTGCTCCAATGGAGCCTTGGCTGCGGGAGGGGAAGAGAGAGACAGAGAGGAAGGAGGGGGTGGGGTGGAGAAGCAAATAGGCGCTTCTCCTATGTGCCCTGGTCAGGAATCGAACCCGGGTCCCCCGCACGCCAGGCCGGCACTCTACCGCTGAGCCAACCGGCCAGGGCCTACTTGTTATTTATTTTAAATATTGTATTTGTTCTCGCCTGGCCAGGTGGTGGCGCAGTGGATAGAGTGTTGGAATGGGATGCGAAAGACCCAGGTTCGAGACCTGGAGGTCACCAGTTTGAGTGCGGGCTCATCTGGTTTGAGCAGGGGCTCACCAGCTTGGACCCAAGGTCACTGGCTCAAACAAGTGGTTGCTCGGTCTGCTGAAGGCCCGTGGTCAGGGCACTTATGAGAAAGCAATCAATGAACAACTAGGGTGTCTCAATGCGCAACGAAAACCTAATGATTGATGCTTCTCATCTCTCCGTTCCTGTCTGTCTGTCCCTGTCTATCCCTCACTCTGACTCTCTCTCTGTCTCTGTATAAAATAAAATAAAATAAAAATTAAAAAAAATATATTGTATTCTCATTTTGTTTTTTTACTTTAAAATAAGATATGTGCAGTGTGCATAGGGATTTGTTCATAGTTTTTTTTTATAGTCTGGCCCTCCAACGGTCTGAGGGACAGTGAACTGGCCCCTGTATAAAAAGTTTGGGGACTGTAAAGCCAGAAGCCGCGGTCACCATCACAGCAGCCCAGTCCATGCAGGTTCGCATTGGATTCGGACAGTCGGTCAAGAAACAATGGAGCCAAAAACTGATAGGCCATTTTCTTTAATTCTAGCTTGCACCCGGCGGGCAAGTAAAAATATACACTGGGCTCCAAAACCCACTCACATTCAGTGCTCACAAAGTCACTGACTTATCCGAGTTTCCTAGAATCAAAGGTTTCTAGCTCACCAGCCTTATTCTCCTCAGTTCTCCATCTCCTTCCTTATCCCAGATACAAACTCTGCACAAACTGGCCTCTCACTCAGCACTCCGCCATCTTGGCTGCTTCTCCTGGCCACATGGCCTCTTTCTGCTCTCTGCTCTGCTCCCTCTGCTCTCTCATGCTAATCATCCCAGGTACCAAGAGAGCAAACTCTCGTTCTGCCCCCATTTTATATTGTAGCTTCACAACCTCTAATCCAATATACAAAATAGGGAAGTCTCTAATACAAAGTCACTTCTCTGAGGCATGATTGGATTGTACCACCCCACAGCAAAAAGGGTGGGAAAGGCTTAATCCCAAAACCAAGCCCCAGGCTACAAGGATTCTCAACACACGTTAATATCACCTGGGCGACGGCCTCACGTGGGCAGCGCCATTTTTAACAAAGTGAGCGTAATACATTTTATCTGCCCAACAGGGACCCCTGCCCTAAGTCTTAGTTTTAAGACTAAGCGTTTCCCACCCTAGGTGACTTTGTATCAGAGACTTCCTTGTTTGTATATTGAATTAAAGGTTTTGATTTCTACACTCTAAAATGAGGCAGACCAGGAGCTTGCTTGCTTTTGGTTTCTGAGATTAGCATTAGAGAGGAGAGCAGAGGAAGGCTATGTGGAAGAGAGGAGAAGCAGCCAAGATGGTGGAGTGCTGAAGGAGAAGCCAGTCTGTGCAGAGTTTGTACAGAGAGAAGGAGATGGGGAACAGAGGTGGATAAGGCTGGTGAGATAGAAACCTTTGATTCTAGGAAACTTGGATAAGTCAGTGGCTTTGGGATCCCTGACTAGAAAGGGAAGTATTTTCCCATTGTGTATAGTTCTTGCCTGCCAATGCAAGCCAGGAGTAAAGGTAATGGCCTACCAGTTCTTGGCTCCGTTGTTTCATTACCATCTGTCCGAATCAAATGCGAACCTGCATGGGCCAGGCAGCTGTGATGGTGGCTGTGTCTACAGGCTTTATACCATTTTAAAGAGGAAAAGTCAGGCTTTCTGTCCCATCCTTTCTTTGGAAAATGGAAGGAAAAGAATATGAAAGTCTCCTGACTTACAAGGAGAACTGGGTCATTTGGTTTTAGTTCTCTGAAAGAACTAAGGTTATCTGAAGAGCTTCCTTTCCCTTTCAATAAGAGACAAAATTTACATACCACCCTACACTGATTTTAGCTCTCCCTCCCTTCCTGGAATCCTGAGATTAACGTGTACCTCTAGGCAAAGGAGGAGAGATAGACACTAGAAGGTTTATGAATGTATTTTGATAGGTAAAATGACATGACCATTGTGTTACTGTAAGACCAGGAGCCGCCATCATGGCCATTCACGTGCAGGTTCCCATTGGATTCGGGCAGATGGTAAAGAAATGGCAGAGTCGGAGGATGGTGGGCCATTCTGTTTATTGGTGTCTCACCAAGATAGCAAGCCACAAGAGAAGACAAGGGAAAAGCAGAAAACCTGCTTTTCCCATGAAGGGCAAGGGCTCAGGGAGGCTCCTGCAATGGTGATAGCAGGAACTGAGAGGGAGCAAGCTTCCAGTCTGCCCCACTCTATAGTGTAGAAATCAAAATCTTTAATCCAATATACAAACAAGGAAGTCTCTGATACAAAGTCACTTATCTGAGGCATTATGGGATTCCTCATGAGAGTGCACTACCCCACATCATGCAATCAGTCAAGGGTGTGGGGAAAAGCTTAGTCTTAAAACTAAGCCTTAGGCTATAATCACCCTGCCTGCTTATAGCCTATCCCCCACACTCAATGCAAACTATAAGTGAGCAAACATATATATCATATTTACAAACTTATTTGACCAACTGTTGGGCAGATAAAATATATTATGGTCACTTTATTAAGATGGTGCTGCCCACTGGAAGCCCATTGCCCAGGTGATATTAATGTGTGTTGGGGGCGGGCTGTGGGCAGGCAGGATCCTTGTAGACTGGGGCTTGGTTTTAGGACTAAGCCTTTCCCACCCTTTTTGATGTGGGGTGGAGTTTGTATCAGAGACTTCCCTATTTTGTATATTGGATTAAAGGTTTTGATTTCTGCATTATTAAGTGGGGCAGACCAGGAGCTTGCTCTCTCTTGGTTTCTGAGATTAGTATTAGAGGAGAGAGCAGAGAGGAGAGCAGAGAGAGGCCTCGTGGAGGAGGCCAGGAGAAGCAGCCAAGATGGTGGAGTGTTGAAGGAGAAGCCAGTTTGTACAGAGTTTATGCAGAGAGGAGATGAGGAACAGAGGTGAATAAGTCTGGTGAGGTAGAAACTTTTGATTCTAGGAAACTCAGATAAGTCAGTGGCTTTGTGAGCACTGAATGAGTGGGTTTTGGAACCCAGTGTGTGTTTTTACTTGCTCGCTGGGTGCAAGCTAGAATTCTTTTTCTTTTTCTTTCTTCAAGCTAGGATTAAAGATGATGGCCCACCAGGTTTTGGCTCCGTTGTTTCATTACCGACTGTCTGAATCCAATGCGAACCCACATGGGCCAGGCAGCTATGATGGTGACCCTGGATACTGTCCACACACCAACAGTTACCTTGAATGTTTTAATGTTTTTTAAATCCCCTAGACAAATGTTATAATTTTCTTAATGATTGTGTCATGTTGTCATGCCCCCCCAACCTATATGTGGTCAAAGGGTATATAACCAGCTTCTGAGATATATTTGGGGCTGCACAATTTGGGACTGCAATGCCCCGGGTCAGTCATATGCGACCAGCATATTAATAAATCTCCTTTTAATAAACCCCTTCAAAATTCATCTGGACTTGGTGTCTCTACGTAAACCCGCGGAAGTGAGGTACGGTACTTGTTGGTCAAATAAGTTTTTAAATATGACATATATGTTTGCTTGCTTTTGGTGTGGGAGACAGGCTGTAAACTGGCAAAGTTGTTATAGCATAAAGCTTAGTTTTAAGACTAATCCTTTCCCACCCTGGGGTGGTACACTCTCAGGAGGAATCCCATTATGCCTCAGATAAGTGACTTTGTATCAGAGACTTCCTTGTTTGTATATTGGATTAAAGGTTTTGATTTCTACACTATAAAGTGGGGCAGACCTCCCAGTCTTGCTCTCTGTTGGTTCCTGAGATTAGCATTAGAGGGGAGAGCGGAGAAAGGCCACGTGGAGGAGAGGAGAAGTAGCCAAGATGGTGGAGTGCTGAAGGAGAAGCCAATTAGTGCAGAGAGAAGGAGGTGGGGAACAGGTGAATAAGGCTGGTGAGGTAAGATACCTTTGATTCTAGGAAACTCGAATAAGTCAGTGGCTTTGGGAGCCCTGATTGGAAAGGGAAGTGTTTTCCCACTGTGTGTATTTCTCTTCTGTTGGGCAGATAAAATGTATTATGCTCACTTTGTTAAAGATGACGCTGCTCACGTGTGGCCATCGCCTAGGTGATATTAATGTGTGTTGGGGATCGTTGTAGCCTGGGGCTTGGTTTTGGGATTAAGCCTTTCCCACCCTTTTTGATGTGGGGTGGTACAATCCAATCATGCCTCAGAGAAGTGACTTTGTATTAGAGACTTCCCTATTATGTATATTGGATTAAAGGTTTGGATTTCTACACTATAAAATAGGGGCAGAATAGGAGCTTGCTCTCTTGGTTCCTGAGATTAGCATGAGAGAGCAGAGAGAGCAGAGCAGAGAGCAGAAAGAGACCATGTGGCCAGGAGAAGCAGCCAAGATGGTGGAGTGTTGAGTGAGAAGCCAGTTTGTGTAGAGTTTGTATCTGGGATAAGGAAGGAGATGGGGAACTGAGGAGAATAAGGCTGGTGAGCTAGAAACCTTTGATTCTAGGAAACTCGGATAAGTCAGTGGCTTTGTGAGCACTGAATGTGAGTGGGTTTTGGAGCCCAGTGTATATTTTTACTTGCCCGCCGGGTGCAAGCTAGGATTAAAGACTATGGCCCACCAGTTTTTGGCTCCATTGTTTCTTTACCGACTGTCCGAATCCAATGCGAACCTGCATGGGCTGGGCTTCTTTGATGGTGGCCCTGGCCGTGGCCACTGGCCTTACATCTTCCACCAGGTGCGAGCTAGGATTAAAGCTAATGGCCCACCAGTTCTTGGCTCCATTGTTTCATTACCCTCTGTCCGAATCAAATGCGAACCTGCATGGGCCAGGCAGCTGTGATGATGGCCGTGGCTACTATAGTACTTTACAACATTACATTCTGGGAAACTCCCAAATATGTGTTGGGTTTCTATCATCATGTTTATTATACTGGTACACAACATCCCTCTTCCAGAAATGAGGGAATCTTGAGCACCCTGCAGGAATTCATAATCTATGGTCTAGCAATGCCATTAGTGATTTTCCCTTATTACTCATTAGACTAACTTTGACATGGGAAATTGCTTATTTCTTTGAGATTGGAAATTGCTCTTATATCATCCTACATGACTCCTCGTTCTCTGATTTATGCATAAATCCTGCTCTGACAATTCTGAAGATCATCAAAGAAACAAACAAACAACAAAACCTTCTAACTTGTATAATAGAAAACTTTGCTTTTAAGATTATTGCTAATATTTTAAACTTAAAAAGCCTAATTGAAACCTCAAGAATGAGCAATGCCTTTTCCCTTGTATTCTCACTGGCCCTGAGGGCATTCATAGGCAAAACTATATTGGCTGCCTCGGTGGCAGGAGGATACTCGGTATGAGCCAGGCATGAGGAAAAGAAACTAAGTTAGTTTGTTTCAAAATAGTAACCACAATACACAAGGAATCAGTAAAAAGGAAGTAATATTAAAGGCTGCTTTTATATATATATATATATATTTTCTACTATCTCTAAATTGTAATGTGAGCCAAAAAAAAGCTACCTACCTATGTTACAAAGGGCCCAAAACAACATGAATTAGCTTATGTATAACAGAGAGATAGACAGAAATAGATAAAGATAGATGCAAACTATATTACAAGGTCATAGTAATCAAGACAGCATGGTACTGGCATGAAAAGAGACTCATGGAGCAACAGAACAGAATAGAGAGCCCAGAAATAAATCCACGACTATATGGTCAATCAGTACTTGACAAAGGAGGCAAGAATATACAATGAGGTAAAGACAGTCTACTCAATAAATGCTGTTCGAAAAATTGAACAGATAATGCAAAAAAATTTACAAAACTGGATCACCTTCTTACATTATTTACAAGAATAAATTCAAAATGTATTAAAGGCTTAAATGTAATATTTAACACCATAAAACTTATAAAAGAACACATAGGCAATAAAACCTAGGACATTTCTTTTACCAATATGTTTCTGATATATCTCCTTAGGCAAGGGAAAGCAAAGAAAAAAAATAAACAAATGGGAATACAACAAACTAAAGAGATTTTGCACAGCAAAGGAAACCGTCAACAGAAAAAAGCCAACCTACTGATTAGGAGAAGATGTTCACCAATGATACACCTGATAAGGGCTTAATACCTGAAATTTATGAAAAGCTCAGACAACTTCACAACAGAAAAACAAACAACCCAATTAAAAAGTGGGCAGGATACCTTAATGTCTTTTTTCCAATAGACAGGTGAAAAGTTGCTCAATGTCACTAATCATCTTAGAAATGCCAATCAAAACTACAGTGAGATACCACCTCACACCTGTCAGAATGGCTATTATCAATAAATCAACAGCAAGTGTTGGAGAGGATACAGAGAAAAGAACCCTAGTATACTGTAGGGGGATGTATATTGGTACGTCCACTATGGAAAGCGGTGTGAGGTTCCTCAAAAAATTAAAAATGGAACCGCCATATGGCTGGCCAAGTGATTACACTTCTGGGATGATATCCAAAGAAACATAAAACACTGATTCAAAAATATATGTGCACTCCCATGTTTATTGCAGCAGTATTTATAATAGTCAAGAAACAAAAGTAATCCAAGTGCCCATTAATAAACAAGTGAATAAAAATGCTTTGGTAAATGTATACAGTGTAATTATAGAGGTTTGATTCTTCTCTCAAAAATTTTCAGCATCATCTGACTCTCCTAGAAATCCATTTGTGACTAATGACCACATATATAATGCTCTTCTGGTTGATTTTCCTCCCAAAACAATTTATCAGCAATAGTTTGTTTTTTTTAATATTTGTAAACAAAATACTTGCCAACCCATTCAAAAAGGTTCATGTTCAAACGCTAAAGGTTTTCTGATTTTTCTTTTAATTTTAATAATTCTATGTGAACTTGAGTTTCAAAAAACCTGACTGGGCCTGACCAGGCGGTGGCGCAGTGGATAGAGCGTCGGACTGGAATGCCGAGGACCCAGGTTCGAGACCCTAAGGTTGCAAGCTTGAGTGCGAGCTCATCTGGTGTGAGCAAAAACTCACCAGCTTGGACCCAAGGTCACTGGCTGGAGCAAGGGGTTACTCGGTCTGCTGAAGGCTGCGGTCAAGGCACATATGAAAAAGCAATCAATGAACAACTAAGGTGTCGCAATGCGCAACAAAAAACTAATAATTGATGCTTCTCATCTCTCTCCGTTCCTGTCTGTCCCTGTCTATTCCTCTCTCTGACTCTCTCTCTCTGTCTCTGTAAAAAAAAACAAAAAAACAAACAAAAAAACCCCCCCAAAAACCCCAAACTGACTGGTTGTGGTGCAGTGAATAAAGCATCAACCTGGGATGCTGAGGTTGCTAGTTCAAATCCCTGGGCTTGCCTGGTCAAGGCATATATGGGAGTTGATGCTTCCTGCTCCTTCTCCCTTCTCTCTCTCTCTCCTCTTTAAAATGAATAAATAAAATCTTTTAAAAGATCATAAACAAATTGAAAATAAACCTTGTTATGATAAAATATAAAAGTGTATATTTTAATTTCCAAAATTAAAACTCTTTGATCCTGGCCAGTTGGCTCAGTAGTCAAGTATCGGCTTAGCATGTGGAAGTCTCAGGTTCAATTTGTGGTAAGGGCACACAGGAGAAGTGACCATCTGTTTCTCCACCCCTTCTCCTTCTCTCTCTATTTTTTCCTCTCTCTCTCTCTTTTTTTCCTCTCTCTCTCTCTCTTTTTTTTTAATAAATAAATTTTTTATTAATTTTAATGGGGTGACATCAATAAATCAGGGTACATATATTCAAAGAAAACATGTCCAGGTTATCTTGTCATTCAATTCTGTTGCATACCCATCACCCAAAGTCAGATTGTCCTGTCACCTTCTATCTAGTTTTCTTTGTGCCCCTCCCCCTCCCCCTCTCCCTCTCCCTCCTTCTCTCCCCCTGCCCCCCGTAACCACCACATTCTTGTCCATGTCTCTTAGTCTCATTTTTATGTCTCACCAATGTACGGAATCATGCAGTTCTTGTTTTTTTCTGATTTATTCAATACTTATTTCACTCCGTATAATGTTATCAAGATCCCACCATTTTGTTGTAAGTGATTCGATGTCATCATTTCTTATGGCTAAATAGTATACCATAGTGTATATGTGCCACATCTTCTTTATCTAGTCTTCTATTTTTTTTTTTTTACAGTGATTAAAGCCTTTAAGCAAACTCTTGGCCAATACAGCAAGAATCCATAAAAGAGTAGTGCCCTTAACATGTTCACCAAGTCCAAGTTGGCCCCAACACCTTGCCAAATCCCTGAGAAATGCAACCCAACCCCAGTTCAATCTGTTAGGAGCTGTCACAAGGAACAGGAGTCAAGGAAAAGTCCACATCTAGGAAAAGTCCACATGGCACTAGAATTGTTGTCATAATTCTCTCTCTCTCTTTTCTCCTCCTTCAGCCAAAGCTCGAATGGTTTGAGCAAATTTGCCTTGAGAGCTGAGGATGGCTCCATGGCCTCACCTCAGGTACTAAATATATCTCAGTTGCTGGGCCGTGGAGCAGAAGCTTCAGATGGGCAAAGCATCACCAGGTAGAGGGCTTGCTGGGTAGATTCCAGTTGGGATACATGTGGGAGTCTGTCTCTGCCTCCCCGCCTCTCACTTAATTTTAAAAAACCCACACACAAAAAAAACCCCTCCAACTCTTAACATTAGCATTCTCATTAACATGGCCCTATCTCATGTCTAGTATTTACTTTACCAGATATCAGATGTTTAGATGACTAGGTCAGAGCTCTTTCTACTACTTTCTTCTAAATCCCTCTGCACAGTTAATTTATGTAGGAGAATGGAGGCCTAGCCTTTGAAAAATTACAATAAAATCTAGGACAGAGTCTTTAAGGTAATTTCTAAATCAATAGCACTTAGTGCAGTGCTGGACCTATCATAGATGGACAATATATCTTGGTTGAATAAGTAAATGAATGCAAGTCAAATACCCTTTTTAAGATCACTTTGGACTTCAATGACAATATATTTGTAATAATTATATAGTGTTCATGGTAATTCAAACTAGCAGTTTTTCCTCACATGAAGAAAAAAACAAAGGTGCAATATCTGAATTGGGTGTGTCACACCATAGTGTTATGTAAGGAGTGGTTCTTCAAATGCTTTCCATAAAACTGGTAGACCTAGAGGCTTAATTAAGTTCATATTTTAAAAAAATTTATTGGGAAATAATCTTTCATGGATGGTACTGTGCACTTCCTTTGTTCTATCATGTTAGAACAAAGGCATCAGGTCTGTTTGCTCCACTTTGAGTGAATGGAAGATTAATCGGTGGGTTCAAGGAATGTCAATCTAATCCATGGTGTCATCAAGGTCCCCATCAACCTTTGCCTAATGGTTTTAGCAGCCATTGATGGTCTTTTCACTGTTAAGATTTAATTAGCTTTGCAAAATATTGACTTTCTTAATTTTCCCATGTCTTTTCTGTGGGTGGAGCGCAGAGCACATTCCTAGCAGCTGTGGCTGATGCAATGCTGTGAGAATACTCCAGCACCTGAAACCCTCCTAGGCACACGCAGGAGGGAGCTCGCCCGCTGTAAGGAAGTAACTCAGTGCCAACCAGGCAGCTCCCTGACCTTTTCAGCCATTGGTTGTGAAGGACACACTGTAACATCCTATAGGCTGTGTATATAAGCTAGCTTACTTCCTGAATAAATTGGATCTGCGTCACTGAACCTGGTCCCTGGAGTCAAGTCTCTGCGTCTCCGTTGTCCTCACCCCCGGTGGTCCTTGTCCACATTTTCTTTTTTTTTTTTTTTTTTTGTATTTTTCTGAAGCTGGAAACGGGGAGAGACAGTCAGACAGACTCCCGCATGTGCCGACCGGGATCCACCCGGCACACCCACCAGGGGCTATGCTCTGCCCACCAGGGGGCGATGCTCTGTTGCGACCAGAGCCACTCTAGTGCCTGAGGCAGAGGCCAAGGAGCCATCCCCAGCGCCCGGGCCATCTTTGCTCCAATGGAGCCTTGGCTGAGGGAGGGGAAGAGAGAGACAGAGAGGAAGGAGAGGGGGAGGGGTGTGGAGAAGCAGATGGGCGCTTCTCCTATGTGCCCTGGCCGGGAATCGAACCCGGGTCCCCCGCACGCCAGGCTGACGCTCTACCGCTGAGCAAACCGGCCAGGGCCTTTGTCCACATTTTCTCATTGGACATTTTAATTATAAAAAAATATATACCAAAAGGTAGTTTATTATTTCATGCATTTAATACTTAAATAAGAACAACAAAAGAGGTATACATAACTAAATTATAAGAAAGAGTTTTAAAATATTAATGAAAAAATATTCAATAATACCTGATAAAAAAACAATAAAACTGTTATTTAAAATATTTCTATATTGCTTCTTGATTGGCATCCTCACTTGCAATTTTTTTTACCTATAGACGAAATGAACGTGACTACTGGGAATTAGAATATGCTGTTGTGCAGATGAAAGTTAAAAAAAAAGTAAGGAATGTGAATTTGTGATTTCCACATTGGGCGGCTACCAGGTGCCCACCTTGGAAAGAACCCTGATGCTAAGTGTCATTTTAACAACCAGTTTGCTGAACTCAACAAAAAATTAGGTATCCATTCTGCCAAACTGGTGAGAACCAGCTGAATCCCAACACTGGTTCTACCATACAGAACTTTTGTACATTTGCTCTTTGGTACCTTGAAGCAGTTTGCATATAGGAAAGGCAAGAAAAGTGCTTGATTTATTTCCTTTATTTACCAGTTTTCAGAATAATAAGGTGGTGCTCTAGCAAACCATTGAGGCTGCCTTTTTTTGTTTTTAGAATCATGAAGAATTCATGGATTTTAAAAATATTTGATCTATTTTAAACAGTGCACCATTATTCTTTTTGTTGCTAAATTTTCTGTTTTATGTTAGTGAGAACTTCTTCAAGTTGGCTGCTGTGACCCTTGGACATGTCCTCTGTTAGCCTTGGTTTTCTTGTTTTTTAGTCCAACAAGATATCCCAGGATTGCCTTGTGTATTATCTGTCATAGATCTGAAATCAGGTTTAAAAGGACCCCTAGAATCTTTTTAGTGGGAAATTATATTTAGAAACAAAAATCTAGGCACTAGGGTTGTTTATTTATAAATGTTGGCAATGTTGCTAGGCCTTTTCAATATAGGCAGATATGAAATAAGGAGCTATGTTTTTGTTAATTTTAGTAAGATAAAAGTAAGTAAGCTGTACTGACATTCTAATAAAAATATCACATGACTTTTCCTTAATTTTCTATTTGTTTTTAATTTCTAAATATTGGTTCTGAATACATTAATATAGTGGTTTATTTGCTCTATCTTTCAACATAGATTCAATTTAATGATACCAATATTATTATAAAAATATCCTTACATAGTATTATTCACTATTTTTTTTAATGATTTTTCTTTTGTTCTTAGGATTGGTTCTACTAGGGGTATATAGTCAAGTGACTACATTTCAAAGTCACTTGAAATAATTCTCAGTGCTCATTATTTGTCTTATTTTTTGATCACCAATATCTCAAATCCCCATTTTGTAGGGTGAAAATTAGTGTCTCTAGCTTTTCTTTCATCTCTTTAGTCTTTATCTTGGTCTACCTTCTAATACTTATACATTTCACTTTTAAATTTTCAAGGTTATTGTCATGTATAAGTGGCTCTCTAGCCAATTATTAAAATTTGTTGTTTGGTTTGGTTTTGCTTTTTGGAATTTTTAATTGCCTTTCTTTTTATTGATTGATTGATTTTGGGGAGAGAGGGACAGGAACATAGATACGATCCTGCATGTGCCCTGACTGGGGATCGAACCAGCAACCGCTGCTCCTCAAGACAACAATCTAACCCACCGAATTCTCCAGCCAGGGCTAGTTGCCTTTCTTTCTTTCTCAAACAACGTGATTGTATCATATCTTAAACTGATTTTAAACATAGGAACTGCATCTCCTTTTGCTAACATGTTCCATACAAAGGCCTCCACCTTACTGCTCTGGTATGCATTCCTTGCTCCCTAGCCTTACTCCATACTCTATAGCAGGGGTCCCCAAACTTTTTACACAGGGGGCCAGTTCACTGTCCCTCAGACCGTTGGAGGGCCAGACTATAAAAAAACTATGAACAAATAAATCCCTGTGCACACTACACATATCTTATTTTAAAGTAAAAAAACAAAATGGGAATGAATACAATATTTAAAATAGAGAACAAGTAAATTTAAATCAACAAACTGACCAGTATTTCAATGGGAACTATGCTCCTCTCACTGACCACCAATGAAAGAGGTGCCCCTTCTGGAAGTGCGGCGGGGGCCGGATAAATGGCCTCGGGGGGCCGCATGCGGCCTGCGGGCCGTAGTTTGGGGACCCCTGCTCTATAGCTTTCATGTTTCCTGTCACTCACCCTCAGTTTGCCTCTCTATTTCCTACCACTCACATTTATTCCCTTGTTTTGCTGAGCTAAAGTAAATTCCTGACGAAGGGAGTTTGGGAGGGAGGCTGGACTCCGCTAAAGCTCTCCTCCAGACCCACGTACTCACCCTGCTCTCCCTGTGCCTCCTCCTCCGCTGGACATCTTGCCCACAGCAACCCCAGCAAGGGCTCCATCCATTCCCACAGTCCTGGAGCCAGGTCTCAGTTGCTGTTGCTTCCATGCCACAGTACCAAAGAGGCTCAACCATGGTCCCAGCTGGCAAGAAGCTGCCAAGTGGCTTTATTGAACCCGCAGGGGTTCCATAACCCGCTCAGATAGGTGGGTAACATATCTCGAGGTGCTGTGATATGGAGCGCATTTAAACAACAGGAGATTTGGGTAAGAAAGAAGCTAACAGAATATTTCTTCTTTCTTCTTCCCTGACTATGGACTATTCTGGGACATAGTAGTTCACATGACTCTCTGAAGATTTCTCTGAAGCCAAGAAACCAGCTGCCTAAGTGAAGAAGTTGTGGCCAGCTTGGTGATGTACCACATTCATTTTCTACTCTCCTGTTCTATTTCTCTCTCTCTCTCATTCCTGCATTCATGGAATTAAACTTCCGAATGCAATTTCGGTGCCTTACCTTTACTCTTATGAGCTCATTCCCATTTTGGTTCTATATTTCTATAGTTCTACTTCAACGATGTAAAATTACAGGATGACAAATGGGTAGTGGGCAAACTTTGGCAGCCAGTTTGTCATTCTGAAGAGCGTGTCTATTTCAGAGGATACGAATATGACATGGGGCAAGTATGTGCATTTGGGCCAAGGCAAGAGTAAATCTCACCCAGTCATTGAGTCAATAAATATTTATTTGTCATAAACCTATGCTAGATGCATGGAATTCAGAAATAAAAGATATATTTTCATCCTCAAAGAGATGATTTCTAATAGAAATACATATATTTTTCTGAACAACTCCTCTGATAATTTCTCAGTCATGGTATACTTTTCGAGGAGTTTAATTTTTGTCAAAACTCCTCCCAGAGTCTCTGTTCTGTTCTTCTTTCTAAGAGCGGCAGAACCCGAAGGCTGGCCTTTGAAGCTGGCAGCAGAGACACAATCTCCTTTTCTTTAGCTCACTGTTTTTAAAAAACTTCTCTCTCTGCCATGCCAGAGAAATGGCTGTTCATAACAAAGGCTGGAAATGATGCTGGAGGGAAAGAAACATTTTTCTCTTGATCTTTTTTCTCAATTTACTAAGCTATCACATCCATTTTCTCCTGCATCTCTCACAACTCAGGCGGTAAACAGAGCGGTGTTGTTTCTTCATTGTATGAAAGAAGAAATCGAGGCCCAGAAAGATGAACTGTCTGGCTCAGGGGTACTAAATGCAAAATCAGGCAGGAATCCCAGTCACATCTCCTAGACCATTTTTTTTTTCCTAGTGACATTTTAATAGAGCTTCAAGGCCCGGATAATACAATAGATGGAAAGAACACAATAATCTCCCTGTGTCCTCTGTTCTTAGTGTTACCTATGGACTCTGCCATGCCAAAAACTCAGAGATCAATTTCAGAACTTCCAGGATCAAAGAAAGAGTGTAAGAATCAAGCTCAGGAGTAAGAAGGAAGTGGCTCTAGGTATCCAGGTAGCTCAGTCTTCTTGTAGATCCTGTTCTGACAGCTCTCTGCCCCAATTCGCTAGTCCTTACTCATGGGTCCCACTTTCTCTGCTCTGGCTGTCCAGCTCATCTATTGAATTCCTGACACATGTTATGGGATCTCTTCATCCCCATTCATTTGGGTGTCCACAGGTTGTTATCTCAGCCTGCCTGCCACAAAACAGATATTTAATGCATATTAAATCAGTATATGAATGACAGCTTTCAACAAATGATGCATAGATGGGTGGAACAATAAATCAATGCCCCCCTCTCTCTCTCCCTCTCTTTCTAAAGTAAGTAAGTAAGTAAAAATTTTTTTGAGGAGTGAATAGATGTATACCCCTACTCTAAAATTCTGTTTCAGTACTATTTTATAAATCTTCAATTCTATCGTGACCTTTCCTTTTTACTATTCCTTTCATTTTTGTCTCATGTCCTGACATGTTTTATTCCTAAAAGCAGGAACAGATCAGTCATTAGAGGTTTTCAGTTGTAAGCAGAAGAAATGAACTCTTCTGTGTTGAGCAAAATGATTAAAAGTATAACAACCACAGAAAAGACCCCTTGAATATCAGGAGATAATTTGAAAACAACAGGAAAGCAAAAGACGTGGGCTCACAAGGAGCAAGCACGGGGTGGCACCTGGAATCCTAGCAGCAGGACGTAAGTGGCAGGCTCCTCAGCTCACGGTCGCTGTGGTGAGTCAATCCCATCCGTGGTCCTGTCCTACCATCAGTGTGTTCAGGACTCAAAGTCTCGGAGAGTGAGTCAGATCTGTCTAGCATTTGGTCATATACTCAAGCTATGTAGATCAGGGGGAGCCTTGACCATCAGTCTCCCAAGACTGCGGACAAAAAAAATTTTGAACACTATGACAAAAAAAAGGGAAAATGGGTTGTAATCATCCTAATTGCAGAGTATATTGCCAAAAGCAATAATATGAAATGAGGACACCTGGGCTCACATTTTAGTGTTTCTGTGACCTAGCTGTGAGACCTCTGCGTGCTGTTTTATATTCCTATAGTTCAACTGCCTCAGGTCTAAAATACAAGGCATACATGGATGCTCCTCTTATTTTGTAAGTAAATCCATGCCAGCAGCTTATGCCTGAATGGTGATAAGACCTGAATCACTTCCCCTGTTTAGAAGCATCACTAATGGATTAGCAGACCTGTGTCATGCACCTTTGCTGTCTTCCTTCTTATCCCTGCTCACCTTTCGCTGCTGACCCCCAATTCCTCTCCTTAGTCCTGCCCTTCCTTTGTACAGTTCACTCTCTTCTTTAAATTTTTTTTTGTTACTTAATGACTTTAGAGAGAGGAAATGGGGGAGAGAGAGAGTGAGAGCAATATCAACTTGTTATTCCATTTACTTCTGCCTTCATTGGTTGATCCTAGTATGTGCCCTGACCAGGGATTGAACCTGCAACCTCGGTGTATCGGGACAACACTCTAATGGAGCAGCCAGGCCAGGGCCAGTTCATTCTCTTCTGATACATGATATTCTGTATCTCAAAACCATCCATGAAGTGCTTTCGTAATTCCTTTTCACCAAAAAACAATACAGAATCTATTTGCTTCTACATTATTTTTTTTCACTAAGCAACTTTAATTGTCAAACAGACAGCAGCATTTTCCACCTATTTTTCCCACCCATAAAAAAGTTTAAAACAGTTCTCTTTTCTCTATTTTATCCAGAATAGACATAGAATTGGTTCAGGATAAAAAGTTGAGACATGCTTTCTTCCTACCTTCTTTACACTTTGTTTATATCAATACCAGCAATCATTTATTTTTTAATTCTCTCAACACTTATGTCAGCTGTAGCTAAACTGATTCTCTGGATTGCCAGCGAGCAAAATAAATTCTCACTCCTTTATCATATAATTTCCATTTTGTACTACCCATTGAGTTGAGTTCATCACAAAAGTAAAGGTATATAAGCTATAACCCCTACCCTGTAGGATCTTACATCTTAAGATTTTTGAAGAGAAATGAAACCCAACACCTTCTTAAAACACAAGAGTAAACACATGATGAATGCCATAGAACAGTAGCAACACAGTGTTAGCAGTTAAAGAAGAGAAATCATCTCCTCTCAGGGGAGGAGAGAAGGCTTCACAGAACATGGGAGTATTTGAACTAGGATCCAGGTAAAGAAGGAACTGGTCTTCCCATTCCACTTCTGCTTCCCAACAATCTACTTCTTAAATAGGAACAGGGATGAACAAGTCCACTGGTTCCCGCGTGCTCTCAGCCCACCCTTCCACTGACTTCTCAGTGTGCTAGGAATAAAACGTGCCTTCATACTACAGCTCACAAGGCTACACGAACAGGTTTGCTCTCCTCCTGTTCTGACATCTAGCATTTTCCAGTTGTGTGGGCCTTCTTTCTAAGTCCCAGATAGAGCAACGACCATTTGCTGGAGGACACCTGTTCTTTGCTGTTTTATGCCCAGAACTCTTTGTCCCAGATCTTTACATGATTTCACCCCAAACATCACAGCTTCGCTGAGGCCTCGCATGAACCCAACCCACATTAATGCACCTCCAAGACTCTCCTGCATCACTCCTGTTTGCTTCCTTCAAACGATTTAAAATTTTGTTTTTTCATTTGCTTATCTTTTAAATTTCTGCTTTCCCCTGACAAGAATTTTATTAATAGTTATTATTATATAATGCACTTTTATGTGGGAGAGTAATACTTCTATTTGACTTTAGTAATATATCTGATTTATTAACCTTATGATTTTATGAAATAACCAGTTTTAAAATTTCCTCTAAATATCACTTACAGCCTGACCAGGCAGTGGCAGTGGATAGAGCCTTGGACTGAGATACAGAGGACCCAGGTTCAAAACCCCGAGGTAACTGGCTTAAGTACGGGCTCATCTGGTTTGAGCAAGGTTCACCAGCTTGAGCCCAGGTCGCTGGCTTGAGCAAGGGGTCACTTGGTCTGCTGTAGCATATGAGAAATCAATCAATGTACAACTAAGGTGCCACAATGAAGAACTGATGCTTCTCATCTCCCTTCCTGTCTGTCCCTATCTGTCCCTCTCTTTGTCTCTCTCTGTCCCTGTCACAATAAATAAATAAATAAATAAATAAATATCACTTACAGAAATTAATAAAACAAAGATATGAATTTAACAAAGTAAATTTCCCCAAATTCTTTTTCTTTTTTAAGTGAGAGGAGTGGTGGTAGAGGGACAGATTTCCTTATGGCCCCTGACTGGAATTCACCCCAGCAACCCCTGTCTCGGGCTGATGCTTGACTCAGCTGAGCTATCCTCAGTGCCTGGGCCGACACTCAAACCGATCTAGCTACTGGCTGCGAGAGGGGAAAAGTGAGGGGAAGAGAAGCAGATGATCACTTCTCATGTGTGCCCTGACTGGGGATTAACCTGAGATGTCCGCACGTCAGGCCAATATTCTATACACTGAGCAAACTGGCCAGGCCCACCCAAATTCTTAAATATTATTTACAAAAAGAACACTTCTAAACACTATATTTTAGGTTACTTTCAATACCATATATACTTTTATAATAGGCAACACACTAATACAATGATTATAAAATTAATGAGTACATTTATTCTAACACTGGAATAAAAGTGCTCTATATTATTATTCTCCTTATTTTTTTATTTCTTGTCTTGTCTTCCTAGGTTTCCATTAAAACCTAGGTTTTCATTAAAGCCCCTGCATGGGGCTTTGAAACCTTACCAGATCTTTAAGGAAATGGTATCATTTCACATAACCAGGTTTCAGATTTGGGTTATGGAGTGTTTAATTCTTGGTTGAGAATTTTGAGGCTGCTAACAAATAGTAAATTATTTTTATATTAAATTTTAATCATTATATCCTGAGAATTTTAAACTTTACTTTTTATTTAAAAAAGCTTTACTTTTTATTTATAAAAGCTTTACTTTTTTTAGACTTGGTAGCTTTCTAAAAGTAAGGAATTCTTTTAAATTTTAGTCTGTCCATTGCCCTGTCATGTTGATGTATTAGTATGGTTTGTTTGTACTATTAAAATCGTTTGTATTTCTTATTAGTCTTTCATTATCATTAGTTAGATGATCAAGAATTGCCAACTCCTAGGAGATGAGGGATGGTGTCTGCATAGTCAGCTTTACTCTTTTGCACACTTGGTTAATTTATCATTTTAGAACACTCTGTTGAGCCCTCCTTTTACTTGATTATTGTGTGTGACCACTGAAGCTGACTAGCTGTGGACACTCTTGGAATCTGATTAACTGTAAGTGCTGATCAGGCTTTCCTTTGCTTGCTCCTGAATCTCCTTTTGCCCAGATAACTTGGCTTGCTTATGTACTCTGTGACGATCAAATAAAGTTCAAACCTAAACTTTATCAGAAGATGTTTAATTAATACTTTTTTATATTAACAATTTCTCATATATTCAGATTAATAAAATATTAAGCATATTCCATTAAATTTACTCACTTTTCTTGTGTATTATAATACCTTTTGGTTATCTTATATAATATAAACTTTTCTTGTTTATTATTAAGAACTTAGACTTTCCTGGATTCAATCTGTTTAGTTAACTATAACTGTAATAATAATAATTATCATTAATCTTACTTTAATGCTCAAACAGTATAAATTTGGCTATTAAGAACTCCTGTAATTTGTCTCCCTTTATTTCAACACTTTTTCTGACCCTTAAAAAATGAATGCTGTGTCTTGTAACACCCTTAAAGTTCAATTTCCTTATCTATAAAGTCATTAGCAACACACATATTCACAGGTCCATACTGATGCTCTTATGCCCTAGAGCTGGAACCATCCACCTTTGAAGAGTCCTCATCCTTATTGTAGTGTGCATGTACTTGTGTACATGTAGATTAGAGACCAAAATATGGATGCTAGAGGCTTTAAGTGGGATTTGGGTCACTTACAATAGTTGCAAAGTTGGTATTTATACTGTTGTTTTTATTTTTCCCACTCAACATGTCATATATCTGTATTGTTACACACATGTGCCAATATGCACACATAATATGACTAAAACTGTATATGATAAAATATATACCTAAGAAAGAATAAAAATATGTAAAAGCCTAAGACCAAGAAAGATTTTCAAACATTCAGAGGTAGATGGCTCTGGGAAGGTGGTGGCAGAGTTTCTTAGTGTCCCCACATCTCCCCATATAAGCAGGTACAGGAATGAGGCCAGCATAACCTAAAACACATGGACAACATCTATCACTAAACTAAAAATAGGTTAACTATATACTCCAAACTATAAGCAGGAGAAGAACAGCCATCATGACCAAGAAGAACCAATGTTGTCAGCAGAGATGTGAGAGAAAGCAGAGAAAAGACAAAGAGGGTCTGATGCTCCCAGAGCTAAAGGATACCCAAATTACCATCAAGTACTCACTGCTAAACTCATCAGGACAGTTTGAGGTTAGCTGCTAGACCTGGGGAAGAGATTTGCAGACCTTAATTCACAGAGTAAGCTAAGGAACCACGGTATGCAAGATGGCGCTGGAGATCTGGGCTTTGTGAACACTTAACAGTAATCAGCTACAATCTCTTCCAGTGTCAAATCCTGCATCAAGTAAAAAATACTGAGACTGGAACCCCACCAGGAAGAAAAGGTAAAGAGAAACCTTGGAGGGAAGAAAGGAACCAGTGTTAGCAGATCTCAGGAAAACATGAGCTTTTGCTTTAAACACATTTTGAAAATAAGCAGAAAAATGAGTTCTAGAGCCATGAATCTAAGAAAGCTATAGTGATCTGCCCCTTTCTAATACAGTAGTACCTTGAGATACGAATTTAATTTGTTCTGTAACTGAGCTCGTAAGTCAATCAACTCATATATCAAACTGCCGATACTGGACCCGTGCACCAACGCGCCAACTAGCGGCAGCTTTCCGAATCACGACTCATATCTTGGAATTTCGCTCAGATCTCGAACAAAAATATGGACCGAGTTGCAGCTCATATCTTAAAAAAATTTGTATGTTGGTCTGTTTGTATCTCAAATACAGGAAAATGTATATAATCTATGAAAGGCACAAGAGAAAAGGATTTTTATGATAAAGAAGTTTTTATAATAAGAAGGAATATGAGCAAAAAAATATCCTTACAGGCCATGAAGTCACACCAGGACAATCTGAACACAAAAATAGATAATAACAACGGTAGCCAAACTTTTCAAAGTGAGATAAAATGATTTTAGAAAGTTTTAATAGCTATGATACAATATAAATCTTAATTCTAAAAATTTGAAAATTGGATAATTGGAGAAGAGATAAAGATACAGGAATATTTAACTTTAAGCTCATAGAATGTAGAAAATTATTAACAATTCATTTCAAAATTTAGGAATAAGCCAGGAAGAAAATAAGAATGAAACAATAAACATGTAATACATGCTTTAAGAGAAACGTAAAGTGAAAAAGTTAACCTAAAGAACCAGCAGGATGATATTCTAAATAAGTGATAAAACTAAAAAAAAAGAGAAACATAAATTTTAAAAGAAATAAGGTATTAAAAGTATTTGAGAAACAGTGACAGTTATAGATAAGAGGTAAAGAGACCCTCAACATTACATAAAAGGCGATCCTGAGGACACACATGAAAGCAGTGGATGAGGACAAATAAGAGAAAATATAAATCAAGAAAATATTTCTGAAACAAAAGATGGCTTGATCCTACACGTTGAAAGGGCAACTGCGTTCCTGCTCATGAACCAGCTAATTCTACTTGGAGCATGTGTCTTTTTTGTAATACTTTGCCAAATGCAGTTGATAGAAACTAATACTTGCTACAAATGTTTTTGTCTTTCAACTTCTTCCCCTGAAGCTTTAAGTCTAGTAGGTACATTAACTTCTCTTTAATTTTTTTTTTCTGGTGACAATTGTACCATATGTTTTGTTACAACATGACATGGATCTCCATTTTTACAGCCTCAGATAAAATTATTCTCAGTGACCATCACCCAACCCCTAACCTAGTGCCACATACTCTTTTTTATTGTAGCACTGCAATTCTGGTACTAATACTGTATTAGCCAGCATCATGGCTATAATAATCCATGGTTATAATAATCCCCTAATCTCGGTGGTTTAAAAAAGAAGAAATGTGTGTCTTTATTGCAGGTTGGATGGAAACTCCACTTTATAGTTTTCTCTTTATTGCAGGTTGGCTGGAAACTCCACTTTATGGTTTTCTTGTTCTAGGACCTAGATTTCCAACTGGATAATTGCCAGTAGCCATGACAAAGGGAAAGAGAGTTACTGAGGTCTTTGGACCAATAATTAGCTGTTACAATTCAGAATTGATGCATGTCTTTTTAATAACTCATTTAGAAGCGCTAATAACATGGCCCTGTCTGAACACAAAGCTGTCAGGAAAAGTATTCCTATCCTGGAACTGTAAGGGGAATGAAACAGAAGTATTTATCAAACAGCACTAATGGCTTCCAACACAAACTGGAACAAATGCTATTGCATACTTTGATTTTATCAGCTAACAATATTTTAGAATTCTTCCCATCAGCACATGTTTACACCATTTTCCACAGCTGCATAGTAATCTGTTGTATAGCTATAATCATAATCTATTTAATCTTTCTGCCACTGGTGAATATTTCAAACTTTCTATCAATATTGCTATAGTGCACCGCTTTATATATAAATCTCTTTGAATAAGTGGAAGTATACCTTTAAGATATGAGAAAGAAAGGGATAGACCCTGACATCCCTTACAGCTAGGCTCTAGTGTTGTTTAAAGCTGGCATGGTATGCACAGTTAGGTTATATTGTTCTCCTGTTGGACATAAACAGTCTCATACCAACATCACACAGAGTCACTCTGAAGCCAGGATAAATCAGTCAACAAGACTGTGTCAGACAAAAACAAGGTCATGGTAAAACATCACAACAAATACCAAACAACTCTTCTTCTGCTTGATCAGACTGTTGCTTTAATAATTCCAGTTTTAGCCTCATTTTAGTCTGCCATGCCTGTAGATAAGATTGCGATAATCATAGTCTCAAATTTCTGACAGTACCCAATCCAGAGGAAAACTCCACTTCCTTAGGCTCTCCCCTGAATCATCAATTGAAGCCAAAATTCTTTAACAAGAAGTTAGAAATGACACTCTCTTGTTAAGACACCTCACAGTTTCCTGTGATATGTCTTCTCTCTCCCTCACTGTAATAAGTCCAACTAGTTCAATTACAGGTACATTTCTGGTGCTCTTTGACTGAAGGACATTCATTGACAGATGTATTATTTGAAGTCATATTGCTTAGTCATAAGGTAGTATGTTTTAATTTAGAGTGATTTTACCAATTGCTCTTCAAAAAGATTGTACAATTTATATACTCCTATTCAGGGTTCATGAAAGGGTCTGTTTTCTCACAGCTTTGCCACATTGCTTAGCACTGAAAAATAATGGCTGCTTCTTTTGACTTATTCTTTAATTATATTATACATTTCTTTAAGTATAACTGAAGTTAAGCAGCTTTTTAGAATTTTAACTCATTTTTCTTCTTTCTTTCTTCTTTCTTTCTTTCTTTCTTTCTTTCTTTCTTTCTTTCTTTCTTTCTTTCTTTCTTTCTTTCTTTCTTCCTTTTTTTAATTGCATGGGAAGTGGGAAGGTAGAGAGACAGACTCTTGCTAGTGCCCCAACCAAGATCCACTTGTCAAGCCTTCTATGAGGAGATGCTCAGCAACTGAGCTGTTTTAGCACCTGAGCTGCTTTAGCGAGGCCATGAAGCTATCCTCAGTGCTAGGGGCCAACTTGCTAAAGCATTTGAGCCATGGCTGCAGGAAAGGAAGAGAAAGAGAAGGAGGAGGAGGAAGGATGGAGAAGTAGATGATCACTTCTTCTGTGTGCCCTGACCAGGAATCAAACCCAGGACATTCACATGCTGGGCCAACGCTCTGCTGCTGAGCCAACCAGCCAGGGCTTGTTCTTGTATTTCAGGTCCTTGCAACAAATGCCTTTGATTCTCACACTTTTCACACTGATAATTTCACATCTTTTGGCACTATCTTTTCTTAACAGTTTCCCTCCAAATTAGGTGATTAGCTTTCAGTTTCCTTATTGGTTTTCTTTGAACCTGGTGGATTACCATTGGGACTCTGAATCTATTTCTTTTTCCCTACAACAGTAATCCCTAAAGAAAATATGGTGAAACTACCCTTTGCCAGCGTCAGCTATGTATTATTATGGAGCATTGGTTGAGGAGAAGCCCTGGAACTCTGAATAGCTTAAGTTAAATGGTAATACCATATTTTGGCCATAGTCCAAGTTAAAGCCCACAACTTCATTGGACATAGTTACATACAAAGAGACACTTTTACACACTTTTTGGAGGAAGAGAAATTTACTCTATCTTCTGCAAGAGCTAAAGAATTTCTTCCTTGTCTTAGTAGGTACAAAGCAAAGTTTTGAAGCCTGGAACACAGAAGCTACTATCAACTCTGATGGACAAGAGTGAATCTACTGTCACCATGTGCAGCCTGAGGATGAAGCAGACACTGGGGAAGGCTGCGGGAAGGAGGGGAGAGAAATGATGCTGATATCATTTGAATCGCTGGATCCAGCCCTGCCTGAACCTCGTTTGCATCTGCATTTTTTTTTTCATTTACATAAGACAGTAAATATCTTCCCCTATAAAAAGCCAATTGGATTTGAATTTTATGCCACATGCAGCCAAAGAATTGCTGACATTGATTAACTTTTATTTTCTGTCTGTTATCTTTTGTATTCTAATTTCATTTCACTGTAAGTTAAATGTTGCACTTGGTGGGTTACAACCTGATTCTGGCTTATAGCTAATTTCCTTTTGGACTACCAGAATAACCTACAGCATATATTTTTCCTTAATGTGAATAAACTGCCAACATTTAAAAATTTAAATTTCCATAAATATGCACTTTTTGTCAACACTGAGCCCACAATTCCAACTGGCTAGAACTAAGCAGCAACTACAATATTGAAACGAGTACATTGGTTCCAGTTTTCCAGTTCCCATCCCTTTACTGCCTTCCATGGGGCATATGCCCCTTGTTTATTTTCCTGTGTGGCCCCCCTGGGCTTTTGAGTTTGTGATCCTGATCTACAGCATGGTAGGTAATGAGAATAAAGACAAAGAGTGAATCCTGGCTTATTCCTAAGTAGAATAAAAAAAACAATGACCCATATAGGCCATCGTCACTACTTTGACTAATCTCTGTTTGTCTTTCTCAAAGTATCCAGGGAGTTGCCATTCCTACAGAGTGTACTTAATTACAAATAAATTGAAAAATTAAGAATTGCTTTCTCAAAACTTGTGAAATGGAAAGACAGTTATTGTAAGAAGATTTAAAGTTATTTTCTTCTGCTTAATTTGATGCCTTATATACATAAAAAGCCATCTCATAATTAAATGCTGCTTTATGAATGTGCTAATGGTGGCATAAAGCTTTTTAAATATAAAAATATCACTCCATTCTTATCTCCAACACATTCTGCTTTATATAAATCCAGCATGACTGAGTCTAAACGACAGTCAGAGGTACACTTTAGTTCTCCAAAGAAAGGCTTCACTAACAAGCAAATGTAATTGCAAGATGTTATCAGCCCTTCCAAGCAAGAGAATAAAATTAGTCCAAGTCTGGTGACCCTCTGGAAGGATTGGTTGCCCTCTCTAAGTCAGAGGGCATAGGGATATTTTCTAAGAGAATTCTGTCCCGATAAAGACCAGACACCCTGAGTCCTGGTGGATGGAACAGCGTTATACAGATAAGAGCTTTCTTTTTAAAATAAGAAAGAAAAATTAAAATAAAACTCAGTGAAGCGGCAGAGGAGGTAGTGGCTGCCGTTGTCTGCGGGAAGCTGTTTGCACAGGCCTGTCTGCCGCGGGGTGGAGGCGCTCGCAAGGGGGGGAGGGTGTAACTCAGGTCTGGGTTCGGGTGCAGCGCAGTTTTCCCCGATGGCCCACTGTGTGTCCTTCCTCGTTCAGCTGTCCATTTCCTGTGCCCACCTCATTGACAAGGGTATCGGCTCCGAGTCTGACCCACTCTGCATCCTTTCACAGGATGTGAGAGGGGGCAGCTGGGCTGAGCTTGGCCGAATTGAGTGAGGACAGAACTGCTCGAGCCCGGAGTTCTCCAGGACTCTGCAGCTTGAGTACCACTTTGAAACGCTCTAGAAGCTCCGATTTGGTGTCTTTGACATAGACAACAAGACACCTGGGCTGGGGATGATGCTTTCCAAGGAGAGGCCGAGTGTTCCCTGGGACAGACTGTATCCAGCCAGGTACTAACTCTGCCCTTGATGCTAAAGGCTGGGAAAGCTGCTGGGCAGGGGACCATCACGGTCTCAGCTCAAGAGTTGAAGGACAGTCATGTAGTGACCATGGAGGTGGAGGTCAGAAACCTAGATAAGGACTTCCTGGGGAAAGCGGATCCGTTCTTGGAGTTCTTCCTCCAGGGTGACGGGAAACGGCACCTGACATACAGATCAGAGGTAATCAAACACCACCTGAACCCTACGTGGGAGCGCTTCTCTGTCCCTCCCCAGCGTTTCTGTGGGCGACACCACGGCACACCCATCCAGGTGCGATGCTCAGACTATGACAGCGACGGTTCACACGGCCTCACTGGTACCTTCCACACCGGCTTGGCCGAGCTGCAGGCAGCCCAGCTGAATCTGAATGCATCCACCCTGAGAAACAGCAGAAAAAGAAAAGCTACAGGAACTCTGAAACTGTTCGTGTCAAGATTTGCCAGGTAGAAACAGAGTATTCATTCCTGGACTATGTGATGGGAGGCTGTCAGATCAACTTCACACTGGGCGTGGACTTCACAGCTCCAATGGAGACCCCCCTCGCCGGACTCCCTGAACTACCTGAGCCCGACAAGGGTCAAGGAGTGCCTGACAGCGCTGTGGAGTGTGGGCAGCGTGGTTCAGGACGATGACTCGGACAAGCTATTCCCAGCATTTGGATTCGGGGCCCAGGTGCCCCCTGACTGGCAGGTCTCTCACGAATTTGCCTCCAAACTTCAACCCCAGTAACCCCTACTATGCAGGAATCCAGGGTATCGTGGATGCCTACCGTCAGGCTCTGCCCCAGGTTCGCCTCTATGGCCCTACAAATTATGCGCCCTTCATCAACCACGTGGCCAGGTTTGGAGCCCACGCTGCGCATCAGAGGACTGCTTCGCAATACTTTGTGCTGCTGACGCTGCCGTGACCGACGTGGAGGCCACACGCGAGGCTGTGGTCTGGGCCTCTCACCTGCCCAGGTCCGTAATCATCGTGGGAGTGGTCAGTGCTGACTTCAAGGCCATGGAGCAGCTGGATGCTGATGGGGGACCCCTGCGCACACGCGCCAGGGAGGGAGCCGCCCCTGACATAGTGCAGTTTGTGCCTTACCGCAGCTTCCAGAGTGCCCCTCTGGCGGCACTGGCGCAGGCTGTGCTTGCAGAAGTCCCTGCGCAGCTGGTCTTCTACTTCAAGGCCCAAGGGTGGGCCCTATGCATGCCACTTCCACCCCCAGCCATGGACCCCGCACAGGGCCCTGCACAGGCCCCTCAGGCCTAGAGTCACTTGGAGGGTAGGTTATGGCTGGTCCTCAGCCCTGTGTCCCCAACATCTGTATGTACAAGCGCCCACCCCTGCACACACCCAGTGCCAGCACTTTATATTTTATACTTTATACTTGCTCCTGCTGTTGCTGCTCTTGATCCCACCCTCTTGCCCGTGGAGCCCTCATTCAATAAAGATCAATATGGCAAAAACAAACAAACAAACAAACAAAAAACTATCACACTTAAAACTTTGTTTTGGACTGATAGCATTTGAATAATGTATAACTCTAGTAAGTATCTTTTTAAGTGTATTATTATTATTATTATTATTGATTCTAGAGAGATAGGAAGGGAGAGAGAGAGAGAGAAACATGGATCTGTTCCTGTATGTGCCTTGACCAGAAATTGAACCAGCAGTCTCTGCACTTGAGAACAATGCTATAACCAACTGAGCTATCCAGGCCGGGCTCTAGCAAGTATCTTTAATATATACAGTCTAACATTAAATGTAAAAATGTATACTTTATTAAATATTCTATAAATAAGTTATTAATGTCATTCATGTGTTATTTTCAAGAAGAAAACTGCCTGACCTGTGGTGGCACAGTGGATAAAGCGTCGACCTGGAAATGCTGAGGTCGCCGGTTCAAAACCCTGGGCTTGCCTGGTCAAGGCACATATGGGAGTTGATGCTTCCAGCTCCATCTCTCCTCTCTCTCTCTCTCTCTCTCTCTCTCTCTCTCTCTCTCTCCCTCTCCTCTCTAAAATGGATAAATAATTTAAAAAAAAAAAAAAAAAAAAAAAAAAAGAAAACTATGTGTTTATTTCCTTAAATTAAAATTCAAATTAAAGACCTACAAAATCTGTTTAGCATTCAGAATCTAATTCTTCCATTGATGAGTTTGAATATAGAGTTGAAAATGATGAATAAGAAATATGAAATTAAATGCTACTAAATCATAATAATACCTACTAGTACTGAGTGCTTATAAAATGCCAGGCATGGTATTAAAAACTCTATATGTGGCCCTGGCAGGTTGGCTCAGTGGTAGAGCGTTGGCCTGGCGTGCAGGAGTCCTGGGTTCGATTCCCGGCCAGGGCACACAGGAGAGGTGCCCATTTGCTTCTCCACCCCTCCCCCTCTCCTTCCTCTCTGTCTCTGTCTTCCCCTCCCGCAGCCTAGCCTCCAGTGGAGCAAAGATTGCCCGGGCGCTGAGGATGGCTCTGTGGCCTCTGCCTCAGGCGCTAGAATGACTCTGGATGCAACAGAGTGATGCCCCGAAGGGGCAGAGCATCTCCCCCTGGTGGGCATGCCGGGTGGATCCCAGTTGGGCGCATACGGGAGTCTGTCTGACTGCCTCTCCGTTTCCAGCTTCGGAAAAATGAATAAACAAACAAACAAACAAACAAAAAACCTCTATATGCATTTGTCATAGAGTCTTTACAACACATCCTTATCATTCTTACTTTACTTGACAAAAGACTCTAGAAGGACTTGGAATATTCTTATGTTATGGGGCAGGTGGTTACTACCTCTGAGATCTTTGCCCAGATATCAATAGAAAGACATTTATGAGAGGAATGCAAGTAGGAGATACATTTATGCCCTAGATAATTCAGTAGCTAGTTACTTTCTCTAGAATTTCCTTTTGGTTATTCATTTAGTCAAGTTTCTCAAAAAACCTAGATAACTACCAAAATAACTGCTAGTCAAGCAAAGCTGGGCCATTACCTACTGTTATTATATTATTCTATTCCTACTGTTAGAAAGACTATCACCTTGATAGGGTCTGAACAGTGTCCCCAAAAGAGGTCAGAGGCAGATATTTGTAGGGTGTGAGGTCTGGACTTCGGTGGTTTAATCCTTATCCTTCAAGGTAGTCATCTGCTTGGATTTGAGAAAATTCATGCTCTAAATCAGGGGTCCCCAAACTTTTTACACAGGGGGCCAGTTCACTGTCCCTCAGACCGTTGGAGGGCCAGACTATAAAAAAAACTATGAACAAATCCCTATGCACACTGCACATATCTTATTTTAAAGTAAAAAAAAAACAAAATGAGAACAAATACAATATTTAAAATAAAGAACAAGTAAATTTAAATCAACAAACTGACCAGTATTTCAATGGGAACTATGCTCCTCTCACTGACCACCAATGAAAGAGGTGCCCCTATTGGAGGTGCAGCGGGGGCTGGATATATGGCCTCAGGGGGCCGCATGTGGCCCGCGGGCCGTAGTTTGGGGACCCCTGCTCTAAATAGTTTAAAAGGGGTGGTCACAGAGAGGTGAGGATTCTGAAGTGCTACTTAGTGAGTCAACTATTATTTCATCAGTAAGCATCTTGCCCAGATGAGCAAGCTACTGCTCTAAGAAAAGTACTAGCTGAATAGTTTATTTTTTTGAATGAGTTTTCTTGAAATTCCTGAAATAAATTGAAGAGTGGCTAACTGTGCCACTGCAAAATATGCCTCCTTAGTATATTTTGAGCTGATTACATTAGAGTAGGCAGTTAGACAATTAACCAAAGAGGGGACAAATGCAGCAGTCACCCTAGGGAATAATGGGCATCTGTCCACCAAACAGAGCAAAACATCAAGTCAACTAGGCAGGGAAGATAGCTTTATAGTCTGTGGATCACGGGGATGGGCCAGCATTGTTCCTCTGGATTAATGATTAATGGGGGAAGGCAAAAAACAGTGAGGTGGGATTCCTTTAACTGAGTGCACGCATAGTAAAAGTCAAGATGGCATAGGGGGATTTCTTTTACTAAGCATACATGTCAAATGAGGAAGCAGAACTATGAGGCATGTGTGGAAGGAGCTAAATTAGTGACCAAAAAGGGGGAGTTCAAAACCTAGGACAGTCTGGGAAAAGGATGAGATCAGGTAAGAACACAAGCTCTTGGAAAATCCAGGAAAGAAACTGCAGAGGGGGAGGGCACCAGCACAAGCCCAGGAAAAACCAGGAGAGAATTATCATCTGAAAGAAAGCCTGAACCCAGGGAAATATATTGCTCACAAAAATTAGGGGATATTTCAAAATGAATATGAAGCAATAAAATATCCCCTAATTTTTGTGAGCAGTATATATGGAAACCAGACAACCCAACCCATGCTCTCCTTGGAGCACACGTTTCTTTCCTTCTCTCACACGACCTTTTCACCTTCTTTTCTCCTAAACTTTAAAGGTCCCCACAAGACTTGCAACCAGGGGAGCAGCAAGCGGTGGCAGAGGACTCTCCTTTTGCTTCTGTAACTTCCTTTTCCTGGACCCACACAGCTGCGACCCAGCCAGCCTCTCCCAGTCTCTCTGAGTGTGCACTCTCATTGCTCTTCGTTCTGAGAAACCTGGCCACTATCTCTTAACACTCCTCCTAAGTGACTGTCCCTGAAATCCTTTCCTGGGACACCACCAAAGAATCTATTGGCTCCTCTGGTCACAATTTTTTTTAAGGAACTGCACACACAGGAGAAGCTCTGAAAACAGAGTAGAAGTTATTCTTTTGTGAGGAAAAGCAACATTGATAAAGGAAATTTACACGGGGTGGCTGTGCCAGGAAAAAAGCTACTACCAGAAATAGCGTTTTTACTCAGAAACTTCCTGCATGGCAGGACAACCCTTGTTGACTGAACATATTCCCCTCTCGCCTTCCTCTGAGTCACCTTCCCCCAGTTGAACCCTCAGACCCCTGCTTTTTTCCTCAGCTCAGGATGGTATATAAGCCTCAATCATCTGGCTGCCTTTTGAGTTTCATATCTTTGTGGGGCTCCCTTATGTGCAAACAAATTAAAATGTTTTTCTTCTGTTAATCTGTTTTTATTACAGATGGTTCTCAGCCAAAAACTCAGAATCGTAGAGGAAAATCAATTTTCCTTCCCTATAAAGCAATGAAGTAATTTAGTAGTCTAGAGTCTTATCTTGCTGGGGGGAAAAAGAGTAAAGTTATTTGATGCAGGCAACCTTAGTTTTGTTGAAATAACTTTCTAGGCCCAAAATGGACCTGCTACCTGGGGTGCCACGTCAGCAAACCACAATTTAGGTAACTTTCATGTTCCTGTAAATGCTCTGCTTGGCCGGAAATGCAATATATTTAGTCAGCCTATCCCCAATACCAACCCAACTCTAGGCTCTGTGTGTATTTCCTTGTTTCTTGTTCATTTTATACTTTTCTCTTCCTTATTTCTTTTTTTTTCCTTTCTATAAAAGCTTGCCATTTTTTCTATTGCCTTGATGTTCTCTGAATGGAGACTGTCCACTTCACAAAGTGTTAAATCAAGTTTGTTTGTATCACCTAAATTGTTTTTTTATTCATGTTTTTTAGAGTTCTTGTTTTGGTAGTAAAATGATGTGACTACGTGTATTCTTATTTTTCAGAGATATATAAAGATGTTTGGAAAGAAAGCTGGGTGCTGTAGAATGAGTTAGGGCTTTGTAGCTACTGAGTTCTATGTATAGTCCTTGGAAAATCACTAAATTTCCTGATTTTTAAGACTAGAGATCAACCGTGCCACCGTACTTAACTATTTATTTCAGGTAATCATTCTTCAAGAAGATAGGAATGTAAACTAATACAAAATTCCACTTTTGCTTCAGGAAATTCTTGCAAACTAGTTTTTTGGGCAAAGATTTGCTCATTCTGGCCAACATTCTTTAGAACAGATTACTCATCTGGGCAAACAACTCGCTTACTTATCAAAAAACTTTACTGTCAAGACTCTGTAATTTTCATCTTGCTGTATCTTCCAATTTTCAATTATGATGTCACAAACTTTGCCTACTCCTAGTCAGTTTTCTGCCAGAGAAGACCACACTAAAACACTGACTCTCAGACTCCATTCCTTATACATACTCTTTGGTGCCTTCCCTTACTCTAGCAGGTTTACTAAGCTTACTTTTGCTTGAACAAGAGGAAGGGGGACAGAGGAGGGGACAGAGAGAGAGACAGAGAAAAGCAAGAACTTGTTGTTCCACTTAATTGTGCACCTACTAATTGCTTCTCATATGTGCCCTGATGGGGGCTTACACTGGTGACCTTGGGGTCAAGCCAGGCCCTTGGGATTGAATCAGAGACCTCGGTGTTCCAGGAGGATGTTCTATCCACTGCATCACCATACAGGGCTCGAGCAACAGGTTTTATGGAGGTCTGTCTTTGGAATTAATAATAGACATCTTTAAAAAGGAAATGGTAATAAATACCTTTTAGTGTGGTTATAACAATTAGAATATATACAAATAAAAGTACTGAGCATAATGTGTGACATAAGGCAAGGACTCTTTAAACAGTAGTCATTATTTTAAAAAGTTGTGAAAAGATCATATTCTGCTCAGCAGCCCAAGACCAGTGAAGATGTCTTTAATATCCCTTTGGTAGAATTAAAGAATTTAAGAAATTAAGACATTAATAAAAGGAGGGCTAGAATCTTGGGAGATTACATGTGAACACATAAAGGTCCTTGAAAACCTTTCCTTACACTTGCCAAAATGAAACAATAACATATAATACATGCACTAAATCAAGAGAGTAATACTTGCATTTGCATGTTTTAAATACAATTAAATGTAAGTTCTAATTACCCTTTCCAGCTGCTTAGAGGAAACAACAAGTTTTCTCTCTCAGTTTCAAGGATGCTATATTCGCTTGACTTGGTTAGATATACTATGCTATGCAGAGTTAGCCAAACTCAAGTTTACGGACACAGTCCTTCAAACTGCTAAGTCAGTCCAAGAGTTCAGATACCAACTGCAAGTTTGTGGGTTTCCCAAAACTAGCATCAATTTCGATAATTCCCTAGACCCACTCACAGAATTCAGGAAAGGCTATACTTAAGATTATAGTTTTATTGTAGCCGAAGGATCCGAGTTAAAACCAGGCCAACGAAAAGAAGCACAGAGCGGAATCTGTGGTTGGGAGGTCACAAACATGCCGCTTCTGTGTCCTCAGGGATGTGAAAGCCTTCTGGCACTGAATGTGCCAGTCTGTGCATAAAGTATCGCCAACCCAGGAAGCTCATCTGAGCATCAGTTTACAGATTTTTTATTAAGACATTATTACATGGCATCATTGATTGAATTGTTGCCCATAGAGGTGAATGTGCTATCTACCCCCAGTCCCCTCCCCAGAGGTCAGGCTGATGACACATAGCTCAAATCTTCAATTGTCTAGTCACATGGTTAATTAATTATTTTTGGTGTGCCCAGCCCTTTCTTGAGTCATCTTACAGCCATCAACTACCTAGGGGCCCACCATGAATCATCTCATTATCATAAAATGTTATGTGTAGTCTGAGGGATCCACCCTAAATAACAAAGAGACTCCTATCACATGGAAAGTTCTAAATGTTTAGAGGTTATCTAGCAGGAGCAAGGACAAAGTCCAAACCCTTTTTTTGGTTATAGTTAACACTTCACTATAAAATGCTTAATAACATTTATAGGCAAGTACTTTATACATTATCTCTTAATTTTTCACTAGGATTACCATGATAAAATATTATAAATCACATTTGAATGGGTAAGAAACCGATTGCTTTACCTAAGACTATAATTGAGTACATAGCTATTCTATAATAAGAATTCTGATCTATCAAGCTTCAAAGATCACAGCCTTGTTACTATCTCTAACCTTTAATTGTCAATAAATATAAACAAATACTCTATGTTCCAACATAATCCTCACTCCAATACCTCCTATAGCTGGTCATCCATCCAAATATTCATTTTTTATGTTTTTTGGTTTGTTTTTTGCTTGCAAAGTGAAAATATCTGTTAACCTGAGTTACACTCCTTAGATAAGAACTTGGAGTGACAATAAAATATACTCTATAAATTTTTGCTGGTAAGGAAAAGCATACTTGTATAATTTAAGGGATACATCTTTTAGTGTTCTCTGATTGTAAGGAACAGAAAACACTTCTGGATAAGAAGTGCAAGAGTGAAATTTCTTGAAAGGATTTGTGTATTACTCCAGCTCACTGGAGTGGAAAAAACCTACTCAAGACACAAATTTATGTCAAGAGGAAGAGAGAGGGAGGCCTGCCGAGGGAGTCAAAGAGAGACCTCCTGAATCTCCTTCTCCTTCAGCTTTTATTATCAGAAGCAGAATAGAGGTGACAGGATTACAGGGGAGGGGGATCAGGTGACAAGGGGAACAATGATTAATGGTCATTTTGCTGACACGGAGAAAGGGCTAATTTGGTCAGTACATTCCTTTTCTTTTGCTAATTAACAAGCACAAAGGAAGGGGCAATCCAGAACCTCTAGGCTAATTTTCTAAAGCCTGTTCACATGCATTCCTTTGTGTCTACACAAAGGTCACCCAGTCACACTTTCTTGGTGTTTGCTTCCCAGAGACACTCACTCAGGGCTTTTACAGTAACTAAAGTTCCCCGATCCAAGTCATAGAGGGTTCAAGGTTAGATGGGTGATTCCCTGCAGATATGAGGTAATTCATAGAATTAAAGGGGAAGCCAAGGCACCAGGTATTAAAACTCCCTGGACAGAGGGGCCACTGGATTCATTTGAGCTATGCCCCTGTAGGGCCAGGAGCTGTGGCTGTCATCACAGCTGCCTGGCTTTTGCAGGTTCGCATTTGATTCAGCCATATTGTAATGAAGCAACAGAGCCAAGAACTGGTGGGCCATTACCTTTTATTCTAGACTCGTACTGGCCAACTAGCAAAAAACAAACACATGGGGCACCAAAACCCACTCACATATTCCTCTGGTTCGACAACCAGGAGAATCTTTCTAGTTTTCCTAGAATCAAAGGCCCCACCAGCCTTATTCACCTTGGTTCCTCATCTCCTTCTCTCTGCAGGTCTCCATCGTGGCTGCCTGCCTCCTCTACCACCACATGGTCTCTCCTCTGGAACAACGTGGTCTCCTCTCTAAAATGGCCTCCTAGCTCTTCCTTTTAAAACCTTTTGGCAGGACAATTTCTCCCCCAGCACACATTAGCATAACCAAGCTCCTTCCCAAGCATGAAGGTAACAAGCCACCCCACATTGGCAGCGCCATTTTTAATTTAAAGTGAGCAAAACCAAATAACATAAATTCTACAAACTTATTTGCCCAATAGCCCCTAAACCTTGACAGCCATAACCAGTCTTCATGGAAGGGAGGAAGGGTAATTCCTAATAAAAAAATCAGTTGCTACGATATAGCCAGCACTCATGGCCATTCACATGCAGGTTCTCATTGAATTCAGGCAGACGGTAAACAGTAGAGTAAAAAAATGATGGGCCATTTTTTTATTAAAGTCTTGCACCAGCCGACGAGCAACACACACAGGGAAACACTTCCCTCTTCATTCATTCAGAGCTCACAAATCCCTGACACATTCTCCAGTTACACACCAGAAGAATCTTCTCTGGTTCCTCCTAGAATCAAAGGCTTCATCAGTCTCAGCGGAGCTCACAAAAGCCCCTCAGCTCTGGTTCCCCATCTGCACACCTTCATTCTCTCTGTTCTCATTTTGCAAATATGTCTTTTCTCTCTCTGCATAAACTGGCTTCTTCCTCAGCACTCTGCATTCTCTCTGCTCTCCCTGCAAAACATGGCTTCTCTCTAGCCAGCACCACTTTCTAACAATAAAAGTGAGCAAACACAAAAAATACAAAATTTAAAAACTCATTTGTCCAACACTATTATTGTAAGAGGGAATGTATGCTTATGAGAAGAAAAAAAAGAAAGAGAGATTTCAACACCAAGGGACTAGTGACAGGGGAAGTGCATATATACAAATAAGCATAAGAGGAACATTAGTCACAATCTCCATGGAAGGTTTTTTGGGGGTTTTTGGTTTTTTTTTGAATTTTTCTGAAGTTGGAAACGAGGAGGCAGTCAGACTCCCGCATGCGCCTACCGGGATCCACCAAGCTTGCCCACCAGGGGGCGATGCTCTTCCCATCTGTCACAGCCAGAGCCATTCTAGCGCCTGAGGCAGAGGCCATGGAGCCATCCTCAGCGCCCGGGCCAACTTTGCTCCAATGGAGCCTTGGCTGCGGGAGGGGAAGAGAGAGACAGAGAGGAAGGAGAGGGGGAGGGGTGGAGAAGCAGATGGGTGCTTCTCCTGTGTGCCCTGGCTGGGAATTGAACCCAGGACTCCTGCATGCCAGGCCGATGCTCTACCGCTGAGCCAACTGGCCAGGGCCCATAAAAGGTTTTTTGTTTGTTTGTTTGTTTTAAAGCTTTCACTCTTATGTATACAGAAAAAATTGAGGGAAGATGTCACAATTGGGTTAGTGGGAGTGGAGAAATTTATTCAGATAAATGAAGTCCTGAATCATTAAAATATACCCCAAACTTGAACTGGTTTACCTGATTACACTGAGCTTTATGATATAAAATAGTGTTAGCAGTCACAGCACCAAAAAGGAGGTAGCATCACAACTTCCTGCAGTACAATCTATGTAAAGCAGGTACTTGGTGCGGAAAATGTAGCTCTAAGGTGGAGTCCCAAGTTACCATTTCCACCAAGATTATTGTGCTACAAGGTGTATTGCAAAAACGTCCCAATGTCCACCCTGCTCTATGTTCACCCTGTCTGAGATGTGACACTCTAGTTTCTTCCAGGAAGACCTGAAATCTGTTTCCCAGCCCTATGACTTACTTTGGCCATGAGAATGTGCCATAAGGAAAATACCGGCAATCCTGGTTCTGAGCCTTGGCTTCCGGGGGCTTGAATACTTCAGTTTGCTCTCCTGGATCCCTGCCACCACGGTGACAACAAGTCCCATTAGCCACGAACGTGAAGTGAGGAAAACTTGGAGGTGAACAGAGTGGTCCCTGCTGAGGCCATCTGAGAGCAGCCAGCCCCGCGCTGGCCTTCAGGCTGGCTATGGAAGTCTAGGCAACCCAAATTGAGATTAGCTGAGCCCAGCCCACATCTGTAGTACACTAGGCAACCCATGTACTCGTAAGTAAAATAAATGTTTATTTTTCTATGTTCCTCTGAGGTGTTGTGTTTGTTTTGTACACAGCATTATGGGGCAATGGGTGACTGATTTGCTCTCCCGCTATATAACAGACCCTGAGGGGAGAATTCGGAAGCCTGCTCTGGTTCTTCCAAGTTTCTTCTTGCCAAGGTCCACAAATAAATAGGGAATGAGAATTTAATTATACTTTTGACTATCCTGTTTACAGGGAGCATAAAGAGGAATACCAGCAAACCAGAGCAACTATGTGGTATGAAACCAACTTTCCTATGCAAACACATAACCACAGCTCGAATTTACTTGATCATGTCCACTTTTCTCTTCACTTTGTGCCTTCTTAAACCTGGACACAGTGTCCACTTAAAATAAAAATACTCATTCATGCTATCTTAAAACATAGCTATAAGCAAATTTTTAAAAAACAGGTCTTTATTAAAAATTATTTATATGCTAAAAATAAAAATGACCCTGGCCAGTTGGCTCAGTGGTAGAGTGTCAGCCTGGCGTGTAAATGTCCTGGGTTCAATTCCTGGTCAGGGCACACAAGTGGCCATCTGCTTCTCCATCCCTCCCCCTTCTCTCTCTCTCAATCTCTCTCTCTCTCTCTCTCTCTCTCTCTCATCTCCCCCTCCTGCAGGCATGGTTCAATTGGAGCATCAAATGGGCAGAGCATCACCCCCTAGTGGGTTTGCTGGGTGGATTCCAGTTGGGGTGCATATAGGAGTCTGTCTCTTCCGTCCCTCCTCTCACTGAATAAAAAAATAAAATAAAAAAATAAATAAATAAAAAGAATAAAAATGTGTCTTTTCCAACCCAGACAACAAGCCAAAAGTGTCTCCTCAAGTTTGGAGATTAGTTTTTCTGAAATTAAAAAAAAAAAAAAAAAAAATGAAGCATGCAACTTGAAATTAGAGCTGGGAATGAACACTTTCAACTTTCCAGGTGGTATTTATTAATATACACTGCACAGCGAGGAGTCATTCAGAACTGTGCAATACACCCATATACTTCTTTCTCATTTTTATAGATCTTGAACTCTACTCCCTTTTTAGGTTCCTTCTGGAGCAGAAGTTGCTGTGCACCTATTTATTATTTATTTATTTTTATGGAGACAGAGAGAGAGAGAGTCAGAGAAAGAGGGATAGATAGGGACAGACAGACAGGAATGAAGAGAGATGAGAAGCATCAATCATCAGTTTTTTGTTGCGACACCTTAGTTGTTCATTGATTGCTTTCTCATAATGTACCTTGACAATAGGCCTTCAGCAGACCAAGTAACCCCTTGCTCGAGCCAGCGACCTTGGGTCCAAGCTGGTGAGCTCTGCTTAAACCAGATGACCTGCGCTCAAGCTTGCGACCTCGGGGTCTTGAACCTGGGTCCTCTGAATCCCAGTTCGATGCTCTATCCACTGCACTACCACCTGGTCACCTCTTTTTATAGCAGAATCAAATTGCATTCTCACATATCTTTCCTGGTTTTATTTGCATTGACTAACATCTCAACAGAGTCCCTTCCTCTCCCAAATCTATCTCTACTTCCATCTTTTTCTTAAATCACTTAAGGTAGTTTTAAAAGCATCACTCCTAAAGTGATGAGTAAACAGTTTCAGAGTACGTTTTACCTGAGTGCTCTATGGAATGTTATTTTTTCTCTTTACATTTTAACACTATCTTTAAATAACAGGTTAACAATAATAAAGATTATAGTCTTGACAGGTTATAACGAATGGAGTCAGTTTTCTGAATAAAAATAGATCATGTTTTTGTCTTTGAATACTATGATAGCTAGCTTTTCAATTATGGACTTTCTCATTGTAGTTCAGCAGTCTTATCAAATAATTATTTTTCTGCCAATTTCATGGAATAGCATTCCCAAAGGATGACACTTGTTAATCCATATTTGATAGAGAGCTATTTTGTTTTGTTCACTTATGTATTTCAAAAAAATGAATGGGATTGCAGTCTATTCCCAGAGCCCCAAAGCACGGATGCACTTGAGCGGCATCCAGGTGGGGAGCGGGGACGGGAGGCAGGTGTGCTGACACGGAACACAGAGGTGTATTGAGAGGACAATGGGGACACCTCAGAACAAAGTGACAATTTGTCTTTTAAGGTGTAAACATTCCTCACGGATACTTAAGTGGATATCTGAGAGGTCAGTAATAATGAAAAGATATTTAGATTTTCTATTAAAAAGGAGCCCTTAGTTTGAGGAGGTCTTGCTGTGACTTGAGGCAGTTGATGCCTAAATGACTAGAATTCTGCAATGGTAGGAGGTGTTTTCAAAGAAGGCCCCAAAGAGGAAATGTACAGAGAAGATAATATCCGGGCTCAGTCAAAGAAATTACAGAAACTGCTAGAAAGCTGGACCTGAAAGTATAGGAGAGGGGAGACAAAGAAAAAATGATTGTCACTAGGGCCTGGCTTAGGGGAGACTCGCAAACATGGCCAAGTGTACGGGTGAGCTACAGAAGCAGAGAAGAGAAGTCAAACTGAGGATGTACCTCTGGCCCTGGCTGGGTGGAATCAGGGCTGCTACAGAAACCTAAAGATAGGCTAGTAAGTCATTACCTGGGCCCGGGATAGGAAGCAGAAGTTAAATGGAGTATCCAACCGTCCCACAGCTGCACTTTTAAGGAGGGTAGAGGGACAGATACATATTATATGAAATGATTTATTTATGTGTCAAGAGACATGGCACTACCCAGCCTTGTTTGGCCTTGTACAACCCTTTGGGTGTAGTTTCTTCTCATAAAATGAAACTGTTGCACCAACTCCTCCCTTAGATTTCAGCTTTCATACTTGAAGAACCTGACACTAGTACCACATCCCGGTTGCATTTAACCTGTAGACCCATTTCTCAGTAGAAAAGGGGTATATTTTGCTCCCCCCCCCACCCTAGTACCACCTGGAGGAACATTTGGCTATATCTAGAGAAATTTTTGGTTGTCACAATTCAGGAAATACTACTGGCATATAGTGGGTATGGGCCAGGGATGCTGCTAAATATTTCACAAGGAACAGGGCAGCCCCGACAAAGAGTTATCTAGCCCACAGTGTCAATAGCGTTGGGGTTGAGAAACTCTGCTATAGGTCCAAATCCCTTTGCTTCCAGTTCTTATTTACTGACCAGTTAGTTCTACAGCTTTTCTAAGTATAGAAACATTGGTGTAAATAAGCATTCAATCAAAGAGAACAGATGTAAGTGGGGATCAGAGATTTTGGAAAGAAGAAAGCTTACTCTCAAAAATATCCACAAATTAGGCCTGACCTGTGGTGGTGCAGTGGGATAAAACATCGACCTGGAAATGCTGAGGTCCCCGGTTCGAAACCCTGGCTTGCCTGGTCAAGGCACATATGGGAGTTGATGCTTCTAGCTCCTCCCCCTTCTCTCTCTCTGTCTCTCCTCTCTCTCTCTCTCTCCCTCTCCTCTCTAAAATGAATAAATTAAAAAATATATATTTAAAAAAAAATCCACAAATGAGGTATGGATATCCTGATCATATTCTTCATAGAATAGCAAGGGAGAGCAGCTGTGTCCTTAATTCTCTCACAAAGTCTTAGCGATGGGAGATTTTAGGAGCAGGGAGATATAGATTCCAACATATTTGTTCTTGTTCTGTGATTAACCAGGTGTAATTGGAGTAAGTCACCCAGTCATTGAGAATTGTTAGTCAGTAACACAGAGTTAATATCTTTGATCTTCTATTAGGGTTGGAATAAAAATCAAATGAAAGAAGCTCTGAAAGTGGTTTGAGAAATTGAGTGCTGTAACTGTTTAAAAAGCGATTCGTGCTTATGTTTGACATCATTTAAAGCATTTTCCCTAGTTCTAAATATTGCTGTGTATCAAACTGAGCTCAACAAAAATTTGAATTCCACTTTGGGAAAGCACATGGTAGATATTATGCCAACAAAACAAAACAAAGAGAAGTTTCTGTTCACTGAGGTTGATAAGTTTGGGAAATGTGTCAGTTATCTATTATCATAAGGCCGCATAATAAATAATTACAAAACCTAGGTGTCATACATTTATTGCTCATGTGTCTAGGGTCTGCTGGAGGTTAGCTAGGTGGCTCCATCTTGGCTTAGCTCATTCATATATCTGGGGGTTGGCTAACTAGTTGGCTCTGTTTCATGTGTCTCTCATTCCTGTGTAGACTGGGCTTGCCCATGATCTGATGTTGATAGGTGAGGCCAAGCTTCTGCTTACATCTGGTCTGCTAACATCCCACTGGTCAAAGCAAGTCATGTGGTAGGGCCCAGCATAAAAGGGTGGGCACAACATTTCATCCACAGTGGATGCAAAGGATGCGGATACTAGGAGTGGCCCAAAATTTGGGCCAATGATGCAATCTGCTTCAGGAAACAAACGTAGTCACTAGGCTATGAGCAGTCACATCCATACCTCACGGGGATGATTATGCATCCTCTGATTTTCCAGACTGTGCATTGGATGGAATTACTGAATGTAACCCTGAGCTGACTTCCTTGAAAAGGTAATGAGTTTATTTAACATGTAAGAAGAATACTTACATATGTTTAGTGGTTAGAGAGATGGACTAGGGAATTGACAGCTAATATGCATCAAAGTTTGTGCTTCCCTTTCTCCCTAACTCTATTTAGAATCGTATGATTCATTCTTTCCAATGGAACATAAACAGAAGTAACTGTGTCATTTCCAGGATAAGGTAATTAAGAAGTAGATGTGCATTCCCTGCTCTTTCTTTTTTCCCAGCTGGAGGCAAAGCACTTTAAAGCCCTAGAAGATGGTGCAGCTACAAGATGGATAGATGCTAAATCCTTGAATCTCTGCATAGAAGAAAGTCACCCACCAAACATCAACAACAGCAGGAGACAGTGCATGAGTTTGAAATAAATGGTTGTGTTAAGACATCAAAACTTTTAGACTTATTTGTCACATCAGCTAGCATTACCCTAAGATGGCATAATTTTATTATACCACTGTTATTGATTTAAAATAGAATAAGAATTAAAACTGGTCTTTCTTAGAGGTTTAATCACATCCAGTCCTGAGAATTTAAATCTCTAACATATTCTCGCCATATGAGTATCTAATCTATTTGAGTATTTCCAGTGATGATGAGTTCACTAACTTCTGAAGCAACCATTTCTCTTTAAGAAAATTCTGTTTATAGGAAAAGTTTTCTTAGTCTATTCTATAATTACCACACTTAAGTTTATTTCCTCTTCCACAGGGCAGATCTATTATTATTTCAATATATTCTACCTCCAAAGTATAATGTCATTGCTTCTCAATTTACTAATGCCTTAAAGAAAAAAAAATTAAACTCTAAACTATCTTTGAGAAACCCAGCAGTAATTACATATCAAAACTTCAATATTCTTTGTAAATTGTGACAATCCCTAGATACAGTAATACTATGACAAGTTTACTTTTATTGTGTAGTTGAAAAAAAGAATACATTTTTAAAAACCTCATGTGTAGGATAAAAACCACAGAATAAGTTGGTGCAAGAATAAACATTTGAGATTATTAAGCACTTCAAACATAATGGTAGAAAGACACCACAAAATATGCAGAATTTTAGATTTTACAATGTTGAGACTTGATCACTTTTTGAAGTTTTCATTCTAACATTTTGACATAAAGATTTGTATTAACTAAGTCAACTAGAAGAATTTTTATATAATTTCTATGAGATTCTGTTTTTATTAAGTTCTGTAACACGGACATCTTATATCCATTATTATTATTTATACTTTTCCTTCTGACTTGATATTGGTTCAATTATGCCAAGCTTCCAAAAGGAAAACTTCAGATTGAAAACTTCTGACCTCTTTGTAAATTTTTACTAACCAAAAACTTTTAGGATTTCTTCCTTTCCTAAAATCCTAGAACGTGGTAGATGGCGCCCTCTACTGGGTTCTCAGATAACGTAGCCAGAGTCACTGACAACTCTGACACACGTCGGCTTCGTCCTTATGCTGCGCGGAGAAAAATGAACCAGCGTACATTGAAAACGAAATGGTTAAGAAAGATAACAGATACCTGCCGGTTGTAATGCAGTTTCTAGTTATATATTTAATAAATACTTTAGTTCAAGAACGCACTTGGGTTTTTATCACTTTCCATCTGTGTTTTATTTTCTGGGAATAAAAGAATAGTTGTTAGAGAAGAAAAACATATATATTAGATTTCAAAAACAATGCTTGATCGATTTTTACTTAGTAAAAGAGGAATGCAATCTTGATGTTAAAAAGTAAAATCAAACATCCCTGAAGTGATACCAAGAACAAAAGTGAAAAATCTCCTCAGCTCTTTCCCTCATACCACTTTCCAGATTGAACTATCTATGAAATAACTTATTTTTGTATGTAGATTACCTGGCTTGCGATTTTAGACTTAGTTTTAGGGGATGGAATTCAAGCATGCATTGGCTTTTTGAGAAACAGAGTAAGGAGGAAAAAAAGATACTCCCGTTCCATGACCGTAAACAACTTCATACTCAGGAAGAGCGGTGGGTGGTGTCAGAGGGAGGACTTCGGCACTTTCTCCTAAAAGTGTCAGTGCTGGCCTGACTGGGCGGTGGTGCAGTGGATAGAGCATCAAACTGGGATGCGGAAGACCCAGGTTCGAGACCCCGAGGTCGCCAGCTTGAGCGAGGGCCATCTGGTTTGAGCAAAAAGCTCACCAGCTTGAGTCCAAGGTCGCTGGCTCAAGCAAGGGGTTACTCGGTCTGCTGAAGGCCTGAAGTCAAGGCACGTATGAGAAAGCAATCAATGAACAATTAAGGTGTTGCAATGCGCAACGAAAAACTAATGATTGATGCTTCTCATCTCTCCATTCCTGTCTGTCTGTCCCTGTCTATCCCTCTCTCTGACTCTCTCTCTGTCTCTGTAAAAAAAAAAAAAAAAAAAAAAAAAAAAAGGATCAGTGCTGAAATTAATTTCCAAATGGATAGGGGGGAAAAACCAAAGCATGCTGGAATGTAGAGATCTCAAATCTAGGTTTTCAAATTTAGTATGAACTACAATTCGATTTTTAGACTTGCCTTTTCTTTCAGTGTAAAGCTATTCCACCAGTATTAATAAAATTAAGTCCCTTCTTCTTATTAGGCCAAATTCCATTAAAAAAATTACAATATTAAAAATCTCTGAAAAACAAGGATTCTTAATTCTCCTCTGTTAGACCATTCATCAGTAGACATTCAACACAAGATAAAGCCAAAAAAATGAAGCAATCTCAGTAGTTCCTTGGAGTTCATGTTTGACTTAAACTGTGAAAAAGAATGGGTATCTAAAGAGCTTTCTTATTCAAGATTTTTTTAAAAAGGCAAAATTAAGTGTGGTCTGTGCCTATAAATTGTAAGTTTACTAGTATTTCAAGATATGGCAATGGTTTTAATAGAAACTATTCAAAGATGGATAAAATCCCAGTTATATAAGGTACTTAAAAACAGGAATAAAAAATAAATAAATTACATCCCAAGGGATTTATTGAATGGGTATTGAATACAACAAAAACACCATTCTCCAATAAACATAAATATTCACTAGAAGATTTAATCATTTTGTCCTAAATTATTGGAGTTTTCTCTCTCGTTAAGTGTTGGAAGTTTTTAAATAAAGTTTAAATGATATGGGGATGTAAAATACACAGTCAATAGGAAATATAGTCAATAATATTATAATAACTCTGTAGGGTGCCAGGTGGGTACTGGAAATATCAAGGGAAACACTTTAAAGTATATGATGATCATGGCCCTGGCTGGTTGCTCAGTGGTAGAGCATCGGCCTGGCGTGCAGGAGTCCCAGGTTCGATTCCCAGCCAGGGCACACAGGAGAAGCGCCCATCTGCTTCTCCACCCCTTCCCTTCTCCTTCCTCTCTGTCTCTCTCTTCCCCTCCTGCAGCCAAGGCTCCATTGGAGCAAAGTTGGCCCGGGCACTGAGGATGGTTCTGTGGTCTCTGCCTCAGGCACTAGAATGGCTCTGGTTGCAACAGAGCAACGCCCCAGATGGGCAGAGCATCGCCCCCTGGTGGGCTTGCCGGGTGGATCCCGGTTGGGCACATGCGGAGTCTGTCTGACTGCCTCCCCATTTCCAACTTGAGAAAAAAAAAAAAAAAAAAAAAAAAAAAAAAAAAGTATATGATGATCTAACCACTATGCTGTATACCCAAATCTAATACAAAGTAATACTGAATATAAACTGTAAGTGAAAAAATGAAAGAAAAGTTTAAAAACAAATGAACACATGAAGTTTTTAATAGTAGCTTAGGATGGAGAACTAGTTGATGTTAATGAAGAGAGTCAGGCTAGTGGTTTCGACTGAGGGGTCTATAGACCAGCTCTGGTTTGCCACAATATTTTCACTGGTCCACAATGGTATTAGAATATTAAGACAAACCAAGATGATTTTCATGAAGGTAAGTACATTAAATTTAAAGATCTATAGTGTAAATGTGTTTGTGCTATCTAATAAAAAAGATAACACAACAATATTAAAAGTAAAATAAAAAAATTAAATTATAACTGGCTTATTTGGCAAAATAAAAAGTTGACAATGTGCTAGTTTCTCCCTTCTCATACTTTTGAAATTTCACTTATCTTTAAAATGCCAAAGATGTAGTGATTACCTTGTTAGTCTTCCACTTAAAGTTTTTTGAAACAGTCATCTAATCCTAACATCTCAGGGATGAAAATTCTGAACCAAATTTTCTCAGGTCAGAATTGGCACAGTACTTACAAAATCCCCAAATTCACAGCAAGAATACTACCCAAATAACATGTGATATCATTACTCCAACCTAAACAACTTTTGCACTTTGTGGAAAGAATTTTTTTTTCTAATGGTTTTTGAGAAACATTCTGAAACCCACACATATATCAGTGGGATTTATCTTTCAGAATTGGGAAGATACCTTTTGCCAGTCATAAATGAACCATAATCCCTGCAGATTCAAGTTTAATTCAAAAACACTCTCTCCAGAGCTGCTAAATTTGGCAATCCACATTCTCTCCTCCATATACTATCCTTTGGGGATTCTACATACATTGTTCATAATGGTTTCTACTTAGGATGTCTGGAAAAGTAGATATTATGGTCACAGAAGGGCCATTAAAGGGAATTTGAAAACAGATCCATTAAGTTGAACTCTTCAATTGTAAGAGTCTTCAGTTAGATAGACTATACTAATTGATATTCAAGGAATAACTCCTTCTACCCACTGCTTATATCATAGTCTCTAACTACTCATGCTTGTATCACTAACCAATCTGGTTTGGTATTCTCCCCGGAGAGAGAAATATTAGCAGAACCTGGTGTGCATAAAAAGGACAGCCGATAAATAATGAATTGTCCCTAAATGTGGACCTTATTTCCATTCCATTCTGTTGTTCAGTGCCTTCACTGTTTCAAATAACCATCTTTTTTTCATTAATTACATCAGCTCTGCTTTTGTTATGTCTTGTTGGAAAAGAGAAAAGAAAGTTTCCATTATTTCTCTTCTAGACTGTGGAATGCAGCAGCTGCTGTGTTTTGCAAACAACCAGTCCTATCTTAGAATCTTTGGTCAGTTTCTGAGAGGATTTAAAAATATTTCCTGTATTGTTTGTTATGCTAGCTTCCCCTTGTATTTGTCACTTTGCTTCTTTTCTCTCTCTGCTCATCTTCCGTGGCCTTATTCTCTTTTCTCCACCTGGCTTTCATTTTCAAGCCTCACAATAGTTCTCAAGAACAACAAAGGTATCCCAAAGGTTTCCAGGCTTGGCCCTGTCTCAGCAATACAAAACTAATCTGGAAGTTTTTTGTGTTTATTTTTTAAAAATTTTAAGTTTCCTTTCCTTCTGTTTAAATGATTTTCAGGACAATCTCTCTTCTGCCACGCATGCAAACGGCTCTCTGTCAGACATCTTTGTGGTCCTTATGTGACACTTGGCTGAGGATGAACTTGCAATTTTTCCTCCTGAAGCTGCCTTCCTGAGATGAAATAGCATTGTTGCATTGTCTTACTGATTCCTTGAATGTGGACAGTGCTTGGTGAGCTCTAAAAGTTTTTACCCATCCGTTGGCTCATTTGACCTCACAAGGGTCCTACAAAGAAAATAGGATATATGGTATCCTTCTCATTTGTAAGATGAGAAATATGGCCCTCAGGAGGAGTGGAACTGGTCCAGAAACCTCTGAGTAATAGTCAACGGTGGAACACGAACCAGAAGGTTGGTCTTCAGTCTTCAGTGTTTTCTCCCAGTGTTTTCCCTGGGTCTTTCTCTGTCTGTAAAACAGGAAAAATGATAACTTTGTGTTGTTATGAGGAAAGAATGAAAGAATATTGGTAAAACCCCTTGGGTAGGACCTGGCACTTAGCAAGTGTCAATAAATGTTTTGTTTTTCTTTTTCAAGATTTTATTTATTGATTTTACAGAGAGCAGTGAGGAGCGAGAAGTATCAACTCAACTCATAGCTTCTTCACTTTAGTTATTCATTGCTTGCTAGTCATATGTGCCTTGATCAGACAAGCCCAGGGTTTTGAACCAGTGACCTCAGCCTTACAGGTCGACGCTCTCGACACTGCAACACCACAGGCCCGGCCAGTGAATGTTTATAATTGTTTTATTTGTCATATGTATGACAGATAAATTAGCTGAATAACATGCACATGCAGCTGCTATCCTTCTGCAGAAATCAGGGCATACTTATCTCCAAAGTAGCCATTGGCTGAAATGCAATGATTGAAAATTTATGTTTGGGCCCAGCTGTTCAGCAACAACAAGATTTCTCCCCTGCTCCCACAAGGAATATTACACATGTAGGTGATTCTTCTATTTGTGTTTGATGCAGTTAATTCAAACACAAGACATATGTGAGTAACAAATTCTGATTCATAAACTGTTTCCTGATTTACAAGATGTAGGATCAGGGTTTGGACAAATGATTTAATCTCTCCGTGCCTCAGCTTTCCTACCTGTAAAATGTGGATACCATAGCCTGTAAAAGAAGTTTGTTCAGGGGCGCTAAATGAGTGCAATGGGAGTGCTTAACTGCAATTTTTGACTAAGGAACAAAGATACAATACCGTATATAATAGGCTTCCAAAATGCAAATGTACCAAGAAAATACCTGGGTGCACTGAGGTGATGAGCCATTTACCCAGCTCTCCTTCACTCAAAGCATGAATAAGAAAGTCCCAGAAGAGGGGAGACTTGGGGAGCATTTGTCAGGAGAGACAAATGCTTAGGTGAGAGTTGCATTCTTGTCTCCCCTGGGGAGGACTGTGGTGGTGTGCTTCCCAACACTGCTAGTTCGGGTGACAGATGCTTCACTGCGACCACTCAGAGCAGGGCAGGCGTTCCTGGGCCCCACCGGACTGACAGCAGCTGATGACAGCGGAGCAGAGAGCTGCCCCTGGGAAGTAACTGCACTGCCCCGTTCAGTAGCAAATAAAAGATGGACGGACTGCTGGGAAGTAAGTGAGCCTGCTCTCTCCCATAGAAGTTATAGGTACAAGACCCTGGGGACAAGATGTGGAATCAATGGTTGTGATGCCATCCTGAGGTTTTGAAAGGGATCCCACCCACTCAAGGACAAGGTCAGCCAAGAGGAGGAGGTGGTAGGCACGTGCGACTACACTGTCTGGGGCAAGGATGAAGGGGAGGATGGTGGAGCCCACTCAAAGCTGAGGCCCAGCCCATGACAAGGGAGTATAGTATAGTTGGAAGGCTTTGAGAGGGAGTCCTTAAAACCTTCTCATGAGCAAACAAGCCAGCATCAACCCCCCCCCCACCACCACCTCTTGAGGACACGCAGCCATTTACAAAAGTGCCTGTCAGGCAAAACGTCCCCCTGCCCCCTGACTTTCTTCCCACGAGCCTTCTTGTGATGTAAGCAGCAACCAAAGTCAGACTCGGGCCAGCAGGGGTGTGGAGAGAGGATGGTTTTCACTTCATATTAAGGTCAAACTTTGACTATAGCACAATAATGGATGTTTTAAATTATAAATTAAATTGTGTTTGTGATTGGAAGTGATGATAGGACTATTATATAAATATACCTTATGAAGTCATAGGCTGGCCAAGACCTCATCCAAATACAGAAATAGCCCCACTGAGCAGAAATAAAAGAAGAAAAGCAAAAATAATTATTTTGTAATTATATCCATGGCTTCTGACTAAGATCAGATAGGTATAGAATCCTAAATATATATAGTATGTTCTCAAAATTTTTAGCATTCTTTTTTCTTTGTTCTGCAAGCCCGTTTTCTTATCTGAAAATTTTGATTATAAAACAATAAGAAATTCTAAATGTTTAAAACCTCTCATCCCATAAAATAATAAGCTAGCTTTCAAATTTCTGCTGAATTACTTCCAATAGCAAGAAACTCATTACTTCATTAAATTGACTATTGAAAACCTAGAGGTGTTAGAACGTACATTCTTATACCAAAACAGAATCTATGTTCGTGTAATTTCTATCCATTTGTTCATGGTTTATCCTATAGAGGCATATAGATCATGTTTAGCTGAAATTCTGTGGTTTTAAGTATTTTTCCCACTCTTCCACATAATATTAAAAGACAGTTATGTCTTCCTTTATTCACCACTCTCGGGCAAACGTTACTGTTTCCTTTAAGTATTTTTTGTACACTACAGCATACTTCTCATCTCCCTCTCCCTCGCAGCTTGTCCACATTGCCAGTGCCCCTCCCCCTGAATGGAACATGAGACCCAGATGTAACCTCAGAGCTGAGCTAAGTTAGCAGTCCTACAACATGCACATTAAGTTTGTGGTCAACTCAAACCCCTCAAGTTATTTTCATAGGAAATACTCTCACAAGTCAGGTTTGCCTCATCCTGTACTTAAGAAAAGTGAAGACAAAAAAATGCACCTTTGTTATACACCATTTTGTTGGTTTACCCCTGTGTCCCAAGCTTTCACTAATGTCCAGAATCTTTCTTCTGATTCAGACCGACTTTTTTTTAGAAATTGTTTTAAGCCGTTTGATTGTTTACAAGCATTCTGTAATTGCTCGCTTAAGCCACTGGTAAAAGGATTGAAAGGGACACTTTTCAGTGAATGTGTTTGGATATGGAGCTCCTCGTGCATAGTAAGTGAGTTCTCCTGGAATTATCCTCCATAGGGGAATTACTGGGTGTTAGATGTTGACGGAGGACTCATTCTTTAGATAAGTTAAATACAAACAATTTGATTACATTTAACTTTCTTTATATGACAGAGTCGCTATTTGGAAATCACTTTTCACACTGAATATTTGTAAAACAGGCCATGGAATGCATGTGGCAATGACACTAGTATTCAGGGCTGTGAGCAAACTGCCAGGTCCAGAACCCCCGGTGGCAGCAATGGTGATCTCATTAGACTGGCTGGTAGCATGAACTTGGCTCTGTTCTGACCCTGTTTCTGCTCCATTCTAAGCCTGATTTTCTGCCTTCATGGTGCTTCTACGAGCTAAACCTTAGTCTTTTAACAAACCCCATTTCTGCTTACTCTAAGGCCAGAATTATTTTCTGTTGCTTACAAGTAAGAGAATATCACCATTATTTTCCATTGCTAAACACTCATTTGCATTTATTTCTACCTTAAACAGTCTCAGAGTAAGATGTCACCGTCTTTCATACGAATATTCATGTTTTAGGCACTCCTGAAAATAGAATGATCGCTATCACAAACGAGCGTCACACACTGTCTCTATTTCTGAATGTCCACGCTGCGGCTTCCGCGAGGAAAATCAGCAGAACACGGTCCAGTCTCCCACACGCTCTGTTCTTTCTTCTCCTCTTCTTACTCTGCTCTTTTATTCATTTAGATTTTGTTTCCATGTTTGCTTGTCACAAACCAAGCCAAAACAAACATAAAGAAATACGGTGTCCATGTCATAACATTAGCAAATTCAGCAATGATCAATACCTGGAGGAGAGTAACTCGAGTATGGATGAAAAGTACACCCTAGTTCTTTGCCTGTTGGAGGTGGACATTTTTGGCACCAAATATACACAGTAACTCACAAAAATAAAGTAATAAGAGGGCATTGCACACTTATGGTCCTGCTGGCTTAAACTCACTCAGCTCCTTTAGTTTGCTTTGCCCATGTATGCTCTAATCCATTGAATGTGTATCTGATCATTTATTTTCAATGGGCTTCTTTTTCTTACTAGTTTTACTAGTTTTTAGGGAAAGGAATGTCAATTTTGGTAAACAGCTGCATTTTAGTAGGAGTGTTTTACACATACATTAAGAAGTGTTTTTTTGTTTAAAGAGGATGAATTGGGAGTCTCTCTAAAAGCTGGTCACCAATTCCAATGGGTGAGTGGTGGAGGTGTGTCCACTGCCAACAAGCCATTCTCCAACACCAGCTGGGTTTCCTACGATTCAACTCAATTCTGACACTACCTACCTAGAGATAGTGTCAGGTCCTGCAGATTCAGTACCCAGTATCACAAGATGCCCCAACCCTTCTGTCACCAATCACAATCCCAGGTTGTCACCTGTGCTCCTGACTGACCAGCTATGGATTGAAGTTTCCAACAACCTCCCTAAGTATTAGGCAAATGAGTTTGTAAAATTTGTATTTTCTGAATTTGGTCACTTTTATTGTTAAAAATGGCACTGGCCATGTGAATGACGCTGTCAGGTGAAACTGCTAATTACTTTCCTGCTTGGGAAGAGCCATTGTTATGCTAATGTTGATGGAGGAGGGGTCTTTGTGGGCCCAGGTAGTTTTGGGGGTTTTTTTTTGTATTTTTCTGAAGCTAGAAACTGGGAGAGACAGTCAGACTCCTGCATGTGCCTGACCGGGATCCACCCGGCATGCCCACCAGGGGGCGATGCTCTGCCCCTCCGGGGTGTTGCTCTGCCGCGACCAGAGCCACTCTAGCGCCTGGGGCAGAGGCCAAGGAGCCATCCCCAGCGCCGGGCCATCTTTGCTCCAATGGAGCCTCCGCTGCGGGAGGGGAAGAGAGAGACAGAGAGGAAGGAGAGGAGGAGGGGTGGAGAAGCAGATGGGTGCTTCTCCTGTGTGCCCTGGCCGGGAATCGAACCCAGGACTTCTGCACGACAGGCCGACACTCACCACTGAGCCAACCGGCCAGGGCCCCCAGGTAGTTTTTTAAAAAGAGGAAGAAGGGGAAGAAAAAGAAGCCAAGATGTCAGGGTGCTAAAGGAGAAGCCAGTTTGTGTAGAGAGTAGGAAGCTATTTTGCAGGGTGAGAGCAAAGAGGAGGGAGAAGATGTGCAGATGGGAAACCAGAGGTGACTGAGACTGGTGGGGCCTTTGATTCTAGTAAAACCTGGATGTGTCAGTAGCTTTGTGAGCACTGAATGAGTGGGTTTTGGAGCCCTGTGTGTTTGCTTTTACTTGCCTGCTGGGTGCAAGGCTAGAATAAAGGAATGGCCAACCAGTTCTTGGCTGTATAGTTTCTTTACCATCTGCCGGAATCTAATGGGAACCTGCACATACCTGGCAGTGACGGCTGCGGCTACTGGCCATACACTAAGCCTACCCTGAATACTGGGTTCAATGAATTTGCTAGAGTGGCTCACAGAACCCAGGAAAACACCGTACTTACTAGGTCACCAGTTTACGATGAAAGGATATAACTCAGAACAGCCAGATGGAAGATGTGTGTGGGGCAAAGTATGGGGAGAGGGCAGGAGTGGTCATGCCCCCCCAATCTCCACGTGTTCACAAACCTGTGGCTCTCCAAGCCCTGTCCCTTTGCGTTTTTATGGAGGCACAGTTGATTAAATCATTGACAACTAGAGACTGATTCAACTTCCAGCCCCTCTCTCCTAATGTTCCAACCCTCCAATCAGATGATTGGTTCCCCTGGCAACCAGCTCCCACCTGTAGGTGCTTACAAAAGTCACTTTATTTACTAACATGAACTCAGGTGTGGTTGTAAGGTTTTTGTTAGGAATATTAGGACACCTTTATTGCTCTGATCACTTAAAAAATTTCAAGGGTTTTAGGAGTTCTATGCCAGATATGGGACAAAGAACAAATATACATTTAATCAAAATAGCACACTCTCATTAGTTTCCAATAATCCATACCTGAACAGTCGGAACCTTAGAATTAAGCTATGACATAAAAAAAAAAGAGAAGTGTTTCAGACTATAGGCCCTGATTCCTGTCCCCTAGAAAGGCTCTGTGCAAAACATCTAACCGGAATCACTGAGGGTGGGCCTCGGACATCTACTGTTTACAAACTCCTGAGTCATTTCAGTGCATAGCCTTCGCTGAGCATTAAAGGCCTAAGGACAACACTGGTGAACCTACCGGTGTTGCCTGCCTGGTGTTTCTTCTGGCTTCTGGTGCAGCCATCTGGCTTTCATTCTGGGGAGCCACCCTCCTCCACGCACAGCCTATGGTTCAAAAGGGGCTGACCCCAGGCTGCCTGCCACAGGCGGAGATAGGTAACCCAGGCTTAGCCAATCCACAGTGATTTGATTTCAGGATAGGTATCCGATTCAAGCCAGCCCATGAAGGCTCAATTGCAACCTTTTTGTTACAACTGTGGGAGGAAGAGAAACATTCTTGCCCCCGGGGGTTTCATTAGGATCATGCACTATAATCACCAGGATTAGCTGGTGACCTAGAATCACTGGGTCAACCTGTGGTGGGGCATCGAGGGTGCTGAACTGAAAATGGAGTCAATTCAAGGAAAAGCAGAAACAAGAGTGGGCAAAAAGGACAGAGAGAAGGAGGAAGAGAGAGAGAGCCTTATGTTAGAGTCCTCTGTGCCTGAGTGAGATGAACCCCAGGACTTCTCAGAGCCAGAACGTGTCTTAGATGACTCAGGCTGCCACAATAAAATACCATATACTGTTAAAACAACAACAGATATTTATTTTCTAGTGAAGATGAACTTCTCCTTCTGGAGCAAGATTCTCCAGAACTACTGACTTGACTTAGAAAAAAATATAATAATATTTCTGTGATTTCACAGCCAGATTTACATTATAAATTAAAAACCTGGCCTGAGTTGGCGAGTCTCAGAAACTGACTTTTCTTATCAGGAAAATGGATTCTTTTCCCAAATAGATGATGAAGGTTACTGGACTTTTTGTTTCTATTAATTAAAAAACTTTTTAAAAAATTTATTGATTTTTGAGAGAGAGAGAGAAGGAGAGAGCAACACCAGTTTGTTGTTCCACTTAGTGCATTCATGGGTTGCTTCTTATATGTGCCCTAACCAGGGATCGAACCCCCAACCTTGGCATACTGGGATCAGTTCTAATCAACTGAGCTACCTGGCCAGGGCCTGTATTAAATATTTTTATTTCAAAATTATTCCTATAAAATTAAACAATAAAGACAGGTTTAAAGAAAAAATCTTCATCCATTACTTCCCCCTCCAGTCTTGGTGCTCAGGGTAACCACTGTCATCAATGGATTTCTGTTTTAAATGAAAATGGAATCATATTGCATATTTTACTCTGAATTTTGCTTTTTTTTTATTCTTCTTCTTTGATTACTGGTATATGAGGGACATCTCTTTTATATTTCAAGTAAGCATGTCCCAGAATTTATCCACTAAACCATTTAAGTTGCTCAGATTTTATTTTATTTTTGTCACCACAAAGAATGTTCAATAAATATGCACCCGTTCCTACACTGGCAAAAACAGAAAATGAGATTTCTCTAACGTGCAGTTATTTTAGGATATTTCAAGGTGCTACTACATCCTCCCAACACAATAAAAAAGAAATAATGACCTTTGTTGACAGGAGACTTTGATAATAAAAATGAAACAATGCAATGAATAAATTTAAATAACTTAAGTCACAAACAATCCTATTCACTTTGGCAATGCGGTACTTATTTACACTCATCTTTTATAAATCGCTTCTAGATCTGCAAGATGGCCATGAAGTCTCCATGTTCATTTAAAGGTCTTGGGTAGTTTCTCAAAGTGTGGTTCCTAGCGCCTCACTGGTGGGGATCACACACGTGTTCACAGTAAAGGTCCCATTGCTCACCACCCGCAGATTTTTATTCAGTGGGTTTGGAGCGGGGCCCAGGTAGCCTCACTCTTCCACAACAAATTTCCAGGTAGAATTCCCAGGTGGGAGCACTGGAGTTTGCAAGCTTTGCACTAGATCAAGGGTCAGCCACATTTGGCCCTACACCTGTTTTTTAAAGCCTGTGAGCTAGGAATGGTTTTTACATGTTTAAATGGTTGGAGGGAAAAATAAGAATATTTCACATGTGAAAATTATACGCAATTCAAATTTCAGTGTCCATAAATAAAGTTAGTGGAGCACAGCACGCCTATCCGTTCCCTTTTGTCTAGGGCTGATTTTGAGCTCTAACAGCGGAGTTGAGCAGCTGCCATACAGAAACCATATGGCCACAAAACCAAAATATTTACAATCTGGCCCTTTACTGAAGAAGTTTGCCAGCTCCTGACTAGATGATCTCCAAGGTCCCTGTCATTTATGGATGTATTTTACTCACAGTAATTATTCACCTTCTTTAATATGCAAATACAGGCCAAACCCTAGGGTCCGTGCAGACCCAGGGAGGTACAAGGTGTGGCTGAAGGCCAGACACCATGATGAATTTCTCTACCAGTCACTTATAAATTGGGACACAATGTGGGTAACATATAATGCATTATACATTAGCACAACCAGATGAGTAACAACCGCAGTAATTAACACGTACATGGCGCGTTATACACATCAGGCCCTGTTTTCTGTGCCTTCCACAATTGACTCAGAATCATCACAAGGTACTCTCTTTATCCTCCTGTTACAACGGAGGAAATTGAGGCATAGAGAGATTAAGTAACTTGCCTAAGGACACATAATTATAAATAGCAGAGTAAGAATTTGAATGAATGCAGTCCAGCTACAAAGTCTGAGCTTAAAAACTATGAAACCATTACTGTAAGTGATCAGGTTAAAGTAATGTTATAGGTAAGAATTGCTGTGCTTGGACCTGTATCTAAATTTCGACTTTAAAGTCAGGGAAGTGGGTCACTACCTGCCGATAAACATTATGTCGCCATTTTACCCAGGGTCAGAAGTTCAAAAATCCTCTGGGTCCGTTAGGAACATTCATGCATGAGGAAAACTGCCTTCTCAAACACAGTTCCTTTTTCTACTGTGACTAGCACCATGGAAACAGAGCCTTGCCGTCGAGGAAAGCAGCTGTGCAAGGAGGCATGGTAGCTGGTTGTAGCAGGGTAAGGAAACCGATGCGTAGGGCGGGGACTGTGAACAGCGAGAGGACATGCCTGTGACTCACATCCAGCTCGTTACTGACATGTAGAAATGAGGGACATTCAGAATTTTATAGTAAAGTCTCCCAATACTGAAGAGTTCAACAACTAATTTAAGTATTAAAAACAAACAACAAAGACAACACACTGGGCCAAAGCAAGACTTCACGTCACCAGAGTGTGACCCATGCTTAAGCAATTTTCTCTTTACTCGAAATCATCTTAATTCTAAACCTTTCCAAATGGATCGCTAAGCCCAGACCTTTAATCAGAATCATGGCTGCCCCTTGAACCAGTGCCAGATGTTGCAGTCATCTGTAGTTGATGAGAGTAACAAAGTTACTCTCAGAAGTTGGAGTTCTACCTGGCAGAGAGTTACGCTATGATCAAACCTAATGCCCTCCTCATGCATGTTATAACAAATGTCTGCTTTTCGTTAGAGTAGACGATCTTTACTGGGACCAGCAGCATTGATAAGTGCTTTTCTTTAATGGGAAAGTGCATTTTCATATCTTTTCCAGGAATATATTGGTGCTTTTAATGGAACCATAAACCATTCCCTTATTTAATTTTCAATCACACAATGCTTAGTTCATTGAATATAATGGCTTGTGCACATTCACTAATGGCCCCTACATAAAGACTTTTAAAAAATATAAATATGAAAGTGCTTCAGAGTAGAGCACACAGCAAGGAAAAGAACAAAAACAAAAATGCCAGTTGTTTAGTTGAAGTGGAAAAAAAATTGTTTGGAGTATTATAAACTTGAGTGATAAATCACTGTAATAAAATTATTTAAAAATTCATTATTCTGACAATCTGAAATAGTATTTAAGTTTTCAGATATTTATCTAAAAATCCACCTAAAGAACTTTCAGATCCCATAAGAAACTATTTTTTATAAAGCAATATTTTAAAATATTTCCTATGAGAATCTATTTAAAAAATAGTACCTTAGATGGAATTTCAAAATCAATCAAAATTTATTGCTCAAATTTGACATTTATATGTTCTGGTTAGAGTTCATGGACTCTGTGCAAAGCAAGCATTATTTTGGAAATTTTCAGTTATTTTAATATATAGTGTCATAAATAATGGACAAATGGTCTTCACAGGCCTGTGTGGGAGCTTGGAGTGTGAAAAACATGGCACTTTGGCATTTGAAAACAATTCTCAAGTGAAAATTAAATGAATATACAGAAGCACAAACAGGACCTTGAATTTAGAAGTGTGTAACTTTATAAAACACCAATTAAAAAAAATCACAAAACACTAAATGCAATGGGGTATCCTGGACTAGGTCATTGAACAGAAAAACAGCATTATTGGAAAACAATTGAAATCTGAATAAAGCCTGGAGTTCAAATTAATGTACCAATGTTGGCTTTTTAGTTTGAAAAATGCACTACAGGGATAGAAGATGTTAACATTAGAGGAAACTGGATGAAAGGTACATGGGAACTCTATTTTTGCAACTTTTCTGTAAATCAAAAATTATTTCAAAATATCAAGTTAATTTGATAAAGATCACAAAACAGTCTGAAAAAGTATTAATCTGTGCCCTTAAAGCACCCCAGAGGATAAGGCAGGCTGATACACTTCAAACTTTTCCAGAGTCGATGGCCCTGCTGCTCAACGATTAAAAAGACAAAATGATGGCGGAAAGTAAATTCCTAAAAATTTTACTAATAATATATATTAATAAAAGTATACCTTAGTATCTATTTTCCTTCTATGTTTTGTCTTAGCCAGTAATTACCTCAAGTATCTCTTGAGGACTCTCTGGAGAGATTTAGCTTTTTTTTTTTTTTTTTTTTTTGTATTATTCTGAAGCTGGAAACGGGGAGAGACAGTCAGACAGACTCCCGCATGCACCCGACTGGGATCCACCCGGCATGGCCACCAGGGGCGACACTCTGCCCACCAGGGGGCGATGCTCTGCCGCGACCAGAGCCACTCTAGCGCCTGGGGCAGAGGCCAAGGAGCCATCCCCAGCGCCCGGGCCATCTTTGCTCCAATGGAACCTTGGCTGCGGGAGGGGAAGAGAGAGACAGAGAGGAGGGAGAGGGGGAGGGGTGGAGAAGCAGATGGGTGCTTCTCCTATGTGCCCTGGCCGGGAATTGAACCCGGGTCCCCCGCACGCCAGGCCGACGCTCTACCGCTGAGCCAACCGGCCAGGGCCCCTTAGTATCTATTAATAATATATATTTAAACTTTAGGAATTCTTTTCCTTATTACTGTATTAGAAAAGATAGGTTGTCATAACTGGACAGCTTTCAACTTTGGCTTTTTTGATTTTTCAAAAAGTTTTGTCCCTCTTTGTAGTATCTTCAAATATGCAGGGTATGGCAAAAGTAGGTTTGCCATTATTTGTGTGTGAAACACAGAGTTTATTTTTGTATTATTATTTATTAGTATATTATTTTCTATACAAACAACTGTCAACCTACTTTTGCCACACCCTGTATATGAATGAAAATGATTAGAATTTGTTTCCAGACTTCACATTCCTTCCTATGACTTCAGCAAAGAGACCACGTTGGGATGTGTTCCCTTTTGCTGTACAGAACAGAGGCATCAGTTGAGTAGACGTATGCCAGCATGTTAAAATCCTACTGTTGTGGACAAGGCCCACTGGGGTGAGGATGACGGAGACGCAGAGATCTGACTCCGAGGACCAGGTTCAGTGATGCAGATCTGATTTTTTTTTTTTTTTGTATTTTTCTGAAGCTGGAAACGGGGAGAGACAGTCAGACTCCCACATGCACCGGACTGGGGTCCACCCAGCACACCCACCAGAGGCAACGTTCTGCCCACCAGGGGGCGATGCTCTGCCCCTCCGGGGCATTGCTCTGCCATGACCAGAGCCACTCTAGCACCTGGGGCAGAGGCCAAGGAGCCATCCCCAGCGCCAGGGCCATCTTTGCTCCAATGGAGCCTTGGCTGCGGGAGGGGAAGAGAGAGACAGAGAGGAAGGGGTGGGGGGGGGGAGTGGAGAAGCAAATGGGCGCTTCTCCTATGTGCCCTGGCCGGGAATCGAACCCAAGTCCCCCGCATGCCAGGCCGATGCTCTACCGCTGAGCCAACCTGCCAGGGCCGATGCAGATCTGATTTATTCAGGAAGTAAGCTAGCTTATATACACAGGTTCAGCCTATAGGGTGTAACAGAGTGTCTTTCACAGCCAATGGCTGAAAAGGTCAGGGAGCTGCCTGGTTGGCGCTGAGTTACCTCCCCACAGTGGGTGAGCTCCCTCCTGGGTGTGCCTAGGAGGGTTACAGGTGCTGGAGTGTTCTCACAGCATTGCATCAGCCACAGCTACTAGAAGTGCGCTCTGTGCTCTACCCACATCTCCTCCTTCTCTTAACTAGGGCCAGTTGAAGTTGCTTGATGACTGCTTGTTGCTGTTGTAGCTTCTGAATGCAACGTATTATGCAACGGAACCCTAGTAGAACTAAAACAACTATAAAACCTATTATACTATATGCTAATAGATTAGCTGGATTAAACAATGAGGCACGCTTCTTTAATGTTTGACTAGTTAGGAAATAGAACGGGGGTCTTAAACAGGGGAGTCCTCCGAGGAGTTGGGATGTCATTTCCCTCCCATCGTGTTACAGAGACCTTCCAGGTGCATCAGCCACAGCTGCTAGGAATGCTCTCTGTGCTCTACCCACATACTGTGGATAGGATGCAGCATGCCATGGAAAATTAACATGTTCATGGCAACAACGAAAAACAAAACAAAACATGTAAACTATTTTTAAAAAGCATATTTTAAAATATATCAGAGAGTAAGAAAATAACATAAAAATTCCAGAGAAAGGAGATTCACATTCCAAAATAAGCTGGCAATCGGCCGCCATTTTCCTCAGGCTCCACGGAGGCAGAGCACTTGCTCTGCGGAGGAAGACCCCAGCGTATCTTTAGCTGAGGAGCTAGAGGAGTCACAGGAAACATGAAGGTTCTCAATGACAGATAACGCTGGGGCATTTGAAATACAAGTGGAGTTCAGACTTTCTCTAACGACGTTTTGATACGGTAGAGATCTCAAGCATCAAGATTAGGACACCCTGCCCTAACTAACATAGATTCTACACAAAAGCAAAAAGGCGGAGTCAGTCGGAGACAGCACTGAGGCCGGCCTCCTCACCTCCTATGACCCCAGCAGCCTTTCACATCTCTGTGGCAGCACCAGCTCCTATGTCAAAGGTCCCGGCAACAGAAACCATCAGAAGAGCACCTGTGGGTTCAGGGGTGATGTTATTGCGTGAATGAAGCCCCTTCCTGGGGACCCGAGGCACCTCAGACAGAAGCAGCATGGGAGGAGCTCACCTGCGGATGTCCCCTCCAGTGCTGAGAAGAAGCTCCAAGTTCCACAAGGACACTGAATGCCCGTTGTCAGTATGACTTCACTCCAGGTGACAGAAAGACCGATGGCTGTGCTGGGCCTTCACACCTCTGAATTAAATTGTGTTTTCTCTCTCAGTCAAGATGAATTGGGGACATGTGCCTTGACAAGGGAACCAGAATATTTGGACAAAAAGCTGCAATAGAGAATCACAGCAGCGGCTCTGTGCTGCCAATGGTGCAGAGGGAACAGAGAGAAAGGCAGTGTGACAGCCCAAAGGTGGGATCCTTTCCTGATGGATTTGGTCACTAACTTTTATGCAATTTGTGTTTAGACGTAATCATTCCAACAGGCATTGTCCTAAGAAGCTGTGCAGGGAATGTCGAATTCTAGTTTCTAGGCACACTTCATATGTCACTACAGAAGAACAATGTCAGCGTGAGTCAGTAGAAGGATGGGTTCCTGGGCCTGTTAATTTTAGTGAAATTAAAGAATGACAACTCAGTGTCATGACCTAAGGAAATATTTCATTCCCTTCATTTCCTCCTCATCTTGATGTAAAATCAGTCATATTTTACAGTTTGGGATTTATCGAAGCAAAGCAGGTATATGGCACATGATTTATCTCTAAACAGTTGCAATTTGGCCTATTTGTCATTCAAGGCATGTGCTCAATTTCGAATTGCTTCTGTTCACTCAGCTTTCTCTCACATGTTCAGTGATTAAATATTAAATATTTAGCTTTATAGAAAGTTATTGATACTGCAATAAAAAAGGACACATTTAAATGAACTGCAAAGAGCAAAAATGGCCTCAGAAAATCAAATACAATCTGGAGGAACATTGCCAATATATGGGAAGACAGTATAGCACATACTTTTATGCTGTTTATTTTTGCTGATTATGTATACTGAGTTCTCACAAATAAAAGAGGTCGTGTGTTCTAAAAAAATCTGTCAACGTAGCCTAGTTTTATGTGCATCACATTGTTTCTTTAATGAAGGCCTCAATCTGAATTTTAATATAAACAATAGAAAATTGGGCCCATTTTAGGAGCTACTCTATTGTAAGTGTTTCTGGTTATGAGGAAACATTTAATATACACATGTTTATTATAAAAGAGTCTATGGGGATGGGTGAAGAAATTGAGAAGTACTAATTGGTAGTTACAACCCTGGCTGGATAGTTCAGTTGGTTGGAGCGTCGTCCTGAGCATAGAAGTTGCTGGTTTGATCTCCAGTCAAGGCACAGAGAGGAAAAGGTAGATGTTCTTGTCGCTCTCTCCATTCCTCTCTCTAAAATCAGTAAAAAGAAATGGTAGTTAAAAAATAGTCACAGGGATGTAAACTACAGCATAGAGAATATAGTCAATAATATTGTATAATAACTATGTATGTACAATGCAGGTGAGATACTAGACTTACGGGGGTGGGAATAAATTCATAAATTATATAAACATCTAACCACTATATGAAATAATATTAAATGTCAACTGTAATTGAAAAAAATGATAACAGGCTTCTAAAGCTTAGGTAGTTGGCCCCAAGTCAAACAGCCAATTGGCTGAGGTAGGTTTCAGACTCGGGCCTGCCTGCTCCCAAGCCTGTGCTCTCAAACATGTTCTCTCTAGTGGCTCTTTCAGAAATGGTAAGTGGCAGGTCTTTTCCAGACCAAAAAAAAAAAAAAAAGATTCTTGTAGAGGAAAAAAACCCGAAACATAAATAAATGTTATTTTTATCATTAGATGTACTATTATTTTCCATTTATAGAAGATAGTATATAAGAATTTAATATATTTTAATGAATTCATTTAGATTATTATCTAGATTTATTAATTTTTACAGTGCACTTTCAATGGCTCAACTGAAAATCTACAATAAATATTAGTTGCCATAAATTAAAAATATAATATTAGTTTCAGGTAATTTTTAGAATCAAGACAATCTTTTAGAGCGTCGGCCTAGCGTGCGGAGGACCCGGGTTCGATTCCCGGCCAGGGCACATAGGAGAAGCGCCCATTTGCTTCTCCACCCCTCCGCCGCGCTTTCCTCTCTGTCTCTCTCTTCCCCTCCCGCAGCCAAGGCTCCATTGGAGCAAAGATGGCCCGGGCGCTGGGCATGGCTCTGTGGCCTCTGCCTCAGGCGCTAGAGTGGCTCTGGTCGCAATATGGCGACGCCCAGGATGGGCAGAGCATCGCCCCCTGGGGGGCAGAGCGTCGCCCCTGGTGGGCATGCCGGGTGGATCCCGGTCGGGCGCATGCGGGAGTCTGTCTGACTGTCTCGCCCTGTTTCCAGCTTCAGAAAAAAGAAAAAAAAAAAAAAAAAAAAAAAAATCTTTTACACCAGTTTAAGTGTCTCTCTTCCTTTCATAACATCCTGTTTATATCCTTCCTTTTATTTTAAATTATAATAATTGATTAATTAACTGTGTAAATTTGATGTAGTGCCTTTCTTATGTTCTGAACTCCAGAAGGGCTGGGAAAGTTTCCTTGTTCACGATGCTCTGCAACATTCAGCCCAGTGCCTGAAACACGGACATGCTCACTAAAGTACTGATGAACAAAGGATGACCAATCTGTACCAGGGGTGGGCCAGCTATGACTCTGGTCCGCCTGTAGTCTGCTCTTTACAGCACTCAAGTTCAGAATGGCTTTCCCTTTTTAATTTAAAAAAAAAAGATTTTATTTATTCATCTTAGAAAGGAGAGAGAGAGAGAAAGAAGAGGGGGCAGGAAGCATCAGCCTTGACCAGGCAAGCTCAGGGTTTCGAACCAGCGACGTCAGTGTTCTAGGTTGATGCTTTATCCACTGTGCCACCACAGGTCAGGCTGGTTTTTCCATTTTTAAATGAATCTATTTTTCAAATTGTTATATAAGAAAGAGTAACCTCAATTTTGCCCTTTGGCCCATAAATTCTAAAATATTTACTATCCATACGTTTATGAAAACTGTTTTCTGACCCTGACTAGCCCAGCACTGTACAACAGCACTGCAGTGACGATGGAAATGTTCTGAATCTGTGCTGTCTGGTAGGAAAGCCAGGAAGCACATGAAGCGCTAGAACACAGGAAATCTGTCTAGTGGCGGACTCAGTAACTGAACTTTGTATTGTATTTCATTTTAGTTAATTTAATAGTCCCATCTGGCTAGCAGCTAGTGTGTAGACAGCAGCAATCTAGATATGCAAAAGAAGAGACCCATATAAGTACAGTAAACAATTACTGATACAATTAGAGATAAAATAGGTCCCTAAACCTCTTCCCCTAAAACAAATATATGCTAATTTAGCAGTTAGTTGGTCTCTCTGGCCAAAAAAATAAAAAATAAAAAAAAGAAGAAAAGAAATAAAAAATATATAAACTAAATTTTCTATCCTTAGGTCTTTAAAACAATGTTATAACAACACTAAATGTAAAAATTAATTCATTTGATAGGTAAACAGAAACTCATTTCAAATAAGTGGTGGTTTTTCATTCTACAAATCTTGGATAAGGAATTATTTTGGGTAAAGCAGATTATGTTAATGTTCTATTACAAATAAATGAAGAATATTGGTTTTATGAAGATTTTAAAACTTTACTGAAGGAAACCACTTGTATTAAATAAAAATGATTTGGAATTGTATTAAAGCAAGATGTGCTTTTTTTTAAAGCAAGATGTTCTATAGTGTGCAGTAGAAACACATACACATAAACAAGTAAAAACAGTGATACACTTCGGTAATATCCTCGAATAGTTAGCATTAAAGTAGGTATTAAAGTGGACTGAGAGGTAAAGATTTAAATTGCAACATGAAGTTTAGAACATCCACATTCACAAATTATTTGAAGTCTTTGAGTTGAAAAATACTTAAAAGGAATTCTGAATTATGTGCTATTTAGGATCAAAATTGTTTGCTGCTGTTATTTTAACATTTAAAGTAAGTTAAGGAATTAAAAATTGAAGTATAGTTTATATATATATTTGCTTATACTGTTTCTGATGTGTTGACATATGAAATAATATTTCCTTGAGTAAAACCAATTTTGGTGCTCTCTTTTATTTTAAATGATTTTATCATTAGGGAGAAATTTGAAATTACAGTAGAACAATCCCTTGATGATTTCCTTGGCTAGCAAGTAATTTGTTAAAGCAATTCAATTTCCAAATAGCATACAACTCAACAGGACACTGAGCCAGTGCATATGTTCCTCTGTATTTAAACTATGTACCAGTGCCTCTCCTGTGTGTGTGTGTGTGTGTGTGTGTGTGTGTGTGTGTGTGTGTGTAGGGGTGGTGGTGGGATAATTCTGAGATTCAATTCTCTAAAAGGACAATTTAGCTCTAGTAATTAAAAGTCATTTATATCTTGTCTCTGATAAAACTTTAAGGTTTGTTTTGTTTTGTTTTTAGGGCCAACATTTTAATAAACTGAATGATTTCATAGAAAAATCCAAGCTGAAATTTCCATACCTCAATCCTGAACAAACACCTGCTGCTTAAGTTTGGTTCTGAACCAGTAAAATTTATTTCTTTTATCTTTTTCTTTACTAATCTGAAGCTTGTCTTTTCATTTTCTTAATAGTGCTTTCTGGATAGTGGACATTTTAAAGTTTAGGAAGTCTAATTTGTCATTTTTCACTTATGGTTCATGATTTTGTGTTCTAAGAAACCTTTTCTGAACTAAAGGTCAGAAATACTTATTCCTACATTTTATTCTAGAAGTTTTTTGTTTGCTTTAATTTTCACTTTTACATTTAGGTCTATAATCCATTTCAAATAAATTTTTGTATGTTGTAAAAGTTGAGATTCTTTCTATTTTACTACCCAATTGTTGGCACTACTCATTGAGAAGAGTACTTTTCCCACCGAATTGCAATGGCACCTTTGTCAAAAATAAACTGACACAATATGTGTGGGTCTGTTTCTGAACTCACCAATTTGTTTCATTCATTTGTATGGACTTTCCTAAACAAATACTACACTGTCTTAATTACTGTAGTTTTATAGTAAACATTTTTTTTTTTTTAGCTGCAGAGGAGGGGGAGATGAGAAGCATCAATTTGTATTTATGTCACTGTAGTTGTTCATTGATTGCTTTCTCGTATATGCCTTGACTCGAGGGCTCCAGACAAGCCAGGAACCTTGGGGCTTAAACCTGGGACCTCAGCGTTCCAGGTTGACACTTTATCCACTGTGCCACCACCGGTCAGGCTATATAGTAAATCTTGTAAACTTTTATATTTTCAATAAATAAAGTGAACACTGGTATTTTTCAAAAGACTAACTACCTTGTGTATTATCTAATGTAGGCTTGCACTAATTTGGGAAGATACCATTCTTCTAAAAATGGAAGAATTGTTGTTCTTAGCTGTTACTTGACGTGTTCTGTTTTCCTGTGTTCCACAGACAGGGGATTCACTGAACCCAAGTGATCTACAATTAGAATTCAGGTTTTTGGTCTTTGAGAAAACTTACTCCTTTATTTTCACTAACCTTTGCTTGAAATTCAGTGTTTCCTTCAGTTATAAATGTGGACAACAAATCCTAGTAATATTGGCAGTACCAGAGACTCTTGCCGATAGAAGGCATAGATATTTTCATGTTACATTACAGTTGTGACTGATACATTCAAACATTGTTCCCCTTTATTATTACTTCAGATTTATAGATTTTAGGAATGCTAATTGATCTTGATTATTGAATTAAAAACACATGATTAAATTATAATTTTACTTTCTTTTTATTTCTTGTCATTCCAATTTCACACTTTAATAATTAAAAAATAACTTTTGGTAACTATCTCAATATAACTGATTCTCTTTGTCATATTATGTATTTAAAAATATTGTTTGAGAAGAGACTTAAAGGCATTTCTAGACTGGCTACTGAAATAGGTTGCCCACAACCCTGGGAAGTCCATTAAAATAACCTTTCATTCTTCAGTTGAGAATATTACCAGCTTTGCTTTATTTTATATTATACTATATATAATATAATTAGAATATAGAATATAACATTATCTATTATTTCATCTTATTGATAATGGTTCAATAAACCTTTAGTAAACATGTGAGACCAGACAATGCTACATGTCAGAATCTGGAGATTCAAAGGTATATCCCATGGTTCTTCTTGCCTTTGGGGAACTTAGGTCCAGTATTAGTCAGATAAGGAGGCAGTCATGACAATCTACTGTTGATATGCTCTAATGAGCAGACATGGCAGTGACCTGGATGATGTGCTTACCCTTTGCTTGGGTGACTGTGGAGGTATGGGCTTAATATCAGCAAATGCTTGCCACAAGAATCGACACATATGAGATAATCTGGAGAATAAGAAAGCATTAACTAGAATGGGAAGAGACTGCTCCACACAGAAGCAACATGTACAAGCATCAAACTCAACTATTTCCTGGAGTCTTGGGTAGAAGGATGGCCAAGGGAGGAATTATGCATTGTCCCCCAATTCTCCCAGGATGTGTCAAGGAAGACATTTCCATAATGCAAAAGGCAAAGTGGTTTTCCACTCTTGATTAGAATATTCAGCTTATATTTGCCATTCTATTCTGGTAGGCAAAAGTTCTTTTTCTTGGACCCTTTGTTCCCCAGACGCTGTTTGGAGGTGAAGAGGACATGATTGATGGGAGACCTTCTAGAAAGGATCCCTTGTGACTTCTTCAGCCCACCCTCCCTCCCATGGGCTCTCTCAGTGGGCATCCTTGGCTTTAGCCTGGACTGGGGGTGGTGCATGATCCTGCTCTTAGATACAATGGTGCAAATGGTAGGGGTACCTGGATATAGATGCACAGCCCCATCTCTCCTGAACACTTCAGCTGTAGACCCAGTCTAGACAAGAGGAGGTCCTCTCCCACCCTGGATTAAATGAGTCATTTGTTACCTCCTAATCAGACATTTCTGTTTAAACTGTCCTCAAGCTGGGCAGCAGATGGGGCTGCTTAGTTCATTAGGGACTAATTGACTCCTTAGCACTCTTTTTTACTTCTAAGAGAGAGAGAGAAAGAAAGGGAGAGAGATGAAAAGCATCAACTCGTAGTCACATCATTTTAGTTGTTCATTGATTGCTTTTCATATGTGCCTTGAGAGGAGGCCCAAGCCAAGCCAGTGACCCTTTGGTCAAGCCAGCAACCTTGGACTCCAAGCAGGCAACATTTGGGTGGGCTTCAGCAAGTGACCCTGGGGTTATGTTGATGATCCTGCGCTCAAGCCGGTGACCTTTGAGTTTTGAACCTGGGTCTTTAGTGTCCAGGTTGATGCTCTATCCACATGCCACCACTGGTCAGGCTCCTTAGCACGCTTATAGGCTGTGACAGAGCCTCTCTGGCAGTGTGTACCAAGTCCTGGGGCCATTCCTCTGTGATGGGCTCCATTTTTCAATTTGTTTAGCAGGATCTAAATGGAGAAAGTTCCAGCTGCACAGTTACTGATATTCTTGCTAAGATAGGAATGTAGGTGAAAAATACGTATATTGTGAAGGTTTTCCTTTTAGTATAGGGAATTGCTTTATCTCGCTGAGTTATCCTTACGGGAAACAGGTTGCCTGTCTTTGAGGAGTTCCTGCTTTCAACTGCTGAGGTGACATTTCACTTTATGAGAAAGAGGACGGTGCCCCTTTCTTGTTCTCTGTGGAAAAGGTATTTTTTAAAGGGATTTTTAATAATGACTATAAAATTTCATGACTTCACTTACCCGGCATTATTCTTCTCTCAGAGTAGACTAGGATCTTTTCCCCCACAGAGGATCAGAGCATTCATTTCCTTCCCCCTCCACAGCAAGTTCTGAATGCTTTCACTGCTAGGCATAAAACAAACAATAAAAATGAAATATATTTTTTGCCTCCACCTCCCTCTGCCCCCAGGTTGACTAGAAGAATACACACGTTTTAAAATGAAGTACAATGCAGTGAAATTGGTGCTGTCATAGTCATCCGTACAATGTATAGTCGGGGCATGGTAAAAAGACAGTGATTTAAGTGTGGGGGCAGGGTCATAAATATTGAAAGACAACATAGGAAAGTGTTGACAGAAAGAGATGTTAGTTTTTCTGGAAGAAGTCTCAGTGGGAGCAAAGTCCAGATGGAGGCAACACCGGCGATATTATGGGAGTCACAGAAAGTCCAGGTAATTTGAAACTGGGGTTAGATGGAGTTCAGCAAAAGATTATGTTGGTGAAGCAAACAGGAAAACATCATGGAGGATTCGGACACCATGCTAAAGAGTTTGGATTTTCCTGTTAGAAAATGCGAAGGTAGAAGAGTTTCAAACAAGAGATTGATGGCAAGACAAACAATAAGGCAATTATGAGGTCTGGAACTTTGATAGTAGCAGAGAGACTGGGGAGAAGAGGCAGTGAACAGAAATGCAAGGGGTTGAATGTATATGACCTAATGTTCAAATGAATTGGAAGGAGAGAGAAGTCTAGAATAAATTTGGGTTTCAACTGAAAGTTTCCTTTACCTAAAAGGAGTATTAAAGAAAAAGTAGGTTGGTTAGGAAAGTTTTTATTTTTGATTTTGAGATGCTAGTGGTATGTTCATAGTGAGTAACAATATCTATAAGGCAACTTGGATAGATAGGTCTAGAGATTAGGAGTGATAGCCTAGAATTTAATACTTAAGCATCATCAGATACATGCAGTTTTGGAAGCCATGACTATGTCCCTTGGAAAGTGAGTACCTTGAAAATGGCTCAAGGACAGAGCCCTCAATGGAAAAGACGAATGTTTAAGGAACAAATAGCGAAGAGTCTCTAAAGAAGGTGGAGAGTAAACAGAAAGGTGAAGGAGAAAACTCTAGGAGCCATGGCTCTTTTGGTATCCAGGAAGCAAGTCTTGGAGGTTAGATGTTTCCTTCATCTCTCTGAGTCTTACGGCCTTTCCATTTCTCTTGTATTGGCTTTATCTCCTCTCTCTCATGATCAGTTTTTCTGCTCATTTATAGTTTCTGACCCTCAAAATTTGGCCTTCCCACAAACACTGCCTCTAAAATCTCTGCATATGCCATGACCTTTCAGCTCCCACACCATAGTGTTTTCTATTTCCAATTCTGGAGAAGAGAATCTGATAGGTGTAACTCTTCTCTATAAGCCAGGTCTCATCAGGGATGTAGTCTGCTGTGACCTGGTATGCATCCCTACTGCCATCACTTGTGGTTCTGAGAGTATCAGGTATAAAACACAACTGCCTGGGTTTACCCTTCTGGCAGGAGGTATGGGCTAGAAGAAAAAAAAAGTGATTAGTTACTTTGAATGGTATCTGTAGTGTAAGGAGTTTATGGGAGTCCTGAATGGTGGCAGATACTGTAGCATGGTTAAGAGAGTCCTTTGGATCTGTTGATCTGGGTGTCAGCTGAGGCACTTGCCAGTTGCTGGGATGGTGGGAGGCATCTTCTCACGTGATTTGGCAGTGAAAGAGGCAGGAAGTATACACATAGAGCCGTGGCCCCCCTCAGCAGGATCTTTATTTGAACCTTTATAATATGAAAGAAAGGGAGGGGTGGTGGTAATACAGGACAGAGTGTAGTGATAGCTGTCTTTCCCCCTCTCTCAAACACATGTTTTATTATTTTATTTTATTCTTTCTTTTGAAAATTTTAAGTATAGTTGGTATGCAGTCTTAATTGATTATATTAGTTTCAGGTGTACAACATAATGATTGGACATTTTTATAACTTAAAATGAGATCATCCACTAATTCTAGCAATCCTCTGTTACTGTGTATAAACTTATCAAAATATAATTGACTGTATTCCTTTCCCTACTCCTTTCCTTCTGGTAACCATCTCTTTGGTTTTGTTTCTATGAGTCTGTTTTTGTTTTGTTTTGTTTAATTTTAGGTAGTCGCCCTTGTACTGGAATAGATCAGTGATTCTGGACTCATGAGCACGGATAAGAGAACTAGTTAGGAAAAGGGGTATTTAAATGACACAATGGGAAAGAGGGAAGGAGAAGTGATTTGGGTTATTTGTAGGAAAGGTAGGAGGCTGGCACAGGGCGCTGATGTCTAGTTTTTCTCCTTTCACTCCGTAGAGTACCTCTCCTCTCCTCCTCAGGTTAACTGATGGTCTACAGGGGTACGCGAAAGTTGGCTTACCATTGTGAGTATGCCAAACACTGTTTATTCTTATAATTAATTATTGTATTACTTATAACACCACTCCTTTTGCCCTCCCCAGTAATGCTCCTGCTGATCCTGCGATCTCCCAAAGGGATCCCACAGAAAATCAAACATAGGGTGACACAGCTTCACAGCACAGCTTTCTCTGCAGCAATCCACGGTGCTGGGCTGTTACCGGCGTTTCTGCCAGCCCCGCCTGCATCCTCGGACAGTCGCCCAGTCTACACTCTACTCTTCAACCTTAACCGTGGCCAGGGCATCATGGAGTACTGAAAAGATGTCTTAGAAATAATTGACTCTATATCTTTCATTATACAAAAAAGAAAACAGACCTGGAGATGTTTAAGTGACTTGTGCAGGGTCACAAACCGGGTGGTAAACCAGGAATAGAGCGGGGTTTCCCAATTCAAGGCACAATGTTGTTATTATTATTATTATTATTTAAAGTGTAACCATTGTCCCACTAGTTTCTTAATATCCTACCTATAGCCACTACATGCTCATAACCAGTTACTGTCTTTGATTCAGAGTGACAAGTTCCATTCAGCATCCTGATCTAAGTCAAGTTAGAACCTGCATTTGGCTCTCCTGGCATAAGACCTCTCACTACTGGGTAATTACAACACAGAATCAGAAGCAAACCTTATTTCACACAGGCCTTTATACACTTTCTTAATTAAAATAAAAACAAACCCTAAAGTAGCTAAGATTCTGTAGTTCCCTGTTCCCGGGAAAAAGGAAGAGAAGCAGCGACAGGAAGGATACAGTATTGTTCATGGAGTCAGAAAATCCAGGTCATTTTGGGCAAATCACGAACACCTCTCTGAATTCCAATGTAGAGTGGGAATATTTTACCCACAACAGCATAGTTATATCCATATACTGTGCAAACTAGAGGAAGGAAAAGTTAAGCCTGCCAAAGTTGGTTGGGGAAGATTTTCAGAGACAGTGACATTTGAGCTGGATTGTGAAATGTGAGTTGAGACCAACAGGCAAGAAGGTAAGGAAAAGGGTCTGACTTGGGCTAAATGTGCAACATCTACTACCTGGGATGTATTAGTTATTATACACAGAGTCAGAAAGGGACCATCAGAGGCCTCTCGTGACCTCTTCGGAGTCACCAAAAACGTGGAACCACATGCCTTCACCTTGTCATCTGACCCAAGTACACAGAACACACGTACCTCCAGTCACCCAGCCCCTCATGCTTTTGTCTGCTGCTCTGTTCTTCCTTGTTCTCACTTCTTCTCCCCCTGCTGCCATCCTTTTCCACCAAGGCCTTCTAGAAGTCCTTCCTGAGAAAACACCAACTACCCGATACCATCCCCCTTTCCACCAAACATCCACTTCCCTGATGCGTGGCTAACTCACAGCACTAATTCCCTTACCACTTACTCCAATTCAGGATGCTTATTTTTCATATAACATGGACCATGAGGAGAGGCTGGGAGGCTAAGTGGAGGAGAGAGTGGTTAACTTTCTTCTTGGTCCTATTATTCTTAATCATTAATTCTCCATTCTTGAATAAAAGAATCTCATTTAAGGATGTTAGCAAGTTATAACAGTTAACATCATTTGTCTTCTGCTAAATTTTTACTAACATTTAACATCTATTGTCAAGTGATGTTATTTTCCTAGGTCAACCCTCTGAATAACATTTTCAAGTACTCCCCTCTCTCTAGATATTCAAATCATCACTTGAACACCCATGACTTACAGATCTTGACCTCAAACCTTTCTATGGGTTCCAGGTTGCATACTGGATACCTATATCATTTGGATGTTCCACAGACACAGCATTATCTAAAATTAAACAATAATTCTCCTGAATCCTAAGCCACCCCTTGGCCCTTTGTACCTCCTCAAAAAAATTTCTTCAGTAAAAGGCTGTTCTACTCAGGTAGGCATCCAAGCTAGAAACTTGGATGATGGTGAAGGGTAAGAATCTTAGACTTTGTTCTCTCCCTCATCTATGACATGCACTCAGTAACCAAGTCATATAATTTTACTTCTATATACATCTATATCTATATCTCTATATATATGTATATATTTATTTATTTATTATTATTATTAATTTTAATGGGGTGACATTGATAAACCAGGGTACATATATTCAGAGAAAACACCTCCAGGTTATTTTGACATTTGATTATGTTGCATACCCATCACCCAAAGTCAAATTGTCTTCTGTCACCTTAATTTTACTTCATGACCTAATTTATTTTCCATTTCTACTTCTTTTGCCTTAATCCAGGCATTATTATTTTTCATTTAGGTTTCTAAAATGGGCTTCTAACTGCTGTCCCAGTCTTCAGCTCAATTCTACCCCAAACCACCCACTAGCTCATAGTCAAAGTAATTTTTCTGAAATAGAAATATAATCACAACCATGCTCTTCTTAAATTCCCTCAATGAATTCTTGTCCCTTGAAAGAAAATGTACCTCTATAGCATGGTATTCAAGATCTTTTATGTCTAGGACACTGTCAACCTCTCTGGTTTTATCTCCATATTCACCATTCACATTGATCTACTTTAAAAGTAGATCCATTCATACTGATATACTTTTAAAGTAGATCTATTCACATTGATCTACTTTAAAAGCCTCTACTGGAGTAATGCTGACTTATGTTTTTACAATAATTATTGCTAATCCTTAAGGACTGGTTACTACATACCAGGATCTTTAATAACTGATCTATTCATTCTCATAACTCCATGTGGTCAGTTATTGTTTTTTTATCCAGTTGACAAATAGAAAAACGAAGGCACAAATAACCCAGTCATAAGGCTACTGAAAAACACAGCTGATATTTGAACTCTATCAGTCTCTCTCTAGAATAAATTCCTTTAACCACTCTTTATAGCTCAATTACAATTTCCTTTCTTCTAGAAGAGCCTTCTTTCATTCTTCATAAGCTTACCTCATACTTACTTCTCATCCACTTCATCTGGCTTCTGCTTCCATCAAAGCTCTGGAAAATCTCTCAGAAAATATCAGTGATGAACTCCAAATGAAAATTTTCCATTCTCTTTTAACTTGATTGCTTAAATGCTTTCAATCATTGGTCCCTCCATAGAACTTTAAATATCCTCTTCTTTGGTTCATGTGATGATATGCTCTTGATCTTTCTGTTTTTTTCCCTGGGTATGCTCTCTCAGCCTTTGTTGTTCATCCTTCTCTACAGAACCTTCACACTGGAGTTATGAGATTCAGTCCAAGTTTCCCCATGTTTTTTGCTCTGAGTGATCTCAATCCATGTTCATGTATATGTTAAAGCTTCTAAATTTTTATCCAGGCTTCCCCTTTGTCCTACAGACACTTACAGACCAGTGCTTCTTTAACATCATCAATTTCTCAAAAGCACCCTACACTCCAAATCCAAATGAAATGTTTGGTTTTCTCCCAAATATTGCTCTTCAGTATACCTTTCATCTAGTCAAACAATGTATATTTAATGGCTGGCTGCACTTAAAAAATTGTTTTATAGGGTGCAGGAGGATAAAAGTGGTCTGCAAGTAGTCACTGCTAAAGAAGTAGCAGTTCCATGTTAGTCAGAAAAGAGGCTGTTGAGAATGCGCTTGTCTCTCTTGTTTCAGACATGTCATTGAGTGGCCTTGTCTGAATATTGTCTATAATCGTCATTTATTGTGAGCGTTAGCTCCTCTAAGTTTCAACTAGGTAATTTTGGAAAACAGACTTGAAGTTACAGCTTTAATTTTCCAATATAATAAATAAAACACATATCTACTATTATTTTGGACAAAAATTCAAAATCACTTTATATATGATTTTGATTGTATACATAAATTCCTTAATTTTGATCATAAAACATTTTCTTAGATCTCTAAGAAAGAAACCCAAATATTATTTTAGTTATTTGCAAAAACAGTTTGATCTGGTTGATAGATTATAAAACCTACACATTCAGAGGCAGGGCAACCAAGAGATTACCAATAGCTCGAGGTCTGTAGGGTTATACATCCATAGATATCTTACTTTTTCTCAAGATGAAACTGAAAAAGAAGGAAGACTAACACAGAAGACCCTCAAATAATCAAGAGGTAAGACGGCAGTGGTTAAGTAGTTAGACACTTGAGCCAGAATGCCTGGATTTGCATCCTGACTACAGCATCCCACAGTTACTTGACCTTTTTGTCTTAATCCTCTTCAGGAAAGCAACAGATATAGTCTCCTTCTCTTAGAATTGTTGTGAGGATTAACTAAGCTAATAAATATAAGTTGCATCCTGGCAAGATAGTAGGTTGGTTGGTTAGAGTTAGAGCATTGTCCTGAGGTGCAGAGGTTGCTGGTTCAATCCTTGGTCAGGGCACATACAAGAACAGATCTATGTTCCTGTCTGTCTTCCTCCCTTCTTCTCTTGCTAAAATAAATCAATAAAAAAATTTTAAAAAAATATATAAATTGCTCAGAACAGCATGTAGCACAGAGTAGGCACTCAATACATATTTAATTGGCATTATTGTTATAATCCATCACGTCATTTGAAGATTAAAAACCTTTTAAAAATTGAGTAGTTGCCAAGGACACTATATGAATGGTATGTATGTGTATAAGAGAAATATAAGTTAGAGCCATCTCTAAAACTTTTAAAACAGATCTGACCCCTCAAGAAGACTCCTTCAGAGTCAGCTGCTCTGATGCCAGCACACATGAAAACACTGAGTCTGGAATTATGTTAACATATTGGAACTGTCCATGGAGACTGGAATGGCGAAAGCAATTTTGAATAGTAGACTTTCAAAACTGTCAAGGAAATTGATGATATATCCTGCTTGCCAGTAAGAAGCTTATGCAACACCTTTGGACTGAATGTAAGAGGAACTTCTGGGGGGATTTCATGAAATCTATAACTGAAGTGGCCCCATTCTTCTCTTCCCGTCAAGCTGGCCATTTTGTCATGTATTAACTACTACATGTGAGAGGAACAAAAATGTTTTTTATTATAACATCTGTTTAAATTGGCCTTCTGTTTCTGTTCATAATTTCAGTTAAACTATATGTTTTTTAGCATTTTCTAGATTGGAAACCTTTGGGCTCAAGCCAACGACCATAGGGTTATGTCTATGATCCCATGCTCAAGCCAGTGACCCCACGCTCAAGCTGGTGAGCCTGCATTCAAGCTGGTGACCTCAGGGTTTTGAACCTGGTCCTTAGCTTTCCAGGCCAATGATCTATTCACTGTGTCACTGCCTCGTCAGGCTGGAGGTGGTTTATTTGGGGCAGAAAAACAGGTGTTTGCAACAAAGTTAAATGATAGTCTTTAAAATATATACATAATCATATGGAACACGGAGAAAAAGTTCTATATTTATTTTTATATTCAGTGACCAGTCATTTGGCGGGTATATTTGAAGTAAGTTTATTGATGCATTTATATAGAAGACATTATCTCAAGTGATTTGTTAAGTGTTTATTAGATTACTTGCCTCTGTTTCCTTGTATTTTATGTACAAATATCTAAGCAGGAGGCTATTCAAGGTTTCCAGTTATGGTCATGAAGCTGTCTGTGGATTCTGTGTTTAACCACCAATGGTTTCTCAAGTTGGAAACTATTATGAGAAGAACTAAAACCACAGTTCCACATGCATATTTTAAAATGGGAACTTCAGCCCTGGCAGTTTCAAAGGGGAGGGGAAAAATCTGTGTTCCTAAATAGTAATGTATACAATATATTTAATAATATTATCAGCCCAGAAATCCTATTTCTGGGACTATATCCTAAGAGTAAATACAGTAATGGAAGAAAAGAACAATGCCATTTGCGCAAAGGCATTCACAGCAGTCTTAGGTACAATAAAAATCAAGAGGTTAGAAACAACCTGAAGCTCTAATGGTAAAGTAATTGGTAAGACTATATCTCATTAGAATAGATTTCTATAGTCATTAAAAATGACTATTATACCGGCAGTGTAGAATCATGGGAAACTATTTCTTATGTAATGTGAAGAGAGGCAGAAATAAAACTTGTGGACTGCCGAGGCAAATATAAACAATGCATGCACTTGGACCAACTGAAAATAACTACTTGGTGGTGGGAATATGAGTACTTTAAATGTATTTTCTTCACTTTTTTTTAAAAGAGAAAAAGGAAAGAGTTTTAAACAGCATGACCACATTATTCAGGAGCCAAATTCCTTGCTCATTCTTCATGCACTTGTAAGTATGACAGCCTGTGTGTTAAGGCAATTTGAGCTTTACCCCAGGAACCTGATTTGTTTGCCTCAATAGATTCACTGTATCTTGGTTTTCTTAACAATTCTGGGAAAATTCCAATGTCAACTGGTTTGCCATCTTTATAAATATAAAAAGATCCCATGGGTGAAAAGGTGCCATAAGAGACAAACAGGAAAAGCACAGCATATGGTCTTTCGAAGAGTTGTTCCCAATTGCTACATAGTTTGCTTGTTTTTTTGTGTGTGGTTTTTTTTTTTTTTTTGTAGAAGGTACAGTTTTAGGGTAGAAATATAGATAATACAGAACTTTCTCAAATTCTTTAGTTTTAATTTCAAATTGTCTGTTACATTATAATTAAAAGACATAGCTATAGTAATTTGTGAGAAATAGTTACCAAAAAATAAAAAAATAAAAAGACCCCCCAAAACCAAAAACATAATTCAAACCCAAAATTTATTAACAAGATCTTTTGGAGTAATATCAGTTAAAAGAATGGCAGCTGAAGGAAGAGGGGATTTAATTCTGGTCTCTATTGTATTTATTCTTTGGCAGTGACTGAAGAGAGAGGGATCTAATCTTAGATACAGAACCCTTGAGCAGGAGCCAAAGATGTGAGTCCATTTCGGGCAGGGCTGCTCAGTGAGTGCCCTGGGGGCTCTGCGTGCTCCTTAACCTCGGAATGCGGCAGACACTGTGGAGCCTGGCAGGGTCTTCTAAGTTCTGGGGCAGAAAACTTTCTCAGTGGAGCCACTTTAAACCTGTTTCAAATGTTAAGCACTTGGGAATCTCCTTACAATACTCATTCTGGTTGAGTAGGTTAGAGGTAGGCACTACGATGCTAAATTTTTACAAGCTCCCAGGTGATGCTCCCACTGTTGACCCTTGCAAGGACTGCATGTTTTCTGGAGTAATACAGCTCTAAGCTCACCTGATAGGAGGAAAAAGAGTGATGCAAGGAATTTCCTGAAAAATCTTTGCTTCCCATATCATTTCTATGACTGGGAGAAACAAATCTTGGAACGAGGAAGCAATTTATTGGAGTGAATGTCAATTTAAAAAGAAGTGTTATTGTCTATTGAAATAATTTCTTCCAATTTTTATCATCACTCTTGTACCCAGAAAGACCAGTACTGGTAACTTGGCATGGTTGTGTGCCCACCAGTTTGTGTGGATATCAGTTTGGTTGGCTGTCTTCAAAATTTTGCTGTGAAAGTTTCAAATTTAATTTGTAAGTCTCTTCGTGAAACCCCATCTCTGATTCTTTCGGTGGTTCTTGAAATGTATATGCAAAATGCCAAAGCATTTGATATTTAATAACTAGCAGTTACCTTTAGATTTATTTTCAGTAATTATCTTAAGATTTCTTTAAAAATTAAAGTTAGAATCTTGTGCAGGAAGCTTCTGGTCTTTATTGATCTTCCTAAGTCATAATTAACCACTCTCATTAGTGTTCAGCTCTTCCCAAAGTGGCCTCAGGCTGAAAGTTTTAACTTTAAATTGCTAAATTCTGGTTATGACTTATCCTATATTTATGAGACAGTAAAAGCCAAGCATAAATTATTACCTAAAGTAGTAAGAACAAAATCCATTATTTGAAATGTAAATGGGACTCTTATCATTGAATCTTTTTTTGTAATTTTAAAATTTTATTTAGAAAATTAACACAGTGTGAATCATTTTTTTAAAACCTGTGAACAGTGAGCTGAAAGATCTTTCATGAGAACACATTTCTGTGGAAAATACATTGACCTTTTTTTTTCCTTTATTTGTTTTGTTTTGAATATAGACTATACCTTAATTCCTTAACCATTCAAGTTTTGTGACCATACAGCTAGATGAGAGAAGGGAACAAAAGGGAAATCTGTAAGCAGATATTGGGCAATCAAATCATCATGCTTTTAAGATAACAAATTCCTGGAGTGAATGGGGAATGGGCGAACTATTTCAAAGTATCACCACTTGCTATTTGGGTTTATACTCCCTGGTTGATATTAAGAATCTCTATCCTGCCTGACCTGTGGTGGCACAGTGGATAAAGCATCAACCTGGAGGGCCGACGTCCCTCCTTCAAAACCCCAAGTTTGCCTGGTCAAGGCACATACAAGAAGCATCTGAGAGCTGATGCTTCCTGCTTCTCCCCTCACCTTTCTCTTTCTAAAAATCAATAAATAAAATCTTAAAAAAAATTAAAAAGAATCTCTATCCCTAATGCATGTTAAGTTAGTTTGTTGTTCTGAGGACTGAGGTTAAGTGTGAAAGAAATCTGAAAAGTACCCATTTCATAGAAAATGTTTAATCTTTTTTGAATATTTTATAACTTACTTGATTAGAAACACCTATACCCTGTACTTTAAAAAGTTATAGAAATTTGGATTTCTGTTTCCTATCTTTCTAAGATAACATTTCTGTTTTGGTACCAACAAATGGCTCTCCTATTCTTCTTAGGCATTTACGTCTTGTAGAGAGTTTAGAATCTAAAAATTATGACATAAATTGTGTGTATGCTATTACTCCACTAGGCTACTATGACCTTCAGAAAGTTTGTAAGATTGCTTTAATTACTTAACTAAATAAAACTCCACAGGATTTAGCTTTAATTTTCATAAAAAAAAAGAACGGTAAGGGGATCTTGATTGAATTTACCATTGTTTCATTACTTTTAAAGGTAGTAGCAACGCTATTAACAACAGCAATTTTAATGAAACCTTTTCTTCTCTAATATATATCTGAAACCAGTTTAGTAGAATAAAAACATATTAGCAATAAGCTCATTAACAAAAGTGGATATTAGAACTGTGGTAGAGATTTATAATATGAAGCATATTTTTAAAGAATTTCAAACTGTTTTTTTTAAAGACAGACAACAGTATTTGCTATTAATAAGAGAAAAGTTATCCAAGAAAATCATTTACCTTGCAGAAGCTTTCTGTTTTTATGTTGATGCTCATAACTTTTAAATACCATTCTTCAGTACAGTAAAACCTGCTGTTAAGAGATGGCTTCCTGGCCCTGGCCGGTTGGCTCAGTGGTAGAGCGTCGGCCTGGCGTGCAGAAGTCCCAGGTTCGATTCCCGGCCAGGGCACACAGGAGAAGTGCCCATTTGCTTCTCCACCCCTCCCCCTCTCCTTCCTCTCTGTCTCTCTCTTCCCCTCCCGCAGCCAAGGCTCCATTGGAGCAAAGATGGCCCGGGCGCTGGGGATGGCTCCTTGGCCTCTGCCCCAGGCACTAGAGTGGCTCTGGTCGGGACAGAGCGATGTCCCGGAGGGGCAGAGCATCGCCCCCTGGTGGGCAGAGCATCGCCCCTGGTGGGCGTGCCGGGTGGATCCCGGTCGGGCGCATGCGGGAGTCTGGGAGTCTGTCTGACTGTCTCTCCCCGTTTCCAGCTTCAGAAAAATACAAAAAAAAAAAAAAAAAAAAAAAAGAAGAGATGGCTTCCTAAACTTCCTAAATTTAGTAGAAATTGGTAACATAAATGCAGACCCTTTAAAGGTATTGCTGGTATGCACAGAAAAATGTTCAACATTCCATACAATAAGAGGGAACCCTACTTTGCTTTCGCTATTTAGTTCTGTCCTTTAGAGTTAGGTGAAAATAGAGCACTATTAATTTTTATTTTTGATTTAAAATCTGTCCCTGAGGCCTTATTCTCAGAGATCTGTCTGGGCAGAGTTAGTTGTAATGTCTACTGAAATTAGAAATATTTTGAAGGCACCAGAGCACCAGAGATGTCTTTTTTTATAATCAAATGGTATCTGTATTTTTTTAATCTTTCCCTTAAAACACATTATTTGAGTATACTTAGCTTGATGGAAAACCATCATCAAGTCTTTTTCTTAAAAGAGTATTTTAGTGGTATTCTAAGACTGGATTTTTTTCCTGAAAGGGCAACTTTTTTTTTTTTTTTTTTTTATATAATTTTATTTTTTTAATGGGGTGACATCAATAAATCAGGATACATATATTCAAAGATAACAAGTCCAGGTTATCTTGTCGTTCAATTATGTTGCATACCCACCACCCAAAGTCAGATTGTCCTCTGTCACCTTCTATCTTGTTTTCTTTGTGCCCCTCCCCACCCCCTATCCCTCTCCCATTCCCCCCTCCCCCCCGTAACCACCACACTCTTATAAATGTCTCTTAGTTTCACTATTATGTCCCACCTACGTATGGAATAATGCAGTTCCTGTTTTTTTCTGATTTACTTATTTCGCTTCGTATCATGTTATCAAGATCCCACCATTTTGCTGTAAATGTTCCGATGTCATCATTTCTTATGGCTGAGTAGTATTCCATAGTGTATATGTGCCACATCTTCTTTATCCAGTCATCTATTGATGGGCTTTTTGGTTGTTTCCATGTCCTGGCCACTGTGAACAATGCTGCAATAAACATGGGGCTGCATGTGTCTTTACGTATCAATGTTTCTGAGTTTTTGGGATATATACCCAGTAGAGGGATTGCTGGGTCATAAGGTAGTTCTATTTTCAGTTTTTTGAGGAACCACCATACTTTCTTCCATAATGGTTGTACTACTTTACATTCCCACCAACAGTGTATGAGGGTTCCTTTTTCTCCACAGCCTCTCCAACATTTGCTGTTACCTGACTTGCTAATAACAGCTAATCGAACAAGTGTGAGGTGGTATCTCATTGCCGTTTTGATTTGCATTTCTCTAATAGCTAAAGAAGATGAGCATCTTTCCTGAAAGGGCAACTAACTCAGAATGCATGAGCTCTTAATTCAAGATTACTAGCTGACACACACCAGATCGCATCTTGACCAAATGGATAGAAATATGGTGAATTTTAGGTTATAATTTGCATACTTTCCCATTTTTCTAATATTTGACATTTTTAATCATAACTGTCCAAGTGAAAGGACTTTTCCTCCCATGAGATTTAAATACATGCCACTTTGTTCTGTGCTAAAATGTGTTAACTCTCTCATTCTGAATCATGCATTGAAAAATTCTACTAAAAGTTCAATTTTTAAACAAAAACAAGGGGTGTTCCATTGATAAGACATCTGCAAAATTAATGAGGCAATCCATGAAGATAAACACATCAACTAATAAATTTCAATACACAGCCAGTCGCATCACCGGCCAAGTACACACCATCTGGGGAGATTTGGAAATTTTCATTCCTTTGGTCACAGGTAAACCAGAGCGCATATTTCACATAGCAGATTGTTTCTTAAACAGTCCATGAAAACAAATCATTTTATTGACCACATTTAAAAACAAACCAAAGTTAACTATGATTAAGGGAAAGAACGGCACAGTGTATAGCTCAACACAGTTAACACAGAGTGCATGGTAAAGTGCTGAGAGTTTATGGAATACTTTTACTTTCTCCTCCCAAACGTCATATCTAAACCTTAACTCTTCCATATGCCTTTTATCTGTGTTTCAATGACTAGATTGTAAGTTATCATGGCTTTTAAATCTTTCTCCCCAATCTTTACTGTCCAGCATAGTTTTAGTCACCTAGTTCTGACCTAACACAGTGGTGGATGGAATTACATGCAACATCCATGATGTACTTTTATTGAAATGTAAGGAATTAATAAAAAAATTAATAGCAGATTCAATTTAATGTTATATAATTATTCATATTTTATTTTTCTTCTTGAGACAGTCTTTAATTTCTTTGAGAAATTTTTCTATTTCAAAAAATTTTCAAATACATTGGCATAAATTTATTCATAATATCCTTATTAACTTTCTAATTTCTTTAGGATTTATAGCCATGTTCCCTTTTATATTCCTGATATTGGTTATTTAAATGATCTATTATTTTTTAATGACTGTTCTTGGTACAGTTGTGTTGATTTTATTAATCTGCGAACTGACTTTTGGAAGTACTAATCATTTCTGTGTTTACTAAATCTTAAATATTTAGTCTTTTTTTCAAATATGTGTTGAAAGCTAATGTTTTCATGTATCTTTTGGTTTAGCTCATCCCACAAGTTTTATTATAATTTGTTATAATTCAATTATTTTACTACTATTAAAATTTTTCTGATTTTCACTGTGATTTCTTCATTGACTCAAAAGTTATTTTTATGGATAATTCTTAAATTTAAGACACATTATTTTTTAATTTAAATTTTTTTTTTAGCTTAAATTAAGGATTGTGGTCAGAGACTACACTGTACATAATTCCAACTTTTTAAAACTTACTTTGAAGTTCAACAGATGGTCATTTGTTTTAAAAGTTCCATGCATGCCTGAAAAAAATTACATACTTTGCAGTGGTTGGGAATAGTCTATTTTAATTATTTCATTGTTCAAATATTGTCTCTTTACAATTTTCTTTGTTTGCTTTTTCCACCAGATAGATCAGAGTATGAAAATATGCTCAGTATGATTACAGATTCATCTATTTTTCCTTATAGTTGTGTTAATTTTTACTTTATATATTTTGAGATTATTACCTAAATACAAATTTAGTATTAAAACTTCCTGGAAAATGGCAACTTTTTCTTTACAAAGGGTTTTTCTTTATCTTTAAAAATACTTTTTGCTTGACACTAATTAAAATCTACATTGATGTTAGTTAACACAGCTTTTGTTAGACGAGAATTTGCAAATGTCTTTTTCCTTTCCGTTAATATTGAACTTTCTGTACCAATGTTTCAGATGTGTGTCTTTGAGCATAGTGTTGGGCTTTATTTTTCTCATAAGTCAGTCTTTGTTTTATATTCGAAGCATTTACTTTACATTTAATGAAACTACTAATATATGTCTGGATTTAAGTCTTCTATTAGTTTTCTATATGGCCTGCCCATTCAGTGATTCTTTTTCTCTCTTTTACTACCTTTTATTTTAAAGCGATTAAAAATCAGTCTTACCCACAGACCTGGGCAAGGAAGGCCCTGTCCTGGACCCCACACTTCAGCTGTCCCTGTGGTATCCTCTGGTGCCTTGGAGCATCTGGGTTGCCAGTGCCATTGGGTAGGGCAGCCCAAGTTGAAAACTGAAAACAGTGAGTTCTAGTCCCCATTTAAACCCTTTGGGTTACTCTTCCTTCCCTCTACCCCGCGTGAGAGCTCAATCTGACATCCCCACAATTATGAGTTTTGTTCCTATAACATGAGCCTGAGGCCCATGAGTTACAAGGGCAGCCAGGTAATCAAATTGCTCCTGCTCGGTAACACTGTATTTCTGCCATGTGAGAATGGGCTGCAGAAATGTGCTAATAGGCTAATGTTAGGTGACTCACATTGTTTATATCAGGATGGGCATCCAAAGAAAAACTGCTTATGGTTCTGCTCACTCTTGGGGTGGCTCCATTTAGAATATCACTTCATTATTTTCCTTCTATTTTCTTGGAAGTTACATTCTTCTATTCTTTTAATTAATTAATTTATTTTTTTTAATGAGAGAGAGAGAGAGACAGACAGGAAGGGAGAGATGAGAAGCAACAACTTGTAGTTGTGGCACCTTAGTTGTTCATTGATTGCTTTCTCATATGTGACTTGACCAGGGGGCTCCGCTGAGCCAGTGACTCCTTGCTCAAGCCAGCAACCTTGATCTCAAGCCAGCGATCTTGAGTTCAAGCCAATGATTTTTGGGCTCAAGCCAGGGACCATGGTGTCATGTCTATGATCCCACGCTCAAGCCGGAGATCTCAGGGTTTCAAACCTGGGTCCTCAGCATTCCAGGTTGATGCTCTATGTATTGTGCCAACACCTGGTCAGGAGGAAGTTATATTCTTTATAACTCTTTTAGTGGTTACCTTAGTATATTACAATACTCAATATTAACTTATTAAAGGCTGATAATAATTTTTAATATTCTGCTCTTCCTGGTCAATAAAAGGACATTTTTTATTTTTAAGAAAGAGCTGATGTACAATATTATATTAGTTTCAGGTGTACAATCCCAGGATTAGACATTTATATAACTTACAAAGTGATCACCCCAATAAACCTAGTACCCATCTGACACTACACAGTTATTACAATATTATTTACCATATCCCCTGTGCTGTACTTTACATCCCCATGACTATTCTGTAACTACTAATTTGTACTTCTTAATCCCTTCACAATTTTTACCCATGCCGCCCAACTTTTCTTTCATCTGACAACGATCAAAATGTTCTCTGTATCTGTTTCTGTTCTGATTGTTTTTCTTTTCTTTTTTTTCCAGAGAGGGAGGGAGAGAGACATAGGAATGTCAAATTGCTCCTGTATGTGCCCTCACCGGGAAATTAAACTGGCAACCTCCGAGCTCCAGGACGAAGTTCCAACCAACAAAACTATCTGCCATGGCTTAATTTTTTTAAATTGATTTTTAGAGAGACAGAGAGAGGAAGAGAGAGAGAGAGAGAGAGAGAGAGAGAGAGAGAGAGAGAGAGGAGAAGGGAAGCATTCATCCATTGCTCCACTCAGTCATGCATTTCCTGGTTGCTTCCCATATGTTCTCTGACTGGGAATTGAACCCCCAATTTTGTCATTTTAAGATGATGTTCTTAACTGACTCATCTAACCAGTCAGAGCCTGTTTTTTGTTTTTTAGTATTCCACACATAAGTGAAATCATCGGTTATTTGTCTTCCTCTAATTTACTGCACTTAGCATAATACCCTCTAGGTCCATCTATGTTTTGTGAATGGCAAATTTTTTTCCTTTCTTATATCTGGGTCCTATTTCATATACAGTGGCACCTTGAGATACGAGTTTAATTCGTTCTGTAACCAAGCTCGTAAGTCAGTCAACTCGTATATCAAACAAATTTATCCCATTTAAAATAATTGAAATAGATTTAATCCGTTCCAGCCCTGTGAAACATCTCTAAACCATCCTAAATTATGAAAAAAGACATGTTTTTAGTTAAGAAACACACATGTATACTTTACCAGTGCATAACAAAATATGTGAAATAAAAGAAAAAAAGTGTTATTTAATACTGTATTCTTATCTTGGAGACAGATGAGTGGGCTAACGGAGGTGGATGGCAGAGGAGGAGGGAGGGAGGAAGGGATGCAGGCACTGCAGACACATAAATTAAAACTGCACTTTCTTCACACTAAATGTAAACTAAAACTGCATTTTCTTTACTTAAAATGAAACCACAAAACTTTAATTGTAAAAAAATGCACTTTCTTAACTTTAAACTTTATCTAAGCTTAACATTACATACAGTGTGTCTGTAAAGTCATGGTGTACTTTTGACCGGTCACAGGAAAGCAACAAAAGACGATAGAAATGTGAAATCTCCATCAAATAAAAGGAAAACTCTCCCAGTTTCATACCTATTCAGTGCAGTTCGATGTGTGCTCACGCACAGATTTTTTAGGGCTCCTTAGGTAGCTATCCCGTATAGCCTCTATAGACTCGTCACTGACTGATGGCCTACCAGAATGGAGTTTCTCCACCAAACTGCCGGTTTCCTTCAACTGCTTATCCCACCGAGTAATGTTATTCCTATGTGGTGGCGCTTCGTTATAAACGCGCCGATATTTACGTTGCACTTTGGTCATGGATTCAAATTTAGCGAGCCACAGAACACACTGAACTTTCCTCTGTACAGCCCACATCTCGACTGGCATAGCCGTGGGATGCTCCACTGTATACTCGGTGTTACATCATCATCTGTGCATGCGCACATGTTGCCACATCATCCTACAGAAACTGGGAGGGTTTTCTTTTTATTTGGTGCAGATTTCACATTTCTATTGTCTTTTGTTGCTTTCCTGTGACCGGTCAAAAGTGCACCATGACTTTATGGGAACACTGTATTTTTTCATTTAATCATCACCTGTTTTTGCCTTTTTGGCTGCACTTTTGGCACTTTCACTTGCAGGACTTTTGACTAAAAATCTATCCAAAGAGGTTTGCTTTTGCCTGCCTTTTAAAATGTTATGGAAATGTGACAAATGAGTGTCATTAAAAAGTGCTGAAGCAGGACTAGTTGAAACTTTTTCTGAGTGTTTCTTTTCAGTGAAACTTGACAGCTTCTCCCACATTGCCAGCATATCTTTAATTTCACTTGTAGAAATCACTTCCTCCGACTCTACCTCCTCCTCACTACTAATCTCTTGCAGAAGCTCCCTATGTTGCATCATCTGTAGCTCCTTCAACTCTTCAGTTGAGAGTTCCTCCTCATGTTCCTCGATGAGCTCATTTACGTCACCCTCATCTACCTCTAGACCCATCGACTTTCCGAGGGACACAATCTCCTCCAACGCTTCTACCTCAGTCTCAGTCTCTGGTTCGAATCCTTTGAAGTCCCTGTCTGCAACAACATCAGGCCATAACTTTTTCCATGCCGAGTTCAAGGTTCTTCTTGTAACCTCATGCCATGCCAAGTCAATAATGCGTAAACATATCACGATGTTGTAATGATCTTTCCAAAACTCTTGAAGGGTTAGATTTGTATTCTCAGTCACCTCAAAGCAGCGGTGGAACAAGTGCTTTGTGTAAAGCTTTTTAAAGTTGGAAACGACCTGCTGATCCATAGGTTGCAAGATGGAAGTCGTGTTGGGTGAGAGGTAGAGGACTTTCATGAATTTGAACTCATCGACAATGTCATCTTCAAGACCAGGTGGGTGGGCTGGAGCATTATCAAAAATTAGTAATGCTTTCATTGGGAGTTCATTTTCTTGAAGATATTTCTTCACTGCAGGACCAAAGATGAGATTTACCCATTCAATAAAAAACTGCCGTGTAACCCATGCCTTAGCATTGGTGTGCCACATAACCTGTAGTTTTTCTTTAAGAATCCTGTGAGTCTTAAAGGCTTGAGGATTTTCGGAATGATACACTAGCAGTGGCTTTACTTTACAGTAACTGCTAGCATTTGCACACAATGCAAGGGAAGACGGTCCTTCATGGGTTTATGGCCTGGCAGCTTCTTCTCCTCTACAGTGATAAAAGTCCTCTGGGGCATTCTTTTCCAAAACAATCCTGTTTCGTCACAGTTGAACACTTGTTGGGGGATGTAGCCTTCCTTTGCTATAAGCGCAGCAAAACGTGTGATGTACTTCTCAGTTGCCTTAACGTCAGCACTCACAGCTTCATCATGCCTCACCACCGAGTGGATGGCAGATCTCTTCCTGAAATTTTCAAACCAGCTGTGACTTGCCTTAAATGTATCTTCGGCTGCTCCTTTTGAGGTTGATGGTTCTTTCTTCTTCAAGTTGCCATAAATAATATGTGCCTTTTTTTTTATATATAATAATTTTATTTTTTTAATGGGGTGACATCAATAAATCAGGATACATATATTCAAAGATAACAAGTCCAGGTTATCTTGTCGTTCAATTATGTTGCATACCCACCACCCAAAGTCAGATTGTCCTCTGTCACCTTCTATCTTGTTTTCTTTGTGCCCCTCCGCACCCCCTTTCCCTCTCCCATTCCCCCCTGCCCCCCGTAACCACCACACTCTTATCAATGTCTCTTAGATTCACTATTATGTCCCACCTACGTAGGGAATAATACCGTTCCTGATTTTTTCTGATTTACTTATTTCGCTTCGTATCATGTTATCAAGATCCCACCATTTTGCTGTAAATGTTCCGATGTCATCATTTCTTATGGCTGAGTAGTATTCCATAGTGTATATGTGCCACATCTTCTTTATCCAGTCATCTATTGATGGGCTTTTTGGTTGTTTCCATGTCCTGGCCACTGTGAACAATGCTGCAATAAACATGCGGCTGCATGTGTCTTTACGTATCAATGTTTCTGAGTTTTTGGGATATATACCCAGTAGAGGGATTGCTGGGTCATAAGGTAGTTCTATTTTCAGTTTTTTGAGGAACCACCATACTTTCTTCTATAATGGTTGTACTACTTTACATTCCCACCAACAGTGTATGAGGGTTCCTTTTTCTCCACAGCCTCTCCAACATTTGCTGTTACCTGACTTGCTAATAACAGCTAATCGAAGAGGTGTGAGGTGGTATCTCATTGCAGTTTTGATTTGCATTTCTCTAATAGCTAAAGAAGATGAGCATCTTTTCATATATCTGTTGGCCATTTGTATTTCTTCCTGGGAGAAGTGTCTATTCATATCCTCTTCCCATTTTTTTATTGGATTGTTTGTTTGTTTGTTGTTGAGTTTTATGAGTTCTTTGTATATTTTGGATATTAGGCCCTTATCTGAGCTGTTGTTTGAAAATATCATTTCCCATTTAGTTGGCTTTCTGTTTATTTTGTTATCAGTTTCTCTTGCTGAGCAAAAACTTCTTAGTCTGATGTAGTCCCATTCATTAATTTTTGCCTTCACTTCTCTTGCCATTGGAGTCAAATTCATAAAATGCTCTTTAAAACCCAGGTCCATGAGTTGAGTACCTATGTCTTCTTCTATGTACTTAACTGTTTCAGGTCTTATGTTTAGATCTTTGATCCATTTTGAGTTAATTTTTGTACAGGGGGACAGACTGTAGTCCAGTTTCATTCTTTTGCATGTGGCTTTCCAGTTTTCCCAGCACCATTTATTGAAGAGGCTTTCTTTTCTCCATTGTGTGTTGTTGGCCCCTTTATCAAAAATTATTTGACTATATATATGTGGTTTTATTTCTGGACTTTCTATTCTGTTCCATTGGTCTGAGTGTCTATTTTTCTGCCAATACCATGCTGTTTTGATTGTCGTGGCCCTATAATAGAGTTTGAAGTCAGGTATTGAAATGCCCCCAGCTTCATTCTTTTTCTTTAGGATTGCTTTGGCTATTCGGGGTTTTTTATAGTTCCATATAAATCTGATGATTTTTTGCTCTATTTCTTTAAAAAATGTCATTGGAAGTTTGATAGGAATTGCATTAAATTTGTATATTGCTTTGGGTAATATAGCCATCTTGATTATATTTATTCTTCCTAGCCAAGAACAAGGTATATTCTTCCATCTCATTATATCTTTTTCGATTTCCCTTAACAATGGTTTATAGTTTTCATTATATAAGTCCTTTACATTCTTTGTTATGTTTATTCCTAAGTATTTTATTTTTTTTGTTGCAATCGTGAAGGGGATTATTCTTTTGAGTTCCTTCTCAGTTGTTTCATTGTTGGCATATAGAAAGGCTATTGACTTCTGTATGTTAATTTTGTATCCTGCGACCTTACTGTATTGGCTTATTGTTTCTAGTAGTCTTTTTGTGGATTCTTTGGGGTTTTCAATGTATAGGATCATATCATCTGCAAAAAGTGATACCTTTACTTCTTCTTTTCTGATATGGATGCCTTTTATTTCTTTGTCTTGTCTGATTGCTCTGGCCAGAACTTCTAGCACCACGTTAAATAAGAGTGAAGAGAGTGGACAACCCTGTCTTGTTCCTGATTTAAGGGAGAAAGCCTTCAGTTTAGTGCCATTTAATATGATGTTAGCTGATGGTTTATCATATATGGCCTTTATCATGTTGAGATATTTTCCTTCTATACCCATTCTGTTGAGAGTCTTAAACATAAAATTGTGTTGTATTTTATCGAAAGCCTTTTCTGCGTCTATTGATAAGATCATGTGGTTTTTGTTCTTTGTTTTGTTGATATGGTGTATATGGTGATATTACGTAAACCGTTTTACGTATGTTGAACCATCCTTGAGATTCTGGGATGAATCCCACTTGATCATGATGTATTATTTTTTTAATATGTTGTTGTATTCGATTTGCTAGTATTTTGTTTAGTATTTTAGCATCTGTATTCATTAGAGATATTGGTCTGTAGTTTTCTTTTTTTGTGCCATCCTTGCCTGGTTTTGGTAAGAGGGTTATGTTGGCCTCATAAAATGTGTTTGGAAGTATTGCTTCTTCTTCAATTTTTTGGAAGACTTTGAGTAGAATAGGAACCAAGTCTTCTTTGAATGTTTGATAAAATTCACTGGTATAGCCGTCAGGGCCTGGACTTTTATTTTTGGGGAGGTTTTTAATGGTTTTTTCTATTTCTTCTCTACTAATAGGTCTGTTTAGGCTTTCTGCTTCTTCTTGACTCAGTCTAGGAAGGTTGTATTGTTCTAGGAATTTATCCATTTCTTCTAGGTTGTTGAATTTAGAAGCATAAAGTTTTTCATAGTATTCTACAATAATTCTTTGTATATCTACGGTGTCCGTGGTGATTTCTCCTCTTCATTTTGGATTTTGTTTATATGAGTTCTTTCTCTTTTTTCCTTGGTAAGTCTTGCCAAGGGTTTGTCAATTTTGTTGATCTTTTCAAAGAACCAGCTCCTTGTTCTATTAATTTTTTCTATAGTTTTTCTGTTCTCTAATTCATTTATTTCTGCTCTGATTTTTATTATCTCCTTTCTTCGGCTGGTTTTGGGTTGTCTTTGTTCTTCTTTTTCTAGTTCCTTAAGGTGGGAAGTTAAGTGGTTCACTTGGGCTCTCTCTTGTTTGTTCATATATGCCTGAAGTGATATGAACTTCCCTCTTATCACTGCTTTTGCTGCATCCCATAGATTCTGATATGTCGTATTGTCATTTTCATTAGTCTGTATCTATCTTTTGATCTCTGCACTTATTTCTTCTTTGACCTATTCATTTTTTTAAAAGTATGTTGTTTAGTTTCCACATTTTTGTGGATTTTTTTCCTCTTTTTTGCAGTTGAATTCTAGTTTCAAGGCTTTATGATCAGAAAATATGCTTGGTACAACTTCGATTTTTCTGAATTTGCTGATGTTGTTTTTGTGGCCCAACATATGGTCAATTCTTGAGAATGATCCATGTACACTGGAGAAAAATGTATACTCAGTCACTTTGGGATGAAATGTCCTGTAGATGTCTATCATATCCAGGTGCTCTAGTGTTTTGTTTAAGGCCACTATGTCTTTGTTGATTCTCTGTTTGGATGACCGATCTAGAGCCGTCAGCGGTGTATTGAGGTCTCCAAGTATGATTGTGTTTTTGTCAGTTTTTGTTTTAAGATCAATAAGTAGCTGTCTTATATATTTTGGTGCTCCTTGGTTTGGTGCATATATATTAAGAATTGTTATGTCTTCTTGATTCAGTGTCCCCTTAGCCATTATGAAATGGCCATTTTTGTCTCTGAGTACTTTTGTTGTCTTGTAGTCAGCATTATCCGATATGAGTATTGCTACACCTGCTTTTTTTTGGATGTTATTTGCTTGGAGTATTGTTTTCCAGCCTTTCACTTTGAATTTGTTTTTATCCTTGTTACTTAGATGAGTTTCCTGTAGGTAGCATACAGTTGGATTTTTTTTTTAATCCATTCTGCTACTCTGTGCCTTTTTATTGGTGAGTTTAATCCGTTTACATTTAGTGTAATTATTGATGCTTGTGAGTTCCCTATTGCCATTTTATATCTTGCTTTCTGTTAGTTTTGTGTCTTGTTTGATCCTTCTCTTTCGTTTTTCTATCTTTTGTTTTTATTTGGTTGTATTCCATACATCTTTCCTCTGTTGCTATCTTTTTTATCTCATGTGCTTCTGTGGTGGTTTTTTCAATGGTGGTTACCTTTGAGTAATGAAAAGGGTCCCTACCCTGTTCATTGTAGCGAACTATTTTGTGAGTACTTTTGCACTCCATCGTCCTTTGCTACTGTTAATCTCCATCTTCTCCCCCCTCTTTCTTTTTGTTGTTGTCACAGTTTAAATTTGGTTTTATTGTGTTCTTCTTGGAGCTTTTACTTGTGTCTTTTTTTTTTTTTTTTTTCTTTGTATCTGATTGGAGAACCCCCTTTAGTAATTCCTGGAATGGGGGTTTTCTGATGATAAATTCCCTCATCTTTTCTGTATCTGTGAATGTTTTTATTTCTCCTTCATATTTGAAGGATAGCTTTGATGGGTATAGTATTCGTGGCTGAAAGTTCCTCTCTTTCAGGACTTTAAATATTGGGGTCCACTCTCTTCTAGCTTGTAGAGTTTCTGCTGAGAAATCTGATGATAATCTAATGGGCCTTCCTTTATATGTTGTATTCTTTTCCCTGGCTGCCTTGAGAATTTTTTCTTTGCTGTTGGTTTGTGTCAATTTCATTATGATGTGCCTTGGAGTAGGTTTGTTGGGGTTAAGAAAACTCGGAGTTCTGTTTGCTTCTTGAACTTGAGGCTTTAGTTCTTTCCACAGGCTTGGGAAGTTCTCATCTATTATTTGTTTGAGTATGTTCTCCATTCCATTTTCTCTCTCTTCTCACTCTGTTATACCTATTATTCTTATGTTATTCTTTTTGATGGAGTCAGATAATTCTTGTAGGGCTATCTCATTTTTTTAAATTTTTGAGTCTCTTTCTTCTCTCTGCTGTGCCTCAAGTTGCTTGTCTTCTATTTCACTAATCCTCTCTTCTATCTGACCTGTTCTATTAGCTAAGCTTGTTACTTCGTTTTTCAGCTCGTGAATTGAGTTTTTCATCTCTGTTTGATTTGTTTTTATAGTTTCAATTTCCTTGGACATATATTCTTTGTGTTCATTGAGTTGTTTTCTGAACTCCCTAAATTGCCTTTCTGTGTTTTCTTGTATATCTCGGAGGATTTTTAGGATTTCTATCTTGAATTCTCTGTCATTTAGCCCCAAGGTTTCCAATATATTAAATTTTTTCTCCATAGATTTTTCCTCATCTAGCTGTGTTACCTCTCTTTCTTTTGTATCCATGATATTCGATTTTCTCTTCCTTAATGGCATCTGAGGGTGGTTTTGTTGATAGTATTAATGAAATTTAATAAAGAATAAAAAGTTAAAAAAATAATAAAAAAATAAAAAATCGGAAAGTTGTTTTTTTTAAAAAATTAATAATGAAATAAAGAAAAATAAAATAAAATAAAAATTTTTTTAAAAAGGAAATTATTCCCCCCCTCCTTTTTTCCTCTCCTCTCCTCTCCCCTCTTTCTTGAGAAAATCTTGTGGTGAACTGTGAATTATAACAAACAATGCCTGTGATGGAGGGCCTGAATTGGGGAAAAGTCATAAAGGGGCCAAAAAAAAAAAAAAAAGAAAAAAGAAAAAAAAAGAGCGTATGGACCCACAAAAAGCAAATAAGGAAAAAATTTGGATCAAGAATGAAATGATTTGCTTTTAGGTGTTGGTTGTCTAAGAGTTATGATGAGAGGAATAAGAGGAAAATGGAAAAATGGGGAGACAAATTAAAAAATTACTATTGTATTTAGTGGAACAAGAACTAGATAAAATGGAGAGCCAGGGATGGGAGCACTGCTAGTGAGTTAAAAAGGTGAAGTAAAAACCCCCCAAAATGCCACAAACATAAGTTTGAGTCCCAGATAAGATAATTTGTTTGTTATTGAGGTTTGAATGAGAGGAGATGTAAAGGAGAAAGGAAGAAACTAATATAGAGGGAGAAAAGAAAGAGAGAGAGAGAAAAAAAGAGGGAACCACTAAAAGAAGAAAAAAGAAAGGAGAGAGAGAGAGAGAGAGAGAGAGAGAGATTTAAGGGTTTTGGAGTGCAACCCTCATAGAGAGAAAGGAAGAGAAGAGAAAAGATAATGGGAGATGTAACACTTATGGGTAGTGTAGTTCAAGGAGAGGAGAGAGTAAGACCGGCAGAGAGTTAATCGGCCAAATTGGAGGAGGAAAAAAAGTATCAAGAATGAAGATAAGAGAAACAAACGAACAAATATAAGAAAATGGGATAGGTTATAAAGTCTGCAGATTATTCTTGATTTTGAGAGGTTATCTTCTTGCTTTTTCTTTTCTCTCCCTCTTCCTGGTCGGTGACTCTGTACCCCGGGTTCTGCCCCTTTGGCATGCTCAGGTAGAGGTTTGCAGTTGATAAGTCTCTATGGCAATGTCATGTATTGTGCTTTAGTCTTGTTGGCAGTCGAGGCTATTAGCATTTATAGGCTCCGACAGTGAGAGAGTCCGTGTTCCTGGAGCCTTTCTCCTAGTCTTTCCTTCCTCAATTAGTAGCCTGATAATCCAGCTATGGGGTTGCTGCTGCCTCTGCCTGGATAGTAAGAGGCTCAAAGAGCTGGCAACTCCCCACTCTATTTCCACTCAGCACAGGGCTCTGGGTAAGGCTCAGTCAGTCAGAGCTGCTAGCATAATCAGGCGGGCTTTCCGCCCACTCAAAGACCTCTGGTTCTGTCTGCCACTCTGTCCGGTAACACAGGCGGGCGCCCACTTCCGGGGCGCTTGGAGGAAACTCTCACTCACTGGCTGCGCGCGCAGACCAGGATATCCGGCCAGCAGTCTCACGCTCTGAGTGAAACTCCCAACCGCAGGGAAAAGTTGCAGCATTGGAATTGAGTCTCGCTCCGTCCCCATGTGCGGCTTTTGCAAGGCGCTGGGGCGGCCCGAGATTCCGCTTTGGCCCACACAAAGGCCTCTGACTCTGCCCCTCTGTGCGATAACATGGGCGTGCACTGCCAAGGCACTCGGAGGAATCTCTCATTCACTATCTGCGCGCGCAAACCCGGATATGAGGCCAGCCGCGTTTCCCTCTGAGTGAAACCCCCAGCAGCACGGAAAATTTCCACCGTTGGAATTAGTTCTCATTCCCTCCCATGCGTGGCTTTCCCAGGGTGCTGGGGCTGCCCAGAGACTCTGCCCTCGGCCCACAGAAAGGCCTCTGACCCTGCCTCTCCGTGGGGCAACACGGGCACCCACTCTCGGGGCCTAGGAAGAAATCTCTCGCCCACTAACTGCGCACCAACCAGGAGACCGGGTAAAATGGCCACCCTGCTTGTCTTTCTTTGTTTGGGTTTGGCGCGAGTGTTAGCTTGTATTGCCCGGTTGCCACAGGATCAGTTTTTCCTCGGCTTGGATCTCCGTGCCACAGCCTGGTTCAGCCGTTTGTGCCGTGGCCTGAATCTATTCACCCCCTTTGCCCGCCTCAGTTTCTATATTCACAGTTACCAGAGAAAGCCGCCCTGTTTAGGTTAGTGAGGAAGGCGGAGCATTTCTTACTCCCTATTTCCTTCGGGGTTTGGTTATATATTTAGCCAATTTTTCACTCGACCATACCTTTGGGTGTATTGCGAAGCATCTGGAGGCTCCAAGTATAGGTTTTTCTGTTTCTGGCTGAAGATCTTGTTGAGTTTTGGGGGAGATTTATCGGAATCGCTTCCTACCCCGCCATTACTCTGATGTCATCCAATATGTGCCTTTTCACATATTACAGTCTCCATCACTGTATCTCCTGCCAGCTCTTTCTCTTTCACCCACACCAGCAGAAGCTTCTCCATTTCTTCAAGGATATTTGTCCTTAATTGGGACAGAATTGTAATTCTTTTCACTGGATTTGTACTTTTGATGTCATCCTTTTGTTTAAGGATGGTACAAATTGTAGATGTATTGCGGTCGTACAGCCTTGCCAGTTCAATCACTCGTACACCACGCTCATGTTTTTCTATTATTTCTTGCTTTACTTCTATTGACATCATTCTCTTCTTCTTCTAACCACTGTCCTTTATACTCACTTTCTTTGGCCCCTTAATAGCACACAAAAAAAGTTAGTAAAAAAATGCAAAAATGATGCAAGAACGAGTACAAAACACGAGATTTGACTTGATTCTGTGGGTAACACGTTAGAAAGAATGAGATGCTGGTGTTGTACTGTTCATACTGGACCCGTGCGCCACTGTGCCAACTAGTGGCAGCTTCCCGTTCATGACTCCTATCTCAGAATTTTGCTCAGATCTCAAACAAAAATACAGACTGAGTCGCAGGTCATATCTTAAAAAAATTCGTATGTTGGTCTGCTCATATCTCAAGGTACCGCTGTATATATATGAAATATATATCTCTATATATCACTCCTTTTTTCATTTATTGATGGACACAGGTTGTTTCCATATCTTGACTATTGTAAATAATGATGCAATAAACACATGGATGTATATGTCTTTTGATTTAGTGTTTTGGGTTTCTTCAGATAAATGCTCAGAAGTGGAGCTGCTGGTCCTTTTTTGTTTCTTGTTATACGCTTTGTTATAAAATAATTTTTGCCTGATATAACTTATAGCTGTTTTATTTTGTTTCCATCTTCACAAAATATCTTTACCCATTCCTTTACTTTTGATCTGCATGTGTCTTTCAGTCTGACTTGTCTCTGGTAGACAGTATATGTAAGAAGGGGCTTGTTTTGTTATGCATTCAGTCATAGTATATCTTTTGATTGGAGCACTCAACCCATTTGCATTTAAAATAATTGTTGAGAGATGCCTATTTATGGCCATTTATTACTAATATTTTTTAAAAATCATTTTTCTTCTTTTAAAAGAAGACCCTATAGCATTTCTTGTAATACTGGTTTGGTGGTGGTGAACTCCTTCAGCTTCTTTTTTGTCTGGGAAGCTCTTCATCTGTCCTTCGATTCCAAATAATAGCTTCACTGGGTAGAGTAATCTTGGTTAAATTTCCTAGCTTTTCATCACTTTGAATACAGTATTTCTTGCCAATCCCTCCTGTCCTGCTAAGTGTCTTAAGAGAAGTCAACTGACAGCCTTATGGGAGCTCCCTTGTAGGTAACTAACTGCTTTACTGCTGTTTTTAAGATTCTTTTTTCTTTTGTCATTAACCTTTGGCATTTTAATTATGATGTGTCTTGGAGTGGGCTTCTTTGGGTTCATCTTGTTTGACATTCTGCATTTCCTGGACTTGTATGTCTATTTCCTTCACTAAGTTAGGGAGGTTTCCTGTCATTTTTTTTTTTTCACATAGGTTTTCAATTTCTTGCTCTCTCTCCTCCTTCCAGCAGCCCCATACTGTGAATGTTGGTACGCTTGAAGTCCCAGAGACTCCTTACACTATCTTCACTTTTTTTGGATTCTTTTCTCTTTTTGCTGTTCTGATTGGGAAATTTTTGCTTCTTTGAAGTTCTCACTAAGCTCATCTATTCCTCCCTTAAGTACATTGAGTGTCCTTATAACCAGCATTTTGAACTCTCCATTTTTAAAAATTCTTTTTCTGGAGTTTTGTTCTGTTCTTCATTTGGGACATGGTTTTTGTCTCCTCATTTTGGCAGCCTCCCTGTGCTTGTTTCTATGTATTAGGTAGAGCTGCGAGGTCTCCTGGGTTTGGTAGAGTGGCCTAATGTAGTGGGTGTCCTGTAGGGTCCAGTGGCATAGATTCCCTGGTCACCAAGAGGGGCAGGCACTCTCAGTGCATACGCTGTGTGATCTGTACGCACTGTCCCTTTGTAATTGAGTGTCAGTTGCCGTTGGCACATCAGTGAGTGTGATTTACCCCCAGGCTGATGGACTGCAAAGACTAGCTATAAACACTGTGGAGAATCAGCTGTGCTGGGGCCCACCCCACAGGCAGGACTTACTTCAGCAGGACTCTGGTGCCTTCTGAGTCTGACTCTTGAGTGTGTTGCTTGTGGAGGTGGTTGGGTGGTGCTCTGACGTGGTCTGAAGCTGTCCACTAAGCACGATGACTCTAGGGCCTGCCAGGAGGGGCAGGCCAAGGTCAGCCGCTGCCTATATTCTGCCTAGCATGAGCTACATGTGGGTAGCTATGTAGCTACCCAGCATGAGCTACAAAGTGATGTGCAGATGGCTGCTACTTGTGCTGGGCTTGGAAGTGCCAAGGGAGGCTAAACTGTGAACTAAAGTTGTCTGATGCTAGTGCTGGGCCTGAGGCCATTTAGCAAGAGGTACAGGTCATGCAGAGGCCAGATGCTCCTTGTTTGAGAGATTTGAGCAAAGTCTGAACCATAAGCCAAGAAGAGCTGTTTGTATGGAAAAGTCATTGGAGATCCTTGGGTGGGTCTAAAACATGGGTGAGACTGTGGTCTCAGGGAATCACCAGGACAGGATGAACAGTGATATAGCAAGGTTGACAGAAACTCAGATATGATGCCCACCTATTGGTTCTGTGGGAGGAGGGCTCAGAATAGGAACAATGGTCTCTGCCAGTATTTCTGTTCAGAAGAAAGCTGTCCCTCTAGCCCAGTGGTTCTCAAACTTTTTGAAGTTGGGGTGCATTTAAAATCCTACAAATAATTGTAGGAGCACTATATACAAATTTCGGAGAAATATGTTATAATAGTTAAGTCAAATATTAAAGAAAAAAAATAAAGTCCAAGCGTACTTTCATGGTAATTAAACAAAATAAATATGACAATTTAAATTTATTCTGACATTAAAAAACATTTTTATGTTACATTTTTTGAGTTATGCTTTTTAGAATTTGTAAAGAGGGGTTAAAAAATAAAAAACGGCAAAAAGTTATCTTTATATATATATAGATACATTCTTAGTAAGATTTAGTAAATTTGGCAGGTCCCAGCGTGAATGTGTTAAGTTTTTTCATTCTTGTGTTTATGAGAAACATGAACCTGATGTGTCCTAGTGATTTCTTCAATGTTTGGGCATATATTTGAAAGGCAAACTCTCATTTCCTCATCAATACATTGAAGAATTCCTCTCTTTTTACTCTTAATTGTGTTGAGGGTAGAATATCCTAATTCACATAAATAGGATGTTGAAAATTATAGTAAAATATTCAAAACCTTTTTATATATTGCCACATATTCTTCTTTTATAGAAATCCAAAAGGCTTCAAGGGACAATTCCTTATGTTTAATCATCAATCCACAATCAGTGGATATAGCTGCCAGTTCTTCTTCTTCTTTTTTTTTTTTAATAATTTTATTTTTTTAATGGGGCAAAATCAATAAATCAGGATACATATATTCAAAGATAACATGTCCAGGTTATCTTGTCATTCAATTATGTTGCATACCCATCACCCAAAGTCAGATTGTCCTCTGTCACCTTCTATCTTGTTTTCTTTGTGCCCCTCTCCCTCCCTCTTTCCCTCTCCCTCTCCCCTCTCCCCCAGTAACCACCACACTTTTATCAATGTCTCTTAGTCTCACTTTTATGTCCCACCTACGTATGGAATAATGCAGGTCCTGGTTTTTTCTGATTTACTTATTTCGCTTCGTATCATGTTATCAAGATCCCACCATTTTGCTGTAAATGTTCCAATGTCATCATTTCTTATGGCTGAGTAGTATTCCATAGTGTATATGTGCCACATCTTCTTTATCCAGTCATCTATTGATGGGCTTTTTGGTTGTTTCCATGTCCTGGCCACTGTGAACAATGCTGCAATAAACATGCGGCTGCATGTGTCTTTACGTATCAATGTTTCTGAGTTTTTGGGATATATACCCAGTAGAGGGATTGCTGGGTCATAAGGTAGTTCTATTTTCAGTTTTTTTGAGGAACCACCATACTTTCTTCTATAATGGTTGTACTACTTTACATTCCCAACAACAGTGTATGAGGGTGCCTTTTTCTCCACAGCCTCTCCAACATTTGCTATTACCTGTCTTGCTAATAACAGCTAATCGAACAGGTGTGAGGTGGTATCTCATTGCAGTTTTGATTTGCATTTCTCTAATAGCTAAAGAAGATGAGCATCTTTTCATATATCTGTTGGCCATTTGTATTTCTTCCTGGGAGAAGTGTCTATTCATATCCTCTTCCCATTTTTTTATTGGATTGTTTGTTTGTTTGTTGTTGAGTTTTATGAGTTCTTTGTATATTTTGGATATTAGGCCCTTATCTGAGCTGTTGTTTGAAAATATCATTTCCCATTTAGTCGGCTTTCTGTTTATTTTGTTATCAGTTTCTCTTGCTGAGCAAAAACTTCTTAGTCTGATGTAGTCCCATTCATTAATTTTTGCCTTCACTTCTCTTGCCTGTGGAGTCAAATTCATAAAATGCTCTTTAAAACCCAGGTCCATGAGTTGAGTACCTATGTCTTCTTCTATGTACTTAACTGTTTCAGGTCTTATGTTTAGATCTTTGATCCATTTTGAGTTAATTTTTGTACAGGGGGAGAGACTGTAGTCCAGTTTCATTCTTTTGCATGTGGCTTTCCAGTTTTCCCAGCACCATTTATTGAAGAGGCTTTCTTTTCTCCATTGTGTGTTGTTGGCCCCTTTATCAAAAATTATTTGACTATATATATGTGGTTTTATTTCTGGACTTTCTATTCTGTTCCATTGGTCTGAGTGTCTACTTTTCTGCCAATACCATGCTGTTTTGATTGTCGTGGCCCTATAATATAGTTTGAAGTCAGGTATTGTAATGCCCCCAGCTTCATTCTTTTTCTTTAGGATTGCGTTGGCTATTCGGGGTTTTTTATAGTTCCATATAAATCTGATGATTTTTTGCTCTATTTCTTTAAAAAACGTCATTGGAAGTTTGATGGGAATTGCATTAAATTTGTATATTGCTTTGGGTAATATAGCCATCTTGATTATATTTATTCTTCCTAGCCAAGAACAAGGTATATTCTTCCATCTCATTATATCCTTTTCGATTTCCCTTAACAATGGTTTATAGTTTTCATTATATAAGTCCTTTACATTCTTTGTTATGTTTATTCCTAAGTATTTTATTTTTTTTGTTGCAATCGTGAAGGGGATTATTTTTTTAGTTTGTTCTCAAATGTTTCATTGTTGGCATATAGAAAGGCTATTGACTTCTGTATGTTAATTTTGTATCCTGCGACCTTACTGTATTGCCTTATTGTTTCTAGTAGTCTTTTTATGGATTCTTTGGGGTTTTCGATGTATAGGATCATATCATCTGCAGAAAGTGGTACCTTTACTTCTTCTTTTCCGATCTGGATGCCTTTTATTTCTTTGTCTTGTCTGATTGCTGTGGCTAGAACCTCTAGTACCACATTAAATAAGAGTGGAGAGAGTGGACAACCCTGTCTTGCTCCTGATTTAAGGGGGAAAGCCTTCAGTTTAGTGCCATTTAATATGATGTTAGCTGATGGTTTATCATATATGGCCTTTATCATGTTGAGATATTTTCCTTCTATACCCATTCTGTTGAGAGTCTTAAACATAAAATTGTGTTGTATTTTATCGAATGCCTTTTCTGCATCTATTGATAAGATCATGTGGTTTTTGTTCTTTGTTTTGTTGATATGGTGTATATGGTGATATTACGTAAACCGTTTTACGTATGTTGAACCATCCTTGAGATTCTGGGATGAATCCCACTTGATCATGATGTATTATTTTTTTAATATGTTGTTGTATTCGATTTGCTAGTATTTTGTTTAGTATTTTAGCATCTGTATTCATTAGAGATATTGGTCTGTAGTTTTCTTTTTTTGTGCCGTCCTTGCCTGGTTTTGGTAAGAGGGTTATGTTGGCCTCATAAAATGTGTTTGGAAGTATTGCTTCTTCTTCAATTTTTTGGAAGACTTTGAGTAGAATAGGAACCAAGTCTTCTTTGAATGTTTGATAAAATTCACTGGTATAGCCGTCAGGGCCTGGACTTTTATTTTTGGGGAGGTTTTTAATGGTTTTTTCTATTTCTTCTCTACTAATAGGTCTGTTTAGGCTTTCTGCTTCTTCTTGACTCAGTCTAGGAAGGTTGTATTGTTCTAGGAATTTATCCATTTCTTCTAGGTTGTTGAATTTAGTTGCATAAAGTTTTTCATAGTATTCTACAATAATTCTTTGTATATCTACGGTGTCCGTGGTGATTTCTCCTCTTTCATTTTGGATTTTGTTTATATGAGTTCTTTCTCTTTTTTCCTTGGTAAGTCTTGCCAAGGGTTTGTCAATTTTGTTGATCTTTTCAAAGAACCAGCTCCTTGTTCTATTAATTTTTTCTATAGTTTTTCTGTTCTCTAATTCATTTATTTCTGCTCTGATTTTCATTATCTCCTTTCTTCGGCTGGTTTTGGGTTGTCTTTGTTCTTCTTTTTCTAGTTCCTTAAGGTGGGAAGTTAAGTGGTTCACTTGGGCTCTCTCTTGTTTGTTCATATATGCCTGAAGTGATATGAACTTCCCTCTTATCACTGCTTTTGCTGCATCCCATAGATTCTGATATGTCGTATTGTCATTTTCATTTGTCTGTATCTATCTTTTGATCTCTGCACTTATTTCTTCTTTGACCTATTCATTTTTTTAAAAGTATGTTGTTTAGTTTCCACATTTTTGTGGATTTCTTTCCTCTTTTTTTGCAGTTGAATTCCAGTTTCAAGGCTTTATGATCAGAAAATATGCTTGGTCCAACTTCGATTTTTCTGAATTTGCTGATGTTGTTTTTGTGGCCCAACATATGGTCAATTCTTGAGAATGATCCATGTACAATGGAGAAAAATGTATACTCAGTCACTTTGGGATGAAATGTCCTGTAGATGTCTATCATATCCAGGTGCTCTAGTGTTTTGTTTAAGGCCACTATATCTTTGTTGATTCTCTGTTTCGATGACTGATCTAGAGCCGTCAGCGGTGTATTGAGGTCTCCAAGTATGATTGTATTTTTGTCATTTTTTTTAATTTTTTTTTAATTTTTATTTATTTTTTTTCTCTGAAGCTGGAAACGGGGAGAGACAGTCAGACAGATTCCCACATGCACCTGACCGGGATCCAACCCGCACGCCCACCAGGGGCGACGCTCTGCCCACCAAGAGGCGATGCTCTGCCCCTCTGGGGCGTCGCTCTGCCGCAACCAGAGCCACTCTAGTGCCTGGGGCAGAGACCTAGGAGCCATACCCAGCGCCCGAGCCATCTTTGCTTCAATGGAGCTTTGGCTGCGAGAGGGGAAGAGAGAGACAGAGAGGAAGGAGGGGGGGGGATGGAGAAGCAAATGGGCGCTTCTCCTATGTGCCCTGGCCGGGAATCGAACCCGGGTCCCCTGCACGCCAGGCCGATGCTCTACCGCTGAGCCAACCAGCCAGGGCCTATTTTTGTCAGTTTTTGTTTTAAGGTCAATAAGTAGCTGTCTTATATATTATGGTGCTCTTTGGTTTGGTGCATATATATTAAGAATTATTATGTCTTCTTGATTCAGTGTCCCCTTAGCCATTATGAAATGGCCATTTTTGTCTCTGAGTACTTTTGTTGTCTTGTAGTCAGCATTATCAGATATGAGTATTGCTACGCCTGCTTTTTTTTGGATGTTATTTGCTTGGAGTATTGTTTTCCAGCCTTTCACTTTGAATTTGTTTTTATCTTTGTTACTTAGATGAGTTTCTTGTAGGCAGCATACAGTTGGATTTTCTTTTTTAATCCATTCTGCTACTCTGTGCCTTTTTATTTGTGAGTTTAATCTGTTTTTCATTTAGTGTAATTATTGACACTTGTGAGTTCCCTATTGCCATTTTATAGATTGCTTTCTGTTAGTTTTGTATCTTGTTTGATCCTTCTCTTTCGTTTTTCTATCTTTTGTTTTTATTTGGTTGTATTCCATACATCTTTCCTCTGTTGCTATCTTTTTTAAATCATGTGCTTCTGTGATGGTTTTTTCAATGGTGGTTACCTTTAAGTAATGAAAAGGGTTCCTACCCTGTTCATTGTAGTGCACTATTTTGTGAGTAATTTTGCACTCCATCGTCCTTTGCTACTGTTGATCTCCATCCTCTCCCCCCCCCTTTCTTTTTGTTGTTGTCACAGTTTAAATTTGGTTTTATTGTGTTCTTCTTGGAGATTTTACTTGTGGCTTTTTTTTTGTTGTTGTTGTTCTTTGTATCTGATTGGAGAACCTCCTTTAGTAGTTCCTAGAGTGGGGTTTTCTGATGATAAATTCCCTCATCTTTTCTGTATCTGTGAATGTTTCTATTTCTCCTTCATATGTGAAGGATAGCTTTAATGGGTATAGTAGTCGTGGCTGAAAGTTCCTCTCCTTCAGGACTTTAAATATTGGGGTCCACTCTCTTCTAGCTTGTAGAGTTTCTGTTGAGAAATCGGATGATAATCTAATGGGCCTTCCTTTATATGTTGTATTCTTCTTTTCCCTGGCTGCCTTGAGAATTTTTTCTTTGTCGTTGGTTTGTGCCAATTTCATTATGATGTGCCTTGGAGTAGGTATGTTGGGGTTAAGAAAACTCGGAGTTCTGTTTGCTTCTTGAACTTGAGGCTTTAGTTCTTTCCACAGGCTTGGGAATTCTCATCTATTATTTGTTTGAATATGTTTTCCATTCCATTTTCTCTCTCTTCTCCCTCTGATATACCTATTATTCTTATGTTATTCTTTTTGTTGGAGTCAGATAATTCCTGTAGGGTTATCTCATTTTTTTTTTAATTTTTGAGTCTCTTTCTTCTTTTCTCTGTTGTGCCTCAAGTTGCTTGTCTTCTATTTCACTAATCCTACCTCCTATCTGGCCTGTTCTATTAGCTAAGCTTGTTACCTCGTTTTTCAGCTTGTGAATTGAGTTTTTCATCTCTGTTTGATTTGTTTTCATAGTTTCAATTTCCTTGGAAACATATTCTTTGTGTTCATTGAGTTGTTTTCTGAGCTCCCTAAATTGCCTTTCTGTGTTTTCTTGTATATCTCTGAGTATTTTTAGGATTTCTATTTTAAATTCTCTGTCGTTTAACTCCAAGGTTTCCAATATCTTAAATTTTTTCTCCATAGATTTTTCCTCATCTAGCTGTGTTACCTCTCTTTCTTTTGTGTCCATGATATTCGATTTTCTCTTCCTTAATGGCATCTGAGTGTGGTTTTGTTGATAGTACTAATGAGATTTAATAAAGAATAAAAAGTTAAAAAAATAAAAAATCAAAGAGTTGTTTTTTTAATTAATAATTAAAGAAAAATAAAATAAAATAAAAATTAAAAAAAAGGAAATTATTCCCCCCCTCCTTTTTTCCTCTCCTCTCCTCTCCCCTCTTTCTTGAGAAAATCTTGTGGTGAACTGTGAATTATATTGTACTAAATAGAACAAACAATGCATGTAATGGAGGGCCTGAATTGGGGAGAAGTATTAAAGGGACAAAAAAAAAAAAAGAATAAGAAAAAAAGAAAAAAAAGGGGGGTATGGACCCCCAAAAAGCAAATAAGGAAAAAATTTGGGTCAAGAATAAAATGATTTGCTTTTACATGTTGGTGGACTAAGAGTTATGATGAGAGGAATAAGAGGGAAACAGGAAAATGGGGGGACAAATTAAAAAATTACTATTGTATTTAGTGGAACAAGAACTAGATAAAATGGAGAGCCAGGGATGGGAGCACTGCTAGTGAGTTAAAAAGGTGAAGTAAAAACCCCCCAAAATGCCACAAACATAAGTTTGAGTCCCAGATAAGATAATTTTTCGTTATTGAGGTTTGAATGAAAGGAGACATAAAGGAGAAAGGAAAAAACTAATAGAGAGGGAGAAAAGAAAAAGAGAGAGAGAGAAAAAAAAGAGGGTACCACTAAAAGAAGAAAAAAGAAAAAAGAGGAGAGAGAGAGAGAGAGTTAAGGGTTTTGGAGTGCAACCCTCATAGAGAGAAAGGAAGAGGAAAGAAAAGATAATGGGAGATGTAACACTTATGGGTAGTGTAGTTCAAGGAGAGGAGAGAGTAAGACCAGCAGAGAGTTAAGTGAGTAAATTGGAGGAGGAAAAAAAAAATCAAGAATGAAGATAAGAGAAACAAACAAACAAATATAATAAAATGGGATAGGTTATAAAGTCTGTGGATTATTCTTGATTTTGAGAGGTTATCTTCTTGCTTTTTCTTTTCTCTCCCTCTTCCTGGTTGGTGACTCTGTATCCGGGTTCTGCCCCTTTGGCATGCTCAGGTAGAGGTTTACAGTTGATAAGTCTCTATGGCGATGTCATGTATTGTGCTTTAGTCTTGTTGGCAGTCGAGGCTCATTAGCATTTATAGGCTCCAACAGTGAGAGAGTCTGTGTTCCTGGAGCCTCTCTCCTAGTCTTTCCTTCCTCAATTAGTAGCTTGATAATCCAGCTATGGGGTTGCTGCTGCCTCTGCCTGGATAGTAAGAGGCTCAAAGAGCTGGCAACTCCCCACTCTATTCCCACTCAGCACAGGGCTCTGGGTAAGGCTCAGTCAGTCAGAGCTGCTAGCATAATCAGGCGGGGCTTCTGCCCACTCAAAGACCTCTGACTCTGCCACTCTGTCTGGTAATACGGGCGGGCGTCCACTCCTGGGGCGCTTGGAGGAAACTCTCGCTCACTATGTGTGCGCAGACCAGGATATCAGGTTGGCAGTCTCACACTGTGAGTGAAACCCCCGCCCGTACAGAAAAGTTCCAGCGGTTGAATTGGCTCTCGCTCCCTCCCCGTGCGTGGCTTTTTCAGGGCGCTGGGGTGGCCTGGAGATTCTGCTTTTGGCCCACACAGAGGCCTCTGACTCTGCCCCTCTGTGGGATAACATGGGCGCCCACTCCTGAGGCACTCGGAGGAATCTCTTGCATGCTCTCCATGCGTGCCGACCAGGATATCAGGCTGGCTGCCTCACAGTTTGAGTGAGACCCCCGCCCGCACGGAAAAGTTCCATCGTTGGAATTGGCTCTGGCTCCCTCTCCATGCACAGCTTTTTCAGGGCGCTGGGGTGGCCCAGAGATTCCACTTTTGGCCCACACAAAGGCCCCTGCCCCTCTGTGGGATTATAGGGGCACCCACTCCTGGGGCTTTCAAAGGAATCCCTCGCCCACTATCTGCATGTGCCGACCAGAAGATCGGGGAAAATGGCTGCCCCACTTGTCTTTCTTTGTCTGGATTGTTAGCTTGTATTGACTGGGTTGCCACAGGAACAGTTTTTCCTCCGCTTGGATCTCCATGCCACAGCCTGGTTCGGCCGTTTGTGCCGCGGCCTGGATCTATTCACCCCCTTTGCCTGCCTTAGTTTCTATATTCTCAGTTCCCAGTGAAAGCAGCCCTATTTAGTTTAGTGAGGAAGGCGGGGCATTTCTTACTCCCTATTTCCTTCGGGGTTTGATTATATATTTAGCCAATTTTTTGCTCGACCATACCTTCGGGTGTATTGAGAAACATCTGGAGGCTCCAAGGATAGGTTTTTCTGTTTCTGGTTGAAGATCTTGTTGAGTTTTGGGGGAGATTTATCGGTATCGCTTCCTACCACGCCATTACTCTGTCATCTAGTTCTTCTGTTAATGTTAAACCAAAATCACTTGAAGCTTCCATGAGTGGGTTTCTAATCCAATCACATTGTTTAGTGTTAAGTGACAGAAAATGCTATAAATTAAATTCTGCCCATCAGCCTTCAAGTCCTATTTATTTACACTTCCAACTTTTGCTCACCTCCAGAATTAAATTCTTCAATATCACGCTTCTTTTTGAGAAATCTATCCATTTTATTTGGGTGTATTTATCTAATAATAATATAATGATGTGTTAATAATAAATATAATAACAATGTGTTAACAAAAAAGAGTGGTATTTCCATAATGAAATGGTATAATAGAGTAACTATATTTATTTTTATATTTGGGCACATGCTACAAACCAGCGCAGCTAGTAATTCCAAGTCCTGAGTAGGAACGGTGCAGAATTAAGAAAATACACGGAATTAAGAAAATACAGGGTCGGGAGGGCCCTGTAATTGCTGCTGGCAAGAACAAAGTGTACCCCAAAACAGCATCTTGCTTTATTTATAGGGCAAAGTGAGGGCATTAGCAAATCTTAACTACACCAAACCAAGGATAGAAGAAACTTGCCTCCAGTCTTTCTGAGGAACATGGGGGGTAGTGTAAACAATCCAGCACCACAGCTTAACAGCCTTTTGCAACCTAACCAGGCAAGTGAGGTGGGGTGTTGGACAGACTGTCAGTTTACAGCTAATTCCCCACACCTCTGTCACCCAAAAATCTAAACTCCAAAAACCCTGTTGGATTTTTGGTCCCCAACAGGCACATATTTCTCTGGAATACCATAGGGCACACCTGGAAATCTTCTAGGGTGCACCAGTGCGCCCTGGAGTACACTTTGAGAACCACTGCTCTATCCCTTATTCTGAAGCCAGACAGTTCCATTCCTCCTCATACATCCCTGAAACCTTTTGAGCTGCTGTCCCAGTGCTGGAGCTCAGAGCAAGTGGGTCTGAGTCCATATGTAGGCCCTTTAAGAGGAAAGCCTGGGTACCCTGGAGCGTCCATCTCACTCCACCACAATCTTTGCTGGTACTTAAAGTCAGAAGTTATGGAGACTTCTCTTCCTGGCACATGAACACTGGGCTGGGGGTTCTGATGTGAGACCAGTACCTGTTGCTGCTTAGAGGGGATCTCTGCAGCAGAGATATCCCTTCCAATTTTTAACTGCTACCTGTGGGTGTGGGACCAGCCTGTCCTACATCTCTTCCTTTCCTACCAGTCTTGATGTGGCTTCTTCTTTATATTCAGGTGTTCTGAATGATGGTTGTATAATTTAGTTTTAATTCTGATGTGACTGTGGGAGGTTCTGGAGCACCACATTTACCTATGCCACCATCTTGACTGGAACTCTACTGGAATATTTTAACTTCATTTACTAATTTCTCCTGTATGCTCTCATTATTTTACTTGATTATATAACACCCACCATGCATTATTATTATTGTTTATATAATCAATATTTACCTGAATTTACTTATATAACCTTTTCTAAGTCTTCCTTTCTTAATTTATTTCTAGCCCTTCATCTGAGATCATTTCCAGTCTTCAGAAAGAATGTCCTGTAGTATTGCCTTCAGTGGAGATCTGCTGTTGACAATTGTTTTTATTCATCTGAAGCTGTCTTTATTTCACTTCAATTCTTGAAAGACAGTATTTGTACTGGGCATAAAATTTTATGTGGCAGTTGTTTATTTTCAGTACTTTGGAGGTATTGTTGAAATGATCTCCCAGAATCTACAGTTTCTGTGGATAAGGCCATGTCATTCAATAGTATGTCTTTGTAGGTAATGAGGTCTTTTTCTTCTGAATATTTTTAGTTCTCTTGTTCTCTGGTTTCCCCATAGGCCTAGATATGTTTTCATTTATTTAATTTTTTTTCTTTTTCTGGATGAATCTGGTTAAAGTTTTATTAATATTGTTTATCTTTTCAAAGAATGGAGCTCTTGGTTTCTTTCATCTTTTGTATTTTTTTTTAGACTATTTCTGCTTTGATCTTTTATTTCCTTTCTTCTACTCACTTTGCGCTTAGTATGTTATTCTTTTACTAGTTCAAGTGTAAAATTAGATTGTTTATTTGAAATTTTTCTTGTTTCTTAAGGTTGGCCTGTAATGCTCTCTTATGACTAATACAAATAATATTGAATGTAAATTGTAATTTTTAAAAAAATTAAAAATAAAATTTTACTTCTTGAATCTGTGGCTTGATTTTTTTCAAGTTTAAGAATATTTTAAGCTAATTATCTCTTTGAATATTAGTTTCCCACCCTCTCTACTCTTGTCTTCTGAGAATCTAATTATATGTCAGACTTTTCCAATGTATTCTGTCTCTTATCTTATCTTCTGATTTTTTTCTCAAAATCATTGTTTTTCTGTGCTTCATTCTGGATATTTCAGAATTTCCTTACAGTTCTCTAATGCATACCCCGGTTGTGTCTAATCTCTATCAAATCCATTCCCTAAATTATTAATTTTGTTTAATCTATTTTTTTCATTTCTAGAATTTACATTTTACGTTTCTTTTAGTTTTAAATTCTATGCTGAAAACCTTATCTTTTTCTTTTATCTCTTTCAACTTAGTAAGCATGATTAAAGACTCTCATAACTGATATATATGGAAGACCTGTAGGTCTGTTTCTATTCTATAGTTTCTCTTGTTTTTCAACTTCACTATATGTCAGGTTATTTTTTTCTACTGTTCCAGATATTGTATTTGCAAAATTGTTTGCAGAAATAATGTGAGGCCAAGAATGATGTTATTGTTTTCAGAGAAGATTAATATTTACTTCTGCAGGTTTCCTAATCTATAAAATAGAGGTAATACTATATCTACTTCATGAGTTGTTCTGAGGATATAATAAATTAATAAAAATAAAACAAAAAAACAATGGTTTACTGTGTATGAAGACAGAAATCCATCAGATATTGCTCTTCAGAACATTTGGTGCATGAACTGATACATTCAATAAGATCTACTTATCATCAACATTTGTTGTTGCAGGCACTGCATTCGGTGCTAAATAAAGAAATGTGTCTGATAACACTGGGGAACAAAATTTTTGTTGCATCCACAAAAACACTTGTTCTTACCTAATTCAAGTGTGCTAATCTCAAATCTGACATTAGTTTTTCTCTGTAAGCTACAGTTTTTTTGCAATTCAAGATTTTATGTTTTCATCTTACTGTAAAATTTTCAACATTTAGTTTAACATAATAAAGTAGAAAATATAATAATTTATAAAATACAGTAAATACACTAATACACTAAAAGATATGATTGCATCAGAATTTGTCTACAATTTCGAAATAGAATATATTGAAACACTTATTTTAATCATAAAATTTGCGCAAAACTTATTTAAATTCTATTCAGGCAAAAAATTTGCATTTGTAGCTCTTGGCGTTTGTGTACTTGTTGAGGACAATCTCGTTTGATGCCCCAGCAGTAGTCAGCTCATCAGTAACAGCTCCAAGATTTTCGGGAAAATTTTCAAGGTGACTGTTCAGGAAGTAAATCTTTTTTTTTTTTTTTTTACAGAGACAGAGAGAGAGTCAGAGAGAGGGATAGAGGGACAGCCAGGAATGGAGAGAGATGAGAAGCATCAACCATTAGTTTTTCGTTGCGACACCTTAGTTGGTCATTGATTGCTTTCTCATACGTGCCTTGACCATGGGGCTACCGCAGACCGAGTAACCCCTTGCTTGAGCCAGCGACCTTGGGTCCAAGCTAGTGAGTTTTGCTCAAACCAGATGAGCCGGTGCTCAAGCTGGTGACCTCGGAGTCTCGAACCTGGGTCCTCTGCATCCCAGTCTGATGCTCCATCCACTGTGCCACAGCCTGGTCAGGCTAGGAAGTGAACCTTAATGCTCATATTACATCCAATGTCATGGAAAGCCAACAGCATCCTTTGAACCAGAAATTCATAGTTTTCTGCATTTTTGTTGCCAAGGAAATTCTTTGTAACTGCCACAAAAGTCTGCCATGCTGCTTTCTCCTCCTTATTCATCTTCCTGGAAATTCTTCGTCACATATGAGGGTTCAAATTTGAGGTCCATCGAATACACCTGCTTTTATCTTCTTGAAAGACAAGGCAGGAAAAGCAGAAGTAATATGTTGAAAGCATTCACTTTCTCTATTCAAAGCCTGAACAAACTGCTTCATTAAGCCAAGTTTGATGTGAAGTGAGGGAAAAATGATTCTGTCTCGATTAACTACAGGTTCATTCACAATATTTTGCATTCCTACTTCTAGAGCTTCACGTTTTAGCCACTCCTTCTGTGTCCAGTGTTTCTCCTGAGTTCGGCTGTCCCACAAACACAGAAAGCAAGGATACTTCATGAAACCTCTCTGTTATCCTAGCAGGAAATTTACCATTTTAAGATCCACACAAATGATCCAATTATGCTCCTCATACTTCAGAAAGTCGAGGACAATTTTTTTTGTCCTTCTTACTAAGTCATTCAATTTGGGTTGGCTAAACTGCTGAGGGGTTAATGACTGCTTGGCATCAGAAGAAGACCCTTAAGATTCTACAACCATTTCCTCATACATCTTATCAAAATACACTTGATCACCATGTTCACTTTCTTCATCCTTAGAAGAAATAAAACCATTGAAAACTGGAACTGGGAGTGTCTCAGAGTATGGGATAGGTCATATTGCTGAAGGAATATTAGGATATGTAATCATATGCCATTTTTTTCTTGCTGATGCCCTATGTATGGATCAGACTGTTATTTCTATAACAGTCACTGCTGTGGTCCTTAGGATCAGACAGAAATAACAGTCACTGCTGTGGTCCTTAGGTTCACGCCAAACCATGAGAATACCAAAAGGCATTCCTTTGTGTTTTCCTTTTGTCCAGCCATGAAGCATTTTCTCACAATTATGACACACAATATGAGAAGCCCAATTCTTGTCTTGATCGCCAAAGGGAACTTGATAATAGGCAATATATGCACGTGTCACAAATGATGAAACATTGTGCCTTTGACGTTGAAGTGTGTAACAGCCACATATATAATAGAAAGTGTCAGGACTATTCTTACATTTACGCCTACTCGAAGAAGCCATGATTCAATCTTAAAACAAAATAAAAGGGTGTTTTTATCAGATAATTTTTTACATTTAAAAACAACTACAATTATGTAAAAGTGATGTTTATAAAACATTAATTGCCTTGTGGTTATGTTCAATCCAAGAGTCGTTTCCCTTTAACTCCAATTTAAAAACCAATGCATGCCATTAACTAACAAAAAGAAATTAAAATTGCATAAAAACTAGAGAATGCACCAAGAAACGGATTTCAGATTTGGAATCAGCGATGCAGAGATATATAGAAACAGTTCTAAAACCTCATGCAACAGAAAATGAAAAAAAAGATTTGTTCCCCAGTGTCCATTATGGTTACAGTCCTTTTGTGGAATACACAGATGTATTTCAGGAGTCTCATCTGTGCTTCTTGACAATTTTTATCAATTTTAGGCATCCTGAATATTAATTAAGTCAGGATCACCAGTAGTGAAGATTAGAAGCCTGTCCACCTGCATCTACTTTAACAGCATGTCTTTGAATTACATACATTTATAAAGAATTAATGAAAATGGTATTCTTAAATTGCTTTAGGACAATAATCTAAAGTTGAGGAAATTTAAACAAAATCTTTAGATGTATTCTGAAAAAAAATTATTTAAAAATGTACATGAGCAGCAGAAAGCTGGAGAAAAAACAAAGCAAAACAAAAAATTAATTTAGCTCATTGGCATCTAGGAAAGAATAGAACTTCAAACCTCATGACAAAGACTCTGGAATAACCATGCACGTTGAAAGCAGTAATAATTATTATTATGTACAGTGGCTAAAACCACAAATCAAAAAATAATATTCAAAAGCATGTAATGTAGGGAAACATTTTGTGTAAGTCTCTGCATTTATACCTATAGATACAGAGTATATGCTAAATTGGAAATTATCCGAGGAATAAATATTAATCTTAATAGATTATCTCAACAAGCAAGATTACTGTGAAACTTAACTACTATATATAAGGCAATGCTTTTCATCTCATAGTAAAATCCATTTTCGAATGTGGACAATTCCCCAATTTTGAATGGGAAAACTAAAATCAATTTATAAACTATTTGATTAGAACTTAGAACATATTTTTTCCTTCCGTATAAATGCTATAAATATGGTTAAGTTTCCATTTCTATCCTCCTAGGGCTTTTAACAAATAGAGTGGTACCTTGAGATGCAAATTTAATTCGTTTTGTAACCGAGCTCGTAAGTCAGTCAACTTGTATATCAAACTGCCGATACTGGACCCATGCGCCAATGCGCCAACTAGCGGCAGCTTACCAAATCATGACTCGTATCTTGGAATTTTGCTCGGATTCAAAATACGGACGGAGTCGCAGTTCATATCTTAAAGAATTTGTGTGTTGGTCTGTTTGTATCTCAAGGTACCACTGTACCACTGTACAACTATTGCTTTCATATTATAAGTTATGTGTCTGAAATTAAATGCTTTTTACATTGAGAACTGCAACCGTCTGCATCAGTGTGAGAGAACAACGGGGTCTAAGAACTGAGACTCTGTGTGTCAACATGATTTGTCTGTTACAAGAAAACTTTGCCCAGAAACAACTGTAAACCATAAATAACAGTATTTCAGAAAATTCCCATATATTCATTTATCTCAGATAAACAATCTGCTCACCTTGGCAAATAGTTCACTTATCAAGCAACATTTTACCTATCAAGACTTACTTCAAGATTCTCACTTCGCTATAGATACTAATCATAAAACTAATATGTCATGAACTTTTCCAAATCCCTAGTCTGTTCTCCACCTAAACCACTTGAACCCAGCCTCCCAAGTTCTAGAAATAGCGTCCCCTGACTTGCCCCTTCAGAGACTGTCAAGGCTGCCAAGGCAGAATCTTCTATTGTTGCAGGAAGTTCTAATAATCTATAGTTTTGCTTCATTAACTGGTTGTCTAATGATATATTTTTTTCATGTATCACTTTATTTCCGTTCATTAAATTCCACATGTACATAAAATCATATGGTACTTGTCTTTCTCTGAACAGCTTATTAAGGGATATTTCAATAACACATTTTTATTTCTTTGAATCCTCATAATACCTTTATTAATCTAGGATCTATGATTACGTGCCTTTTAGAGATGAGAAAACTGAATCACACTGAATAAAATGACTTATCCCAGACCTCAAAACAATTTAATTCACATAAAACTAAACATGGGACTAATATTACTGAGTCATTCTTCTTCTAAGTCAATCAAGTAGAAGAATCTCTGAAGAATTCTGTGCTTGACTTTCTTAGTCCTCTGCCTCTAACCCAGGCATGATCAACACACAGCCCATGGGCCGCATCCGTCCCGTGGAATGAGTTTATGCAGCCTGTGATTAAATTTTTAATATTCTCCGCTACTTTAAAATCTCAGCTACTCAGAAGTGGAAGTGTCTCTGATTATTGGAAATTGAGATATTTAAGAAGATAGTGATACGCAGAAAAGAATTCCACGTGTGACTAATCTAGGGTTAACTTCCAATAATTGGTCAAATGGATTCGCGATACTTCATTTTTTAAACCCATTCTTTTAGGTGAAGTTTGCCAGTGTGCACCCAAGGTCAAACAATTTGTTATTTTTGTGGTCAAGTGTGCTGAATCAAGTGGCATTGTAGCATAGACAATAGCTGCAGTTGATAACTAAAAACATGTCCAGGCTGTTTGTAAAACAAAATAATTGTTTTATTTGTGATATAACCCCTTCAAGCTCATTCTATTAATTAAATATTGTTTCAATTGATTGAGATACAGTTTGGATATTTATATGGTATATAATTATATTTTTATTAAAATAATATTGTATATTAAAATTTTTTCCCACTCACATTTATTCACAAACAAATTACATAATAAAATTTTGTTTACGTAAACAAATCATTTTTGTATTTAACATTTTTTAATTTTAATATTTCATCCGGCCCATGAAAAAAGTTTTCTTTTTAATCTGGCCCGGGGGCAAAAACTGTAGGCCACGCCTGCCCTAACCACTGTACTTAGTAATTTTATTGTCTGTCTTCCTCACTGTACTGTGAGTTCTTTGAGGACAGGTATATATCTTGTTTATCTCCATCCTGCCAGTGCCTATCATAATCTCTGATACATGGTAAGCACTCAATAAATGTTCATAAAATAAATATTATATGAGATATTAGCAGGCTTGCTTCAGCTCATCCAGAAAGTAACTGTCAGAATTGATGGCCTCCACCAATGCACCATATTCTTTAGCTCAACTGTAAATGAGCTCTTGAAGAGCAGTTTTTATGAGATGACAGTCCACAAACACTGCAATCCTACCAAAATATTATATTTCCTTGCTTTTGGTGTAATATTATCACCTTAGTGTGATCATACAGATCATCTCATGTTGACTGTTGATTAGATGCTTGAATCATACATTAGTCTCTGATTAATAAAAATTGAAAACATTAATTAAAAATTCAATTTCTGACCATGTTTTAAAACATACGGAAGTTCTACGTAGTTTCCTTCATACCAAAACAGATGTAATTTCCTCTTCTAAACTGTGTTTTACACATATAAAGTTCTTTTTTCTTTATTATAATGAGAAATGAATGTTATATAAATAGTTGAGTATCAGAAAACTTAAAAAACCTACATACAAGGTAAAATTATGAAAGAGAGAAGGTACGTTGGAAAGGTTTTCTGCTCATTCTAGGATACTAATATACTAAACAATATGAGGAAATAGAATAAAATAAACAACCAGAAGAGACATATCAACTAAATATGTGAACCCCATTTGCTTCTGAATTGAACTGATATAGAAGACTTTTTGAGCCAATCAAGAAAATGTGGATGAGGACAATAGATGGTATTATGAAAAACCATCCTTAACTTAGAATATACACTAAGGCATTTATGTAAAATTGTAAACTTCTTGAGATTTGCTTTAAAATTCTCTGGGGGTGAGGGGTAGTTGTGGTGCTGTTGTGTTTGTGTGAACATTCACATGTGTATAGATAAAACAAGATCGGTAAAAGTTTAATAATTGTTAAAGCTTGTAATAAGCACATGGGGATTCATTATATTTTACTCTCCATTTCTAGATTCTGAAGTTCCCCAGAATTAAAAGCTTAAAAAGTGGTTAATTTCATCATTATTGTAGTAGGGTATGCAAAGTATTCGATCATTCATATATACATTGGCTGCAAACTCAATATTATTATCAAAACTCAAAGCAAAAAATTATTCTTCTCGCCTGACAAGTCAGTGGCGCAGTGGATAGAGCGTCGGACTGGGATGCAGAAGGACCCAGGTTCGAGACCCCGAGGTCACCAGCTTGAGCGCGGGCTTATCTGGATTGAGCAAAAAAAAGCTCACCAGCTTGGACCCAAGGTCGCTGGCTCAAGCAAGGGGTTACTTGGTCTGCTGAAGGCCACAGTCAAGGCACATATGAGAAAGCAATCAATGAACTAAGGAGTCCCAAAGAAAAATGGATGATTGATGCTTCTCATCTCTCTCCATTCCTGCATTCCTGTCTGTCTGTCCCTGTCTATCCCTCTCTCTGACTCTCTCTCTGTCCCTGGAAAAAAAAAAATTCTTCTCATCCATGAAGAGACTCCAAAATTTAAGAAAGCAGTTAGTTATGTTCTGTGCTTTGGAGCATTTTATAAAGTTTCCTGCTGAGCATCAAGGAAGACTTTTCCCAGCTGATATTCATCTCTCCTGAGTGTATTCGAAACCCATAGCTTTCTGCTAATGAAGGGAAACACTGGGCAGAGGGTTGGCCTTTTCTCATTCATCTTGCTTTTTACAGAGCATAAAGTAATTTAATTAAGTGCCAATCCATCCCCTTATTTTAAGATAAACAGCTTCAAGAAACCTTGAAATATATACTTCACTATAAGATTTATATTGCTTTAAGGGCATAGAATATTTCCTCATTTAATTTAGATTAAAACTCAATATAAAATATGCTTTATGCCTGACCAGGCGGTGGCACAGTGGATAGAGTGTTGGACTGGGATGCGGAGGACCCAGGTTCGAGACCCCGAGGTTGCCAGCTTGAGTGCGGGTTCATCTGGTTTGAGCAAAGCTCACCAGCTTGGACCCACGGTCGCTGGCTCCAGTAAGGGGTTACTCGGTCTGCTGTAGCCCCCTGGTCAAGGCACATATGAGAAAGCAATCAATGAACAACTAAGGTGTCGCAATGAAAAACTAGTGATTGATGCTTCTCATCTCTCTCCGTTCCTATCTGTCTGTCCCTATCTATCCCTCTCTCTGACTCTATCTCTCTTTCTCTAAAAAAACAAACAAACAAACAAAAAAAAATGCTTTATATTAGTAACTTTTTATGTCTTGCCTGGCTCCTGAGTATTTCTTTACTTTAAATGTGGATTTTTCCTCCTGATAACATGAAAAATCTTTCCAAAATGTGGAGAGACATGCAAATGATCTTTAGCACAACAAATCTTATTATACTCACACCTATACCTCTCCTCTCTTAGAAAATTCATAAAAGGCAAAATGTGCTATGTAACAAGTATCACGGGTCTCAAGTATTGAACAGGAAATAAATATCAGAATACAACGTCCTATTGACGTACTAAATCAGGAATGTAGGTCAATCCTTGTATAACATTTTCATGAGTTATTTTACTAAATGTATGCTCTGACAATGAGAAAATGGATTATGGTATTCCGTTAGCTATAATTTTGTTTATTTCAAATATAAGGTAAAGTTTTAAAAATAGTTATATAACATGACATAAATGTTTTAGAAAAGCAAAATTAGCACTAGGTCCCACAGGTCCATCTAATACCTTGCGTGGACTGAAATCATCGCTGCCGCTTCAGAGCAATAACGGCGTAACACCTGGGAGACTGCACAGGGTCAAACAGCTTCACAAGTGCGGACCATGCAACATCTTCCTGCAAATTAAGCAGTGATTTAGGAATAAACCCATTGTTGAAAATGGAAATGAGAGATAAGTCAGGCTATATGTTGTAATATTAAAAAATATAAAAAAGCAAACAATGTAAAAGAAAATTATTGTTTGTTGAATAAAATTAACATTTACAAGTTTGCCTTCAGGAATTTATGCTGAGAAAATAATTAAAGATGTACACAGAGACTGAACTACGAGATCACTCTTTGTGTGATTGTGAAAAACTGGAATTTGATGATAACAGTTGGGTATTAGTTAAATTATGATATGATAAAACATTATTCAGCTTCTGTAGTAGTATTAATCAGTTGGAAAAATTGTAAATAAAGTAAAAAAAATTAGATGCAAATAGCATTTATAATTTGATTCCAATTTTAAATAAAGTTATAAAATATGTGTATGTATATATGCAACACACATATATTAGAGAGAAGCACTAAAAATAAGCCATGAAGTTAGTAGTTAGTGCTGAAACATGGCATTCCTGTTACTTTTAATTTTCTTTTAATGATTTTTATCATCCTATTACCAATCTGTTAATCTTTGTGCATACTGTTTTTACTATCTATTATACTTAGGTCAATAAACATTGTTTTGAAAAAGAAAATGACGAATAGCAAGTAAAATAAGATTCTGTCACCTACCAATTTTGGAACCAAAGCTTTGCAGTGCTTTTTCAATTAGTAGCTTGGGAAAATACATCATTTTCTAAATATTTAAAAACTGCCTTTCTCCATAAAAATACAAATCAGAACAAAAGCAAACATTTATTAAAATCCATTTGTTCCAAGTAGCCTGTTGAAAAGAAGAAAGCAAAGCTCCCCATATGATAAAACAAAATTTGTAAAATAAAGGGTTTATACAGTGGAAACATAGTCTGAATCTACAAGTGGATTTAATTTAAATAGTTCACAGAACTTTATTTTGACCAAAACTGAGTAAAATCTGCATAAAACGTTTTCCCTAAAGATAACCAAAAGAACAATATTTTTGGTCATTCAACATAAATAAATAAGATTGAAAAAATAACAGAAGCAGTCTTCACTGATCAGAAAGAAGTTTCTAACGGCAGAGTGCGTATATCTAAAAATTCAAGTGAAATAAAAGACAAGATCTTACAAAATGTAACATATATATGATATCTTTTATGTCCGGACTTTTATTTTTAGCTATACTATACAGCACATATGATAGTTTGTTTACTGACTACTGTATAGTAATTACCAAACAATTAGATGAATGTAAGATTTATTATAGCAGCAGTGCTGAAAACATCTGTTATGCACGTTTGTTTTAAAAGAGATGGAATGAATATTTAAACTTGAAAATATAATGAAAACATTATCTTGTGTTTTAATCTTAAGTTTTATGTGAAAGAAACCTATCCTATATATATGTGGATCCTTATTACTGAATTTAATTAAGATATTTGTTATACATTTAAAAGTAACATAATTTACCTGCTCTTTCAGGTAGCAAAGTCGATCCAGAAGAATCAATGTCTCTATACAAGGAGCCAGAACAACTTTCAGCTAAAGGAAAGAGTAAGATAGGATGGTGTTACTTAAAAAATAAATTAAAAAAAAAGACTGGTTTAACAATTATGTTTAAAAAATTGTATCTACAGAAGTTTGTATATGGCCACATCTTCAATACTCATGTATATCTTCAGAAAATGAATACTGCAGAGATCAAAAGTTTTTCTTTAATAATAATAGGATAAGAATGTCCTCTAAGTGACTTTGAGGTAGAATCCAAAAGCCATCATACATATGTGATAGAAAGCTTTTAAAGGGGTACTAAGAATGAAATTTATTAAAAGGAATGCTTGTGAAATATCAGAATTGAGATCAATATATGTTCAAAGAACTCAGAAACTTCTTCTGTGCATTTATAATACACTTTAGAAGAAATCTACCATGTGTTCTCTTTATTACATTACTGACAACTAATATAGTTTTGAAATAGGAAATGATTCCAAACAGGTTTTCTACAATAACAGAAAAACAACATAGATTGGTTGGCCCCATGATAAAATTTAATAGGATCCTATTTAAGGCTAGCAACAAACCCAATTTAATTTGTTTAATTCTGAGATTTACCATATTAAAAGCTTCCAGCTCATTCATCCTAGGCTTATACTTCTCATAGTAGTCCATTATAGTTTTTTCTGGCAGCTTCAAGATAAAACAACAACAATAATAATAAAGTTATTATTATTATTTAACAACAGTTAAAAAAATTTTCTTATCAAATACACCTTAAAGTAAAATAAACCTAACAAATATAAAACGAGCTAGGTGTCTGAAGAGCTCCAAGGATATTCGTGAAGCAAGTCAATATAAATCTAAACTTTTTACTTATATCTGCTGTACCAATATAGTTTTTTAACGTATCACAAATAAAATTACTGATACCATCCTATTGATATTGTCTAATTTCAACCAGTAGTGACAACATATTTACTTTCACTTGTTTCTATGCTAGGGGCACATAGTGGGAGCTCATCAAGCATTCTTCAATAGCTATATCTAAAATGATATCCTAGAGAAAACTTCAAAGACAACAGAAATACAATAATGACAAATATTCATATTTAAGATAATTTCCTCAAACATCAACTCAATATTCATGAACAAGCATTACTTTCTGATGTTTATTCTCTGAAACATATGATACCCCTAGTACAGTGAACCCTTATGGTCAAGGAGGCCACTTCCTAGATCGCCTGCATGTTTCTGTTCCTACCAGGTGAGTGCTACGCTTACTGAATCAACTGCATTTGTTTCTGAACTTGTCTTGCTAGCTATATCACTGCAATAAAATAATATAAATATTATATAATCAGTGAAATATAAATGCAAAAAGAAAAGTTGTTTCTATAAGTTGAGTGCCTCTTGAGAAAGGCATGATAAAGGAAAGTCACCAGGAGAAACTTTTCAAATTACATGTGGTTAAAACAAATTAAAGGCTGGACAAAATGAGTAAAAGATCTGAAAAGATTTGTACTCAGATTTCTTTGCAAAGTATAACAAATTTATTATTTTTTCAAAGCCCCTATTCCTTTTCTTATTGCACTGAATTTTCTTTTTTGAATTTAGAAAGTACAAAAGTGTAATAGTGAAAAGGCTTTGTCTCCTCCATTGCTAGTGTAGCCTTCCAATAAAGATTTCCCCCTTGGTTAAAGAACCCAAACCAATTATATCACCCCTCCCCCACTCTTTTATAAACCTTTGTCCATCTTTGAATCAAAGAAGTGCCCCCCACCCCCCAGCAAATTTCTGCAGCAGAATATACTGGATTGGATCCAGGTCTGCACTTCAAGCCAGAAAAAAATTCTCATCTCACAAAATTGTGTATGTGTGTTTTAGTTAAGTCTTTTTACTTCTCTCTGGCTGAGATCAGCAATAATAGGATAACTCAGAACACACAATATTCTTTTGCTCCTGCATCACTAGCATACTGCTTCATACAAATGTGGTTTCTCAATGTGATTCCTCGGGTTCTCCAATACTCTTGTTTCTTATTTATGCCGAACTGGAAGCACCACAGACATAGGAATTGCTGAATTAGCTGCTCAGGATATGTTACTTCAGAGAACTGTCTTCCGTTGGTTTTGTTGTTGGTGTTTAACTCTAGGCATGTTCTCTTGGCACCTTCCTGCATCCCTCTTTACCTTCACTGTACTTCACAATACCCCTGGTTTGAGATTTTATATGCTTTCTGATTTTGTGTTTCTATTTCTCATTCTATTTGTTGCTTTTGTGGATTCTGAGGAGAAAAGGTGAGGACCTCACATTAACTCTCTAACAAAATGGAAGTCTGCTGCTTCACTTTCACAGAACAAAGCTGGACATTTTAGATTATACATTATAGATGTCTGATGTAAAAAAGTTGTTAAACTTCAAACAATGAAACTATGTGCAATCCTGTGTTCAAAAAAGCAAAACAAATGGCCTCATTCTTACACCAAAAGTTTGATGAGTAAAAGTATATTAATATGGTTTTAAGTAAAACATTCTACGTTTAAGGTATGATTTTCATACTGTAGTCAACTTTTCAATCACATGCTCAATTGTGATGGATCAGATCAAGTGAATATATGAACATTTAAAAATAAAGATGCTAACCCTGGGCTTGCCTGGTCAAGGCACATATGGGAGTTGATGCTTCCAGCTCCTCCCCCTTCTCTCTGTCTCTCCTCTCTCTCTCTCTCTCTCTGTCTCTCTCTCTCTCTCTCTCTCCCCCTCCCTCCCTCCTCTATAAAATGAATAAATAAATAAAAATTAAAAAAAAACCACTCAGGTAAAAATAAAGATGCTACCTTATTCAATTCTAACATCAATCTGTACCATACATATAAAATGGTCTCATTCTATAAATGACATTATTGAGTTTTAGAGCCCGTGAGAGCCTCGGTGGGGCCGACATGCTCACTATAAAGGCAGATGCCAGAACTGAGGTATTGCCTGGTGTATCTCAGACTGGTAAAAATACACATGGAAACTTACAAGTTACAGAGCACATCAAAGGGTGCTGGGAGCATTGGTCATGAAATCCATTGCTTCCTATTGCCCATTACTTAGACTCCAGAAAAAGGAGCTGATATGAGTTAAGCTGTGAAACAGAGCCCTAGCTCTGTTGGTGTAAGTTCAGGGAGATATCTACTCCTCAAGAAAACTAAGGTGATACAGGAAATAAGCAGCCAAGTTCAGGTGTTTTACATTCTCCACCCCCATCCCCCGTTTTTATAATTTTTTTTTTTTTTCTGAAGCTGGAAACGGGAAGAGACAGACTCCTGCATGCGCCCGACCGGGATCCACCCGGCACGCCCACCAGGGGGCGATGCTCTGCCCCTCCGGGGTGTCGCTCTGTTGCAACCAGAGCCACTCCAGCGCCTGGGGCAGAGGCCAAGGAGCCATCCCCAGCACCTGGGCCATCTCTGCTCCAATGGAGCCTCAGCTGCGGGAGGGGAAGAGAGAGACAGAGAGGAAGGAGAGGGGGAGGGGTGGAGAAGCAGATGGGCGCTTCTCCTGTGTACCCTGGCCAGAAATCGAACCCGGGACCTCCGCGCACCAGGCCGAAGCTCTACCACTGAGCCAACCGGCCAGGGCTCGTTTTTATAATTTTTAAGTTATTTTAATGTCAATTTAGCCTATGGGTTAAAATTATTAGTCAACACATTTCAAACACTTGACCGATTTCACCCTGTCTTCATAAGTTTCAAGAGCTCAAGTTCTGGATACAAGCATGTCTTCTTCAAAACTTCAAGAAGAGTCAAACATTCCTTAAATTCTTCTGCTTTTACTTCAGACCTAAATTCTTCAGTCTAGTTTAGACATGCATTTATTTTGTCTGTTGTTAAGCACAAATATTCTCTTTATTCTTTCTCACAGGCTTATCTGTCTGATGATCGTTAGTTTTGGAAAAATGCTAAATATTTTTCTTGTGCTCAGTGTCTGTTAGTAAGTTACAGTGTGTCTGTAAAGTCATGGTGCACTTTTGACTGGTCACAGGAAAGCAACAAAAGACGATAGAAATGTGAAATCTCACCAAATAAAAGGAAAACTCTCCCAGTTTCATACCTATTCAGTGCAGTTCGATGTGGGCTCATGCACAGATTTTTAAGGGCTCCTTAGGTAGCTATCCCGTATAGCCTCTACAGACTTGTCGCTGACTGATGGCCTACCAGAATGGGTTTCTCCGCCAAACTGCTGGTTTCCTTCAACTGCTTATCCCACCGAGTAATGTTATTCCTATGTGGTGGCGCTTCGTTATAAACGCGTCAATATTCACATTGCACTTTGGTCACAGATTCGAATTTAGCGAGCCACAGAACACACTGAACTTTCCTCTGTACCGTCCACATCTCGACTGGCATGGCCATGGGCTGCTCCACTATATACACGGTGTTAATCATCTGCGCATATGCATATGCTGTCACATCATCCTACAGAAACTGGGAGGGTTTTCCTTTTATTTGGTGCAGATTTCACATTTCTACCGTCTTTTGTTGCTTTCCTGTGACCGGCCAAAAGTGTACCATGACTTTACGGATACACTATATAAAAATAACAAAAAGGAGCATGGGTCTAGAGTGAGACAGTCTGGATTGGAATCCTCCTTCTCCAGTTTCTTGAGTTTTGGCCTTAAAAAATCAATTTAAACTGTCTTAATTTTCTCACTTATAAAACGCGGCTTAACTACTCCTTTCAGAAGGCCATCCTTAGTATTCAGTGAACTAAGATAAGCAAAACTTTTTACCACAATGTCTGACTCAAAGCAAAGGTTCAAAAAATAGCTTCTTTCATATTGTTTTCTAAAAAATAAACATATTTTCAAACAGTTTTGGATTTGCAGAAATTTTGAAAATAACAGTTTCCATCTATCCACTTTCTTCTATTAACACATTATAATATGGCTGTTATAATTAATGAACCAATATTGGTACATTATTATTAGCAAAAGCCCACATTTTATTCAGATTTCCTTAGGTTTTCAAAGAGTGCTCTTTTTCGGTTCCAGGAGTCCACACTGCTTTTGTCCTATTGGTTGTGACAGTTTCTCAGACTTGCATCGATTCTGATGACCCAGACAGTTTTAAGGAGTACTGGTCAGGCATTTTGTGGAATGTTCCTTCACTGGGATTTGTCAGATGTTATGCTCATAATTAGAGTGGAGCTATAGGTGATTGAGAGAAAGACCACAGAAATGCTATGTTCCTACATCATATCATGGGCACATATATCAATAGGACTTAGCACTATTGGTATTGTCCTTGATTACCTGGCTGAGATAATGTTTGTCACATTTCTTCACTGTCAAGTTCCTCTTTTTCCTCCTTTCCATACTGAATGCTTTAGAAGAAAGTTACTATGTACAGCCCATACTTAAGGAGTAGTGAGTTATGATCCATCTTCTTGATGGTAAAATATCTAAATAATTTGGAGTTAATTTTCATGGAAGACTTGTATCATGTATTTATTAATTAAAATGATCTTTTTATAGTTCTATATAGGGGGTCCAGATAAGCAAAGGTAGACCATACTTCAACTAACAGGGAATTGGTTGAATAGATGAGAGATACACAGTTGTTCAAAGAACCCTCCCATATTCTAATGATCAGAAGATGAGTTAGCAATTGACCTAGGGTGGGGAGGTGGATAGAGAATACTGAATACCCTTAGCTAGGTCATGACTGGCTCAAGAACTGAGGTAGGAGAATGTAGAGATAAGGTCCATTAGCTGATCCTGTTTAGGGAGTGGCAATGAGGGTGAAGTAGGCCTGACAGTTTTACTTCGGTGGACAGAGAAAGTTATCCATGTGATCACTCACAAGACTAGTAGTGCCAATGAGAATCTTCTGGAGCACACACACAAAAGTGAATCTTTTAGAATTGATATAATTTTGTGTGTAACTAATTTTCCTAAGCTTGAAATTTATGGGCAATAAGACATAGGTTTTCTTAAAAAGAAAGGAAAATTCAATGTACAAAGTTTCCCATTTTCTAATGTATACCTGTTTAATTACTAGCTAATAAAAATAAAAATTAAACTTGCTACTATCTGAATAGCACAGTCTACATATAAAAATAAATTTTAGCTATTATTCATTCTAAAATTGATTACTGATACATCATATAATTATTGCATATATTTTTATTTTAATTAAATAAGTCATTTGCAGATTTAGCAGGACAATAATTCATAATGTGACCTTGAAATTAATGTTTTTACTGTATTAATGATATTAATAAAATAACTAAGCAGCTGTTATTTTCATCCTTAAATAAAAAATAAATAAAAGGTATAATGAATTTTCCTATTCTTTCAATGATTATATTTTCTACTCCCTAGAGCCAGGGAGACAGATAATTTTTATAAGTAATGTGGCTATTCTTATATAGAATTAGACTTATATTCATAAGAATGTTCTATTGCTTAATGGAAATATCCTTTTATAGTCTATGAATCTGGCATTAAAATGTTATTAGACTTGGTCACTGCATATGACTCTGACATTGTTTTTGATCATAGTTTCAAAGAAATTTAATTGTTAATTTTTGTTTTTTTCCCCCAAATTTAATTGCTCCAAATCTGTACAGTCATAACTTAAAGGGAACTTTATTATTAATAATATGCTTATTTTCAATAAGAATTTGAGGTGGTTTATAATATGAGGCACAAACATATATCAATAGCAGGGCCATTAAAGAAATGATAAATTCTCAGGGGTTTATAATTCAAGGGAGGAGAACATACCAAAATAACCTAGCTAAGGCCAATGGCTGAAATCAAACATAAATTGAACTTTGAGCCTCCTGATAGCTAAGGCAAAACAAGAAATGAATGTTCTTTGGAGATCATCCTATCATGAAAAATTAAACAGAAATCATTGTAGACTACTGTATAACAGAGCCCAGATATAACATTAAAAAAACTTCTTAAAATTGTCTTATTGAATATTCAAAAATAACCTCATACCAAATAGAATGCCTCTGAATACTAAGTCCCATTTTAATGTGTTCCTGCCTAATAATCATCCCTAGTTGAAAGGGCCACGAGGTTGCAATTATGCAGATGTCTTCCTGCAGGTAGGTTTCCTCTCTTCTACCCCTCTCACCTTATTGGATTTAGGGTATTTGTAATTTATGACAGGGCTGCTGCTGCTGGCTGATATGGTATCTTCGTGAGAATTAGAAACAATACCCCCTCACCTTCCTTCAGGTGAATACAGTCCGGGGCCAAGGCACCTGCTGTAAATGGAACGTGGGCTAGAACTTCAGCTTTGCTTGTACCCTTAGCTAGGTACCTTTGTGCAGAACAAAAACTGCATAATCCTATGTGGTGGCCCTGCTGATGAAAGGGTGTGGCATGAAAAGTCTACGAAACAGGTATGAAAGAGACAAAATTCATCAGCTAGGTCTTCTTTTTTCTGGAGGAAGGTAAAGGGGTTGAAAGCGATGGACAAAGTTTGTTCAAGGTGAGATGCATAGTCATGCATAAACAACCTATCACAAAACAAAAATCTGGAGAGAAAAATAATCTAGGACAAAGAGTGAAATTCTATAGTTGATAGTTCAGGAGCTGAATCATTATAATGCTGAAGGATCAGAAAATGAATTATTGCTAAGAAGATAACAGTAAGTCAGTCACTATGCTTTGAATCCTGCTCCCTCTAACAACTACATCCTGATGAGGCCAGGCTCTACATACTGTTCTGTTTGTTTTGTTTTTTTTCCCCTTTCTGGGTTCTTGTGAAGATGAGAAATTTCTAGTTTTTCTTATAAGCACATGTATTCCTGGAATAACTTTCCACCAGCCATTGAAAAAAAAACCTGAGCAAATCTTTATTCCTTACAATCAAATAGCCACATTTCTTCCTTCTCAAAACCTTGAATAAAGCAAACTATTTAATCATAGTTCTGATAATGCATTCCTACAGGAATGAAGTACTGTTAGGTAGGGGGGCATGAGTAGGGGGAATATATTTTATACTTCTTTAATGATGAGATCTGATGTAGAGATGGGCCTTAAATATTGCATATAGAGACACACTGAGAGGGCACAACATCCCTGTGTAATATTCTTGTCAAAAATGTGTAACTTTAATCTACTCAGGAGGAAACACTCAAGACAACTGGCCTTTACAAAATATGTCAATGTCATGAAAGACAAAAAGGAGCCAAGGAACTGTTGCAGATTAAATGTGACCAGAGATATGACGACCAAATGCAATGTCACATCTGGGACTGAATGCTTTTAGAAACATGATATAAAAGACAGAGACAGATAATGTGATTTTGTTCCACTGATGATGTTGCTAACTTTGATCTCTAAGATCAGGTATCCACTTTTGTAATTAATCATCTGTGCAAGGCACTTAGAGAGTGTAAATATATGGTTCCCTCAAAATATTTTTACCCAATGGTTTTAACACCATTACTGATTCCCCTGTGAGTCAATTATTACCTTGGTGGCTGCAAAAAGCAGCAGGAACTTCTTTGTAGGAATAATACACATATTTTTATCGTATCAGAAAAGATGACAGGTTTACTATATATTTAATCTGTATGAGGAATTCACTGTTTTCTTGGAGTCAGAGGGATTCACTGAATCTAGTTCATTAATGAATACATTAACACACAGAAACATTTATGAGCTCCTTACACCTGATGTTGGCCATGCCGTGGAATGATTTCTGCCATCCTATCTATATTTAAACTGCTATAATTAGTCTCAACCAATCTGATTTGACATCCAAGATCAGTTTAGTCGCCTCTCCTTTAACCTCATCTCCCACACGGCCCCCACTACTTGCTTATGCTCCAGCAGTGCTGGCTCCAGACTGTGTTTTTTTACATCTTTGTGGTCATGCACAAGTGACTCCCTTCCCCAACATACATGAAATAAATCCCTTGCTCCCTACTTTCCCACCTGGTTTGCTTAACCAACTTCTATGCATTCTTCAAGAACAAGCTACGGCTCCAATGTTGTCTGTGAAATCTTCACAGGTATAGTCAGCCATTCTTTCCCCCTCTGCCTACTGTACTTTACAGCAAGTTCCTGCTACAATTATTAATTTTCTTTTTTCATGAGTTATCTCATAATTATCTTTGTGGTTCCAGTGTTCACTGCTGATGATGAATAAATGATTTTGGGTTCAAAAGTTTTGCTTTTGCCTAGCGTGCGGAGGACCCGGGTTCGATTTCCGGCCAGGGCACACAGGAGAAGCACCCATTTGCTTCTCCACCCCTCCGCCGTGCTTTCCTCTCTGTCTCTCTCTTCCCCTCCGCAGCCAAGGCTCCATTGGAGCAAAGATGGCCCGGGCGCTGGGGATGGCTCTATGGCCTCTGCCTCAGGCGCTAGAGTGGCTCTGGTCACAACATGGTGATGCCCAGGATGGGCAGAGCATCGCCCCCTGGTGGGCAGAGCATCACCCCCTGGTGGGCAGAGCGTTGCCCCATGGTGGGCGTGCCGGGTGGATCCCGGTCGGGCGCATGCGGGAGTCTGTCTGACTGTCTCTCCCTGTTTCCAGCTTCAGAAAAATGAAAAAAATAAAAAAATAAAAAAATTAAAAAAAAAAGTTTTGCTTTTGTCAGACTGTTTGGAAAAATATATAAGGATATTAGATATTTTCTAAATTATCCTTTATCCACACTTCCACTGAGGTTAAGCTTAGTTATTTTCAACTCTGTTCACTCAACAGTATAACCCCCTTCCATTGATTCAATATTTGAAATTATTTCTTCATTTATTTGTTCTATGTATATCACACACATACCTATACACACACAAGCTACTTTTCCCCCTCTTCTTATGGACAAATACTACAGTCCATTCTTTATCTAGCAAACAGTCAGTTCTGATGTTTTTAAAATCCTGTGAATGTTGTGCGTGTGTGTGTGTGCACACATGCTCATGCATTTATGTGTGAACACATGTGCTAATGAATTCATGTATGTGTATGTGCGTGTACAATATATGCATGGGGAAGGAGACAGAAAGACAGAAAAATAATACAAAAGAAGATAAAATGCTGTGGACCATGAAGAAAACATGAAACCTTAATATTTTCTGAAATTAGGTGATAAAGTTTGAGATTGAAGATAAAGTTTGAGCACACCAAGATTTTCCTTATATCTAGGTAGAGCTTTTTAGACATTTTAAAAGTTCTATTAAAATGTTTTGCAAAGAAGTAATTGAACTTTACAAGAATGTTATGGCAATATTTCATGCTAAGAAATCCAACTAATATAAACAGTATATTGCCGATAAAAAGTAGTTGGCGTTCTGTCAATTTATTGTTTTCAGGGGTACAGGGCTGGGCTTAATTTTACTGTAAAACCTAAACTCTATTCTTAAACAGACATATATTTTACATAGGGTTGAAACAGTCTCACCTTTAGGTGGTTACAGCTATATAAAATTATATATCAAGGAGAGTGTCATTTTGAATTAAAAGTCTTCAAAAACGTAAGAACAGAATCACTATCTCTTTCCCCCCTCCCCTATCCAAGCTTCTTGATGTAACAGAGAATTTTTTTTTAAAAAAGCATGGAGTTTATAATGGAAATGTTAGACGACTGCAAATGAAACACCCAGATGACAAATACTCCAACATAGTGGATCTCAAACAGGGTGATTATGCCTCGTAGGGCATTTTTGGCAACATATGAAGACCTTTTTTTTATTTAAATTTTTGGATTTTTATCACTAAGGTGCTACTGCTCTACCCACATACAGTGGGTAGAGAGGCCAGGAATGCTGCTAAACATCCTACAATGCACAGGCAGCCCCCCCCCCCCCCCAAGGCATGTCGGTACTCCTGAGATTCAAAAACCCTGCCCTAAGAGAAAATGCCCAATGCTGCCTTTCACAACTGACTGTAGAACTAAATCTTTTAAGTTGTGCATGAGCCACTTATGTATCGAGCAAATACAACTCTGGTCTCATTCTGTGAACATTCTGTTTATATGCATTTTTTTTTTTCAGTGAGAGGAGGCCCAACCAGGATCTATACAGCAACCCCCATCTAGGACCGATGCTTGAACCAATTGAACCACTGGCTTTGAGAAGGGAAAAGAGAGAGAAGGGAGAGAGAGTGGAAGAGAAGCAGATGGTTGCTTCACATGTGTGCCCTGACCAGGGATTGAACCTAAGGTGTCTGCATGCTGGGCTGACACTGTCCACCCGGACTACTTACACATGTTTAACATGATTTCTTGAGACTAAAAATGTATCCAGAACATAGCATGCTAGGAAATTTTTCAGGAACTTCATTTACTTACAAAGTTTTGAATATGAAAAGATGTGCTTTACAAGACCAGAAGTATATTTATGACTCACTATACTTTTAATTACACATAGTTTGTTATCAAATGATAACATCTCTCAAAAATCTTTAAAATATTTTGGTATATTTAATACTTTAAAGTTAACTGATTTTGATACTTTTTAGTAGTCTGAATCCCAGGTGAAAATTAATTTTATTTAAAAAATAAAACTATACACAAATGTCTTTTTACTGAGTTTGATGGTCAACTTTCATTTTAGCACTGACACTTCATGATATAGAAGAAAAATAACAGAATTTTGTATTGGACTGGAATACGTTTGTTTTTTTAACTGAATTTTATTGCGGTGACATTGGTTAACATAATTATACAGGTTTCAGGTGCACAATTCCGCACATCTCTTTACACTGTATTGTGAGTTCATGCCCCCAAGTCAAGTCTCCTTCTATCACCATCTATCCCCCCTTGACCGTCTCCACCTCTTCCCTCCTGCAGTCACCACCCTGTGGTCTGTGTCCATGAGTTTTTTCTCTTCCTGTCCCCTTTTGCTCTATCCTTCTACCTCCCCCACCCAATACAACCTCTGCCCAAATGACAGTTGTCAGACTGCTCTCTCTATGTACGAATTTATTTCTATTTTGCTTGTAAGTTCATGCTGTTCAGCAGATTCCACCTACGCGTGAAATCATATGATATTTGTCTTTATCTGACTGGCTTATTTAACTAGTCTAATAGTTTCCGGGTCCATCAATGCTGTCACAAAGGTAATATTTCCTTTTTTATGACTGCATACTATTCCACCGTGTAAATGTACCACAGCTTTTTTATCCGCTCATTTACTGATGTGCATTGGGGCTGTTTTCAGATATTGGCTATTGTAAATAAGGCTGCAATGAACATAGGAGTGCACATATTATTTCGAATTTGTGTTTCAGGATTCTTAGGATAAATTTCCAGAAGTAGGACTGCTGGGTCAAAAGGCAGTTTCATTTTTTATTTTTTGAGACAATGCCATTTATATTTTTCCACAGTGGTTGTACCAGACTGCTTTACCACCAACAGTGCACAAAAATTCTCTTTTCTTCATACCCTTGCCAGCACTTGTTCATTGATTTACTGATGATAGCCTTTCTGAAAGGCATGAGGTGATATCTCATTATGGTTTTAACTTGCATCTCTGATGATTAGTGATGCTGACCATCTTTTCCTATGTCTATTGTGCATCTGTATGTCCACTAGAAGAAAGTGTCTATTCAGGTCTTTTGCCCATTTTTTAATTGGACTTTTTTTTGTGTGTGTGTTGAGATTTTTAAGTTCTTTATAAATTTGGATATGAATCTCTTATCAGATAGATCAGCAAATATGTCCTCCCATTCGAGGGGCTTCTTTTCATTTTGTTGATGATTTCCTTTGCTGTGCTAAAACTCTAGTTTGATGCAGCCCCATTTATTTATCCTATTTCTTGCTTCCCTAGCTCAAGCAGATATACCTAAAAAAATACTGTGATGTGAAATGTCCAAGATTTTATTGCCTATGTTTTCCTTTAGGATTTTTATAGTTTTGTGTCATATTTAATTATTTAATCCATTTTGAGTTTATACTTGTATATGGTGTAAGAAGGTGATCTATTCATTTTCACTATCTGTCCAATTTTCCCAACATCATTTATTGAATAGACTGTCTTTACCACATTGTATGTTCTTGACTCTTTTGTCAAATATTAAATGACCACATAGGTGTGGGTTTTGCTAGCTCTTTAGCCCTGGAAAAACAATTTGCCTTCCTCCGAACTTCTCTTTCTAGATCATTACACTAGGAAATATAATAGTATCATTCATGAGTGTTTTGTGAAGAATAAGTGAGATAATGTACCATTCTTAGCGTAATCACTGTCACATAGTAAGCACTTAGTAAATATTAACTATTATTAATATTCTTATCAGTAACAAAATAAGCATATTAAGGGACATTTACTATGATTATTATTATTATTTTTTTCTTTCTTAAGTGAAGGGAGGGGAGATAGAGACACAGACTTCCACATGCGCTCTGACTGGGATCCACCTGACAACCCCAGTCTGGGGCCAATGCTCTGCCCATCAGGGGCCATGCTCACAACCAAGCTATTTTTAGTGCCTGAGATGGAGGCTCCAAGGAGCCATCCTCAGTGCCTGGGGCTGATGCACTCAAACAATCAAACCATGACTGTGGGAAATGAGAGAGAGAGAGTGTTGTGGACCGTTAATGGCAAAAAGCCATTATAGATTTGAGGCTTAGCAAAAGGCTAAGTTCTCCCCCCTCCATCTCCATATTTGGCTTTGATGCTGAGTATTTGCACCCACTCCACTTGCTTCCTTGGGTTGCTGGAAGCAATATACATGCCCTTCCTCTGACTCTTGGTTTGTTTCAGATGTTTGTAAATTTCACTAATGTATCTTGTTTTTGCCTTGGGAGAGTTCCTGTCTTAGCCTTTGATGTGCAACTTTGTATCAGGGTCCTTGATTTGCATATGTCTATATAATAAAGGGAACTGGGGCTATGAGGCACTCAGATACTGCCAGGCAGTTTGAGGAGTGCTCCCGGTCCCATTAGTTTTGTTCTGACAAAGTGTGTTTCCTCAATTCCGCACCATTATTAGGAGCTGCGCTGTTCCGCGGCAAGAGAGAAAGAAAGAGAGAAGGGGGAGGGGGAGGAGTAGAAAAGCAGATGGTTGCTTTTCCTGTGTGCCCTGACCAGGAATCGAACCCAAGACATCTACAAGTGAGTCTACTGGCCAGGGCCTATGATTATTGTTAAAGACAAATCTGAGAAGAGAAACCATCAGAAAGGTTAAGTCACATCCTTTGTGTATTTTTTACTGTTTGGTTTTTGGCAGAGGCCAAAACATTTTTAGTTTAAGTAAAAACTTAGCTCTGTATTTGTAAAAATAATGCATAGGTTTGTGTTCTTAATATTAAATGCAAAATGCAATATATATACACACTAATTTAGACAAAATGATATGAAGACCAGTCTGATTAAAAATATTTTTACAAAACCCAGAAATAAAGTAACTACAGTAAAGTGTCCATTCTTATTAATTTAAGACTAGAAGGATCTTCATTTTGGTGACTAAGTAGAAACACTTATTGGAGTTATATCAATGGCAAATTAGAAGTAGTAAACTTAGATCAAAGATCAGAGTAAAAATGTGTGCTCTTTAGATAGCATTTAACAAATACAAACATTGTGTTCACTCAGACTTTTACGTGTATTACCTCATTTAATCTTTCTTAAATCCTATGAGTTAGAAATACTTTTTTAAATAGTCATTTTAAAGGGAAAGGAAACTGATTAGCACCAGTCTATTTGTTTTAAGCAATAAAACAACCAGGGAGAAAGAGATAATTGGTATAATAATTAATAATACCTTTCGGCTTTGAAAAACTTTATCAATGTAACTTTTCTCTTTCAAGAAACTACATTTTATTCTCTATTTTAATTTACTGTATAATCAACCAAAATACCAGAGAAATTCAAACAAAATTTAATCTTTTAGATAACTCATTTAAATCATGTTGAGAGTTTATATTTTTTTCAGTGTTAGAATATCATTATTAGTCAATTGGCTTTCCTCTTTTTCTTCAACAATATGCTCTAAATTATTACCTTAGACTAAAGATACTACCATTTTCCAGGATTCTCCCAATCAAAGGCTTTTTGAATTTAAGATTTTCAATTTTAATTAGTTATATAACCTTTAAATAAAAGCACAACCACTGTCTGTTCCTTTACTTACAATTCCCATGTTATTTTGCTTTTTAACTGTATTTTGATTTAAAAATTGGCATTTAAAAAAATAAGCCTCAAAGGTATAAAAGGTATAAAACAGAGCAAACTATCCACACTGACAAGAAGGGTCAACTGAAATTAAGGTATCAGAGGCCCAGTTTCAATACAATTTAGAATGTTTTCAAAAAATTCTCCTTTTTTAATGAAAACGATGGGTTGTCATATACTGACCTTGGACTCATCTAATCCAAGCTTCTTTAGGGACTTTCTGATATAATCCAGAAAGGAAGAGGATTTGGAATAAATTTTACCAACATGCCGATCACTGTAAAACAGAATTAAATCACAAAATATTTTAAAGTATCTTCTTGTAGATGGCACAAGATACAAAATGTAACATTGATATAATATTTCTGTGAATATTTTAAACTTACATATTTAAACATACTGTATTTGAGATTCACTTTTGAGAATTCCTTCAATGTATAGTACTGAAAGACAGTATTATGAAGACAATACTAGGAGAGAGATGTTATAAATTCATGGTATTTAAAAAGCCTCAATTTTAAAAGGAACTATAGGTCTTTTAAAATTTTCCATTGTGCTACAAAATACCTTTTAATTGTATGGGGCTCAATATTACAGTGCACATTTCATTGCAACATCTGCTAATAGTGGTGATAATTTAACAGTTCTGCAAAGAAATCTTCTTCAGTGCCTGTGTCCGTCATAGATCAAGTACCAGAATGCTGAGTTAGGTCTGACCTGATCTCATTTATGCCTTGCAGATTTTCATTATAATTTAAAAAAAATAGCGTAAGATGATTTTAAATTTAACTAGTGAAATGTTAGACTATTACATCTCACAATTGCTAGACTATTACATCTCACAGTTTTGGTTACAATTTAGGTATACTGTAAAAATTAATAAAATAAAAAATTAATCACCTCCAAATATCAAAACAATAAATAAAATCTCACTTATACTTGACAGTATAAATATAATTCCCATGATTAATTAAATATGAAGCTCTCTCACGTGTCCCATTGACACACATCTTAAATATATAACTTCAGCTCCGATTCTGGAGAGCCACCTCAGGTCCACTTTCATTATTACCTCATGTCCTGATCATTAGAGTGATTTCCTAATTAAAACTGAAATCTGTCCTCTTCATTCCTGCCTATATTGCCTGCTATTTCCTAGATTATTGTTTTCATTTACCACTACCCTGCTCAAAAAACTGCTTTGAAATAATAGTACTTTAAATAGGGATAGTTTCCAGAAAGCAGAAATTACATATTTTATAAAATTTTATGTAATTCTCAGATCCTACACATACTTATGTTTTTTTATGTACAACAGGTATCCTGTAGATACATACATCTTATATACCAAAGTATATTAACTTGATTAACCGAGTGGTAAGAAAAATATGTCATTTAATATTAATATACTGCTCATCAACTTAAAAATGCCTTTAAGATACTTTAAGGAAACAAAATTATCTAGTGAGACTACAGCAGGAAAATGTATTTTTTTTTATGCTGCAACTAAGAGTTGAGGCTTTTTTTTTAAAAAAGACTTTATTTATTCATTTTATAGAGGAGAGAGAGAGAGAGAGAGAGAGAGAGAGAGAGAGGAGGGGAGGAGCAGGAAGCATCAACTCCCATTGTGCCTTGACCAGGTAATCCCAGGGTTTTGAACTGGTGACCTAGCATTCCAGGTTGACACTTTATCCACTGCGCCACCACAGGTCAGGCAGGAAAATGTATTAATACTGTAAGTAGATCTATTTATTAATCAAGTAGTTAAAAGTATAGGCAAGTTTGACTATACAAATAAACAAGTATAATTTAAAATATATAGAGAACTACTAAATAAATATATAAGGAAAAGTGCAATGTAAACAAAACGAGTAACAGCCATATTTATTTCATGTTTACTATTTAAGTCCTTTGTTACATTTACTCATTTAATCCTTACAACAACCCCACGTGGTAAGTCAAAATATTATCCCCGTTTTAAAGATGGTAAAACTAAAGCACAGAAAGGTTAAGTAAACTGCTCAAACGTTGAATCCAGGAAGTCTGGCTTCAGAATCTGGGATATAAACTACTACTCAATACTACCGCCAGCATAGTACTTCAATAGGATTCATGCACAATATTGTTAAATTGCAGATAAAGAATGCCACCTCTGTATTATAGGCAAACAGAGGGAGGGAGATTCCACCACACCCTACAAGAGGTTGTATGCAGATATTCTTACAGAAAAGCTGTGCATGTTCTCTTGCTATACTCGAGGACAAGGAGTTCAGTGCTTTAGTGTAATTATGTAATGTTAAATACTTCTAATGATTAAAAAAATATGAGGGATGGATATGGGGTAGAAGGATAATTCTTCTTTCTAAATTATTTACAGCTAGACTTACTGCTGAATTTATCAGCAGTTAGGGCCAGTCAGAAGTATTTGACTTCTTTTCAAATGGCACTCAATTAATAGTGGTTATTTTCTGTTATTTTGCTAGGAGTAGAATCATCCACAGTTTATAAAAACTCCTTCACAGTTTATGAAGGAAGAGAGGTGAACAAATGTTATAATCGATGTGATGAGAAGTGATGGTGAGTAGAAGAAAGCATGGAGTAGGGTGTGTTTTAACTGCTTGTTCGAGGACGAATTGCATTTCAAAATATCTCAGTTGCCAAAAGTATTGTGAACAGCAACAACAGTAAGAAAATAAATAAATAAAAATTTACATATTAAAATTAGGCCAACACAAAAATTAAAACAAGTTGTTTTTACATTTAGTTTTTCAACAATTGTTTTAAAACTGTGTTCCTTAAGAACTCCTAAAGGGTATTTAAAGTTTATAATTTTCTATAATATATAAAATTATAATTTTATAATTGTATAATAAATATGTTCTTTTAAAAAATATGTTGAAGCGGTAGAGCGTCGGCCTAGCGTGCGGAGGACCCGGGTTCGATTCCTGGCCAGGGCACACAGGAGAAGCGCCCATTTGCTTCTCCACCCCTCCGCCGCACTTTCCTCTCTGTCTCTCTCTTCCCCTCCCGCAGCCAAGGCTCCATTGGAGCAAAGATGGCCCGGGCGCTGGGGATGGCTCTGTGGCCTCTGCCTCAGGCGCTAGAGTGGCTCTGGTCGCAACATGGCGACGCCCAGGATGGGCAGAGCATTGCCCCCTGGTGGGCAGAGCGTCGCCCCTGGTGGGCGTGCCGGGTGGATCCCGGTCGGGTGCATGCGGGAGTCTGTCTGACTGTCTCTCCCTGTTTCCAGCTTCAGAAAAATGAAAAAAAAAAAAAATGTTGAATTTATTTGATTATTTTGTAGGACTGTATTTGGAAACAGAGTACTATTGTTAAGAAAGTCTAAAATAAAAACTGGCTTTATTACTTTCATAGGTATGGAAGGAGGGAGGTACCAACGATTCCATTTTGGTTTAAAAATACATATATTTTATAGAAAACAGAATGCCAATTTATATATTACCAAAGCAGCACATGAGTAAGTACAATGAATCAGACTTTCAGAACTTTTGAAAGAAAAAAGGTTACTTTTACAGGACATGGCACCAGTCTCTAAAGTCTGAGTGTCTTCAAATCAACCTTCTTAAAAATTATATCTGCAAAGACAGTTTATGCTATAGAAGGCAATCTGCTCTTTTGTAGGTGCAAGAAAAGGTTTACAGTTTTAAGAATAAATACTATAGTTTTATTAATTAAGAAACAAAAGAGGCCATGGCTGGTTTGCTCAGTGGTAGAGGTTCAACCCAGCATGTGGATATCCTGGGTTCAATTTCCGGTCAGGCTACATAGGAGAAGTTAGCATCTACTTCTCTCTCCCCTCTCCATTCTCTCTTTTTCTCTTCCCCTCCCACAGCTATGGCTCAATTGATTCGAGTGTATTGGCCCCGCACACTGAGGATGGCTCCATGGAATCTCCACGTTAGGTGATAAAAATAGCTCAGTTGCAAGCACTGGCCCCAGATGGGGGTTGCTGGGTGGATCCTAGTCATGGCCCATTTGGGAGTCTGTTTCTCTGTCTCCCCTCTTCTCACTTAAGGATAAAAAAAAAAAAGAAGCAGGCCCAAGAAGTATCTCAAAACCCACTACATGGAAAGTAAAAGAGCAAAATAGGATGATGAACAAATAATATGGGGCAATCCCTTTTCTCTTATTATATCACATTGAAAGTTTAGAGTCTGACTTTGATAATTATATATTACAACCCTACAGATTCACTTTAGTCGTAATTTTTGCTAAGTGTGTGAAGATAAAAAGTCATTCTATCCATTAATTAGCTAAGAATGAACAGAGTTAAGAAAATTGTTTTCTGTAAAAAAAATGACCATGGTCAGGGATATGAATCTCTTTTTGCCTCCACTTATATATTTTCAGCTTCTCTTTACTCATTGAGCCTTTACTCTTCTCATGTGAAAATGCTCAAGTTTCTCTGAAAAAGAAAGCAAGTAAACAAAATATTCCAAAACAAAACCTCCCTCTGATCCAATACCATAAAACTATCTACTGTATATGGTAGATATTCATCTATAGAGAGTTGAATCTTATGCAAACTCAATAATATACATTTAGTATGTCATTAATATTATAAAATATTTTACATATGTATTTTATGTTATACAGTATACACAGGCCATCAATATGTGCTTGAACATTTTATGTATCACAATTACCACACTGGGTTTTACATCGAAAACCAGGTGAAGGAATTTTCAAGGGTAAATTTTACTATACATGATTCCTTTCTTTGCTGTCACTGCATATTATGAATTTGTTTCATGAATTATCTTATCCATTGGGCCAACAGCCCTTGGTTATTTGGCCCAGAAAGCATGGGCACTATGCCAAACACCCGGTGACCACTGCTGTGGTAAGATCACTGGACCATTTCCAAACACTGCTTACTACTTTCTTGAGAAAGAGTAATGATATCATTCTGATTCTCCAGTGATGTCCAATAGCTACCTTTTTAATATATATAACTCTTCATTCCAATGACAGAGTCCATAGATTATTTGACGGATTATCGGCAGGACCTAACGTCCAGGTACCTAAGAGTGTCGAGAGCACCGCATAACACAAAGTAGGTTGTCCAGCGAATATAATGGCTGCAGGGTAATAGAAAGATTCGGACCACAATCCAAAGTATTGCCTGAGGGGCAACAAGAACTTTTTAAATCAAGAATACTCTCTAAAATGGTGTTTTACTAAAAAAACAAAACCAAACCACAATTAAACTAGAGTGAAAAGATCTAAATTCTACCTTCTGTAAGCAAGTCACTTCTCAGCACCCCCATTTCTTCACTAAGAAAACTGAGGTGAAAGGGAGGTAACCCCTACTTCACCGGGCAATGGGAAGATGTAAGTGGGATAACATATGTGGGGAACAACAGTGAACTGTTAACGTGCTCCATGTTAGGGACCGTAGTATGTATTTTGACATTATCCCTGTGTTGTTATTTTACTTTTTAGGTAAGTATTCCGAGTTGTTGAAAGTTTTAGTTTTTTTTTTTTTTTAGAAAAGGGGAGAGAGAGAGAGGAGGGGGAGGAGCAGGAAGCATCAACTCCTATATGTGCCTTGACTGGGCAAGCCCAGGGTTTCGAACCGGCAACCTCAGCGTTCCAGGTCGACGCTTTATCCACTGCGCCACCACAGGTCAGGCCGAAAGTTTTAGTTTTTGACTGTGAAGGGGTCCAGTCAAGATCGCAGAGGAGGTAAACTTTGTGCTCACCTCCCAGGACCACATCAAAATTACAACTAAATTATAGAACAATCAACCTGGAGAACTATTTGGAGACTAGCTGCACAGAACTCCAATAACTAAGGGTATAAAAAGTTTTGGTCTTACTTATTGCTTACATAAGTGGTTTGTTTCCCTTACTGCTTGTACAGATATGCAGGGACCACTCAACGTGGAATATGATAGGTTAACTGCAGTGATTGAAAACAACATTCTTCACATGGCTCTGGGAGATCTACAAAGACCTTCAAAGGAGTATATGCTTGGAAATGATTTTAAAGAAGGCAGTTTCCAGATCCTCTACTTTCTTATATCCACACTTCTAAAATTCATCTGTCTGGGCTGGTGCCTGAGCTCTCAAATCCGTTTTCATACCCACCTTAACAGACAGCCCTCTCCTGCTTTCGCTTGACAAACAAAAGGCACCCCTCTCGCCCATGTCACTATCTTATACTGCTATGTGGGAGGACCCAGAAGATCTCTGAAGCATCTGAGACAAAATAATCTCTTTACTAAAAGCATTATAAAGCCCACCCCTATCCATCTCAATAGGAGACGTATTCCATTAAAGTTTTACCCCTTGTGTTTAATACTTTAAAATAAAATCTTGTAATATATGTTGTCCACATGTGTAAGTATTTATATAATAACAATTCAATTCAGAATAATTTTTAAAAAACACTTAAAGACTTACTGGTATAGGCACTTTGTTGTCAATGGGAGAGGGCGTTAAAAAAGTAAGAAAGAGGAAAAGCCAGTCACCAAAGGAAAAGGCTTCTAGGCCATGTTCCTATTGTGGATTAATAGAATGACTAGATTATCCCTAACAGAAAATATTAAATTTTAGACACTATTCCTATTTCAGAAGAATCTTCCATAGCATTTTATGGTTGACTGTCAACAATATACGTAATGTTCACCATCCTAAATTCAGGTCTCCGCCATCACTATCTAACTCCCCTCTACCACAATGCAACACGCAGATAATGCAATGTAGCATTGTGCACCTGAAACCAGTGTAATTTTATTAACCAGTGTCACCCCAATAAATTCAAAACATTAAGAACATGTATATGATATTAAGAAAAATATTCACAGGAACATTATTTTGATATTATCATTTCATTTGGAGTTGACAGAAAAATAATCACATAAATCATAAATTTAAATAGTAGAAGTTAGAATAATTATTTTCAAGATATATCTGTGTTTCTTAGAGTGTGCTCCATAAAACAGTGCTACAAATATTTAGTGGATGCAGAGTTTTGGGAGAAGAATGGTTGTATGAATAAATAAATATTGGTTTCAACAAAATTAAATAAGCTTCTTTTAATAATAATAATAACAATCACTCACTATGTTCCAGAGATTGTTTTAAGCTTTTTATAGATATTAACTTATTTCTCACAACATCCTTTTGAGGTAGATGCGATCATCAACTCCAATTTAAAGATGGGAAAATGGAGGCAAAAAGATGTTAAGTACTGTGCCCAAGGTGATAGTATTATTACTCAGTGAGGCTTGGGACTTAAAAACAGGCAGTAGAGCTCCTGTGTATGTCTCTCACCAAATTATTTTTAAATATGAATGGGCACTGGGAATCTTAAAGACGGCAGGATTACCTAAAGCATTCACTTGATTAAATTCTTTTTTCTCAAAAGTATTTTTACAGAATTACTGCTCTTCAGGACAACAATCTGGAGGGCACTGTCATAGAATAATCAAACTCTAGTTTATCCTCATTCAAAAGCATTTCTCAAATACTCGGGAGCCAGATTTTGATTCTATCACTTCTAGTGAACAAAACAAACCAAACCAAACATCACTTGAGCTGGGGCATGACCAATGAAACAAATGTATAAAATATGTAAAAAAGAGTTGATGAGAAGCTCATGATAGAGAGAGGGAAGATATGAAATATTACAGAAGTGATGAAGATGGCAGATGTTATAAACATAATAATTCTGAATAAAAAAAACTGAAGAGTGAGCTAGACATGTGGATATCTGGCAAGGTACATTCTGGGCAAAGGATACATCACATGCAAAGACCCTGAGGTAGAAGTGCTTTGGGCACTTTTAAGGAATAGTGAGAAAATAAGTAAAGACATAAATAAAGGTAAAAACAGTAGAAATGAAATTAGGAAGATGATGAGGAGCCACATCATGTAAGCTTTTCTAGATCATAGGAAAAATATTATCTTCACTTCTAAGTCCATGAGAAGCCATGGGAATATAGTGAACAAAATTTCATTTAAAAATATTAATAGGTCTGACCAGGTGGTGGTGCAGTGGATAGAGCGTCGGACTAGGATGCAGAGGACCCAGGTTCGAAACCCCAAGTTTGCCACCTTGAGCGCGAGCTCATCTGGTTTGAGCAAGACTCACCAGCTTGAGCCCAAGGTTGCTGCCTTGAGCAAGGGGTCACTCGGTCTGCTGTAGCCACCCAGTCAAGCCACATATGAGAAAGCAATCAGATCAGTGAACAACTAAGGTGCCACAATGAAGACTTGATGCTTCTCATCTCTCTCTGCTCCTGTCTGTCTATCCCAATCTGTCCCTCTGTCTCTGTCATAAAATATATATATATATATTAACAGGATCATTAAGGCTATTATGTAGAGAATAGAGTATAGGGGGCAAAGTAGAAACAAAAAGACTAAATAGGAAGTTTTAACAATAATCTCGATGAAAGATGACGGTGGTCTGAACCAGGTTGGTGGCCTTGAGGATGGTGTGAAATGGTAGAATTTTAGATCTATTTTGGAGGAGAGACTACAAAACTGCTGAAGGACTGGCTCTAACAGGGTGAGAAAGAGCAGTCAAAGATACCTCCAGGGTTTCTGGCCTGAGCAATGGAAGAATATGATTCTAGTTTACTGTTCTATAGATTTAGGATTCATCAACATGTAGATGGTAGTTAAAGCCACAAGACATGATGATATCACCTAGGTAGTAGGTATCGACAGAAAAAAAGCATTACAACAATTAGAGGAAGAATAAGTTTAAAGAGGAAGAATAAGCAACAAATAAAATGAAAAAAAAAAGACAAAGATGAGTATCCTGTGAGGGACTTCCCCCACAATGAGAGAAAAGGGCTGCACTCAAGAGTGGTAAATTGTGTGAAATACTGATGGCCAATAAGATCAAGATTGAGAAATGACCATGGGATTCAGTGGCATGGGGTCATTAGTGCCCCTGAAAAGGGGTTATCTGATGGAGTGACAGAAGTAAAATATGATTAGAGTCAAGAGAAAATGGGAAAGAAAGTGGCAGCACTTTGAAGGAGTTTTCTGGTAAAAAGAAACAACAGATAAAGTACAGTAGTAGTTGGCAGAGAAATGGGGTCCAAACAGCATTTTCAGAATATGTGCTCTTAACCACTATGATGTATCTATCATTTTATTTAGGAAGATTCAATACCAGCCAGAAGCTCAGTAGTGGTAGAAGAATGGACACAAATACTAACTGTAGTCAGTATGAGCTATGAACCACGGATTCAATACTGTGAGAGAAGAGGATGAGAAGGAGGAAAGAAATATATCATAGATGTCTCTAAACTGGGTTTTAAAGAGTGCCTAGGGTTTTACCTAGCAGAGGTCATGGACAGAAAGGGTGGCAGAAGTGGGGAGAATATTCCAGGTAGATAAAAGTGCTCCAAGGAAGCACACAATGAATTAATTGCATGGGAAATGGAGAATCCAGGACAGTGTGCACACGCAGGAGCCTGGCATGCAGAGGAGGAAGAATGGGGTGGTGAATTAGGCTGGAAAGAAGATCAGCGACAGATGAGAAATGACCTTGAATGGCACAATGAGAATATCTTCATTTTTGAGTATGAAAAAAAGAGAATTCCAACATTTTGAAGTTAGAAAAGTGACACAGCTGTTTCTGAAAGGTGAATGATAGGACCTGAAGGACAGATTAAAAGGGGCCCTCTGAAAAGAAAATAAAATAAAAAATAAAAGGGGCCCTCTGTCAGAATAAAGCATGGTCAGCATGCTAACAAGGAATTACTATTCTCTCCTTTAATAAAAGTGAATACGCTAGATCTGATTAAAATTCTACTCAAGTGAATCCTACACCACCCACATTCTTTTCTAAAAATACAATTGTAAGAACATGGTTTACTTGTAGCACTTTCCAGAGAGGCACTGCTAGGAAAGGGAAAGTAGATGTACACTGAATCACTGACAACAAACCCAGGGAGGACAGAGGACTAAAATCCATTTCCTCGCCATCGCCAAGTATTTATGAAAATATTTATGTTGTGTCTTTTATATGCTAGTAGATATTAAAAGATTTAACAGATTAAAATTTTGCTGAAAAATGACAACCACTAAGGGAGCTCCAGAAATCTTTAAGTACTGTGTATTCTTCAATTTAAAAGATACAGATTTGCTAACTCAAATTTGACCACACACTAAGGATTAAAAAATTAGCTTTAATTTTGTGAGCTAGTTTTCCTTATCTGTTTTTTTGTATTTGATTATAGCAAAATGAAGATTAAACTAATTCATAATTATAGGCATCAAAATTATATATTTCTTATATAATGACTTAAAGTACTCTATGAAAGAGAATAATAAAGTGAGTAAAGTGTATACATCATATATTCCCGGCCCTCTTTCCAAGTGTTTTAAGAGACTTTTACCTCATGAAATTCCTTCTTCTGCACTGTACCTCTTTAGAAAGTCCCAGACAAGAGCTAATTAAAAAAATAATTTGCTATAAATAACAGAGTTTTAACAAAAATATTAGATGCTAAATGACAATTACAATTAGTAAAGTTAAAATGCTGTATATTTTAAAGCCCATGAAAAAAGTTTAAGTTTAATTCTAATCTTAGGCTATATAAACAGTTATACTTAAAGATTTTTATAAAAATATTTCAGGTATTCTAAAACTCTATATCACTTGGGGAAAATTTGTTTTCATTAACAAGGTAAACAAAACAAAAGGCAAAAGAAGGATCATGCTTTCTTTTTTTTCTTTTTAGTGAGAGAGAGAGAGGGGGGAGAGAGAGAGAGAGAGAGAGAAACAGGGACAGACAGGATGGGAAAGAGAATGAGAAGCATCAATTCTTTGTGGCACCTTAGTTATTCATTGATTGCTTTCTCATATGTGCCTTGACCGGCGGGTTCCAGCAGAGCAAGTGATCCCTTGCTCAAGCCAGTCATCTTAGGTTCAAGCCAGAGATCTTGGGCTTCAAGCCATTGACCATTGAGCTTAAGCCAGTGACCATGGGGTCATTTCTATAATCCCATGCTCAAGCTGGTGACCTAGGGATTTCGAACCTGGTTCCTCAGCATCCCAGACCGATGCTCTATCCAGTGCACCACTTCTTGGTCAGGCCTGTCTTTAGTACTCTTGCTGGCGAGAGATTCCAATCAAATCAACTTTGATTTACCATGTAACACAAGAGTTATACAACTCAACTCATATGTAAATAATCTCCCCAGAAATTGAAAATAAAAGAAGCAAGAGATACTGACAACACTTATGGACTGAAATTTTCGCCTGAACCCTTTCAGCTGTATGAGACTTTGGACAAGCTTTTGACCACTTTTATCTTAATTTTTCTTTCTTTCTTTCTTTCTTTCTTTTTTTTGTATTTTTCTGAAGCTGGAAATGGGGAGAGACAGTCAGACAAACTCCCGCATGCGCCCAACCGGGATCTACCCGGCACGCCCACCAGGGGCGAGCTCTGCCCACCAGGGGGCGATGCTCTGCCCCTCCGGGGTGTCGCTCTGCTGCGACCAGAGCCACTCTAGTGCCTGGGGCAGAGGCCAAGGAGCCATCCCCAGCGCCCGGGCCATCTTTGCTCCAATGGAGTCTTGGCTGCGGGAGGGGAAGAGAGAGACAGAGAGGAAGGAGGGAGGGGGGTGGAGAAGCAAATGGGCACCTCTCCTATGTGCCCTGGCCAGGAATCGAACCTGGGTCCCCCGCACGCCAGGCCGATGCTCTACCGCTGAGCCAACCGGCCAGGGCCTTAATTTTTCTTAATACTATAATGAGGGACTGTAATAAATGCTAGGAGTATAACATGTAGCTCAATAATGTATAACCTGATGAGAGAGAAAAATTTTATTGCTGTTGAACACAAATAACTACTTACAAAATACACATAAGGTATAAAGAATGTCTACAAAATGAACCCTTATAGCCAACATCAAACTTGAGAAAGAGAACATTGCCAGTATACTGAAATCCCTATGTACCTATGTACCTCCCTCCCCCCAGCTTCCTCATCCCATCACTGTCTACACATTTTCCCATAGGAAATTAAACACTGAAATTTGCCTGTGTTTACCATTCTTATGGTTTTTTTCTTGATTTTTTAAACCATATATTTATACTTCTAAATATACAATGTGCTTGTTACTGAGTTATATACATAGAACCATCTTATAGGAATTTTTCTGTGACTTATATTTATAACATTCATCCATGTTGATGTATGTAGTTGTAATTTATGCATTTTTACTGTGGTATAGTATTCCACTACAATTTATCCATTCTCCTATTAATGAACATTTTGTTCCTAGATTTCTGTTCCTATAAACATTGCTGTTATAGACTATTGTATAAATCTCTAAGAGCACATGTTTAACCATTTCTCTAGGATATATACTTAGGCATGGAAGTGCTGAGACAAGTTATATAAAGTTTTAACTTTATTAGATAATGCTAACTTGTTTTCCAAGAGGTCAATTTCTTTTTTCTCTCATCAGCAATGTTAACAGTTCTAACTGTTTTAGATGCTTGCTAACATTAGATATTATCAAACTTTTAATTTTTAGCTAATCTAACGGTTATAAAAATAATATCCCATTGCGGTTTCACTTTACTTCCTCTGATTACTAATCAAATCAAGATTGAGCATCTTGTCCTATGTTCATTGGCCATTTAAGAGTCCTCTTGCCTGACCAGACGGTGGCGCAGTGGATAGAGCGTCGGACTGAGATGCAGAGGACCCAGGTTTGAGACCCCGAGGTCGCCAGCTTGAGTGCAAGCTCATCTGGTTTGAGCAAAAAGCCCACCAGCTTGAACCCAAGGTCGCTGGCTCTAGCAAGGGGTTACTCGGTCTGCTGAAGGCCCGCGGTCAAGGCACATATGAGAAAGCAATCAATGAACAACTAAGGTGTTGCAATACGCAATAAAAAACTAATGATTGATGCTTCTCATCTCTCTCCATTCTTGTCTGTCTGTCCCTGTCTATCCCTCTCTCTAACTCACTCTCTGTCTCTGAAAAAAAAAAAAATAAGAGTCCTCTTTGTGAAATGACTAATGAAGTCTTTTCACTACTTTCTTTCACATAGGTTAATTTTTCTTACACATTTTTATGAATTCTTTACATGTTTTGGGTATTAATCTTTTGTCACTTATAGATCTCGTAATTAGTTTCTGCCTGTGGTCACTTTTTTATGGCATCTTCAGAAAACAGAAATTCTTTTTTTTTTTTTTTTTTCCATTTTTCTGAAGCTGGAAACAGGGAGAGACAGTCAGACAGACTCCCGCATGCGCCCGACCGGGATCCACCCGGCACGCCCACCAGGGGCGGTGCTCTGCCCCCCAGGGGGCGATGCTCTGCCCATCCTGGGCGTCGCCATATTGCGACCAGAGCCACTCTAGCGCCTGAGGCAGAGGCCACAGAGCCATGCCCAGCGCCCGGGCCATCTTTGCTCCAATGGAGCCTTGGCTGCAGGAGGGGAAGAGAGAGACAGAGAGGAAAGCGCGGCGGAGGGGTGGAGAAGCAAATGGGCGCTTCTCCTATGTGCCCTGGCCGGGAATCGAACCCGGGTCCTCCGCACGCTAGGCCGACGCTCTACCGCTGAGCCAACCGGCCAGGGCAGAAATTCTTAATATTAATGTAGTTGAATTTTTAATCTTTTATTTTAAGATTTGCTGGTATATATTTAGTTTAATCCTTCCCTTATCTCAAGCTTATAAAGATATTCTTCAATACTGTCTTCTAAAAGTACTATAGTATTGCCTTTCACAGTTAAATTTTTAATCTATTATGAATTGATTTTTGTGTTTGTTGTAAAGTAGGAATAAGATTTTTTTTTTTATGTAGTGGGGGTAAAATGCTATACCAACAGATGTCCACATTCTAATCCTTAGAACCTATGCATGTAATATGTTACATGGAAAGGAGATATTAAGGTTGCAGATGAAATAAAAGTTTCCAGTCTGCTGGCATTAAAATAAATAGAGCATCCTGAATAACCTAGATGGGTCCAACATAGTCTCAAGGATCCCTTAAAGGAAAGAGGAAGGCAGAAGAGGAGGTGAGAGTCAGAGATTTGAAGAGGTGACACTTTTAGCTTTGAAGATGGAGGACAAAGCCAAGAGTCAAAGTATGTATGTAGGCTGCTTGTTGAAGCTGTCAATAGCTAGAAAATGTAGAGCCTTCAGAAAAACTGCAGACCTGCTGATACTACATTTTGTGTGTGTGTGTGTGTGTGTGTGTGTGTGTGTACTCTTCTAGCACTATTTAATGACTAGTGCTTCGGCAGTATCTAGAGGAAACAGTAATCTAAACTACTTTAAAAAAAATATTTATTTTTATTTAAGTCAGCGGTTCTCAACCTGTGGGTTGCGACCCCGGTGGGGTCAACTAAAGCCATCGCAAAATACATAATGCATATCAGGTATTTACATTCCGAATCATAACTGTAGCAAAATTACAGTTATGAAGTAGCCACCAAAATTATTTTTGGGGCCCTGGCCGGTTGGCTCAGCGGTAGAGCGTCGGCCTGGCATGCGGGGGGCCCGGGTTTGATTTCCGGCCAGGGCACATAGGAGAAGCGCCCATTTGCTTCTCCACCCCCCTCCCTCCTACCTCTCTGTCTCTCTCTTCCCCTCCCACAGCCAAGGCTCCATTGGAGCAAAGATGGCCCGGGCGCTGGGGATAGCTCCTTGGCCTCTGCCCCAGGCGCTAGAGTGGCTCTGGTTGTGGCAGAGCGACGCCCCGGAGGGGCAGAGCATCGCCCCCTGGTGGGTGTGCCGGGTGGATCCCGGTCGGGCGCATGCGGGAGTCTGTCTGACTGTCTCTTCCCATTTCCAGCTTCAGAAAAATACAAAAAAAAAATTATTTTTTGGTTTGGGGTCACCTCAACATGAGGAACTGTATGCGGGGTCATGGCATTAGAAAGGTTGAGAACCACTGATTTAAGTATAGTTGGTATACAATTTTTACTTTGGTTACATTAGTTTCAGGTATGCAATATAGTGATTTAACATTTTTATACCTTATAATTGATCATCCCACTTATTCTAAAAATTAAATGTCACCATGTAAACTTATCACAACATTGTTGACTATATACCTCTTTCCTCTTCTCTCCCATTCCCCACCTGTTCCCTTCTGGTAACCATCTCTTTGGTCTGTTTCTATGAGCCTGTTTTTGTTATATTTGTTTGTTTTGTTTTTAGATTTCACGTGTAATTGAAACCATATAGTATTTGTCTTTCTCTGCCTAGTTTATTTCATTTAACATGATATCCTCTAGATCCATCCATGTTGTAGCAAATAGCAAGATTTCATTCTTTTTTGGTTGCTGTGTAATATTCCATCACATATACGTGTGTGTGTGTGTGTGTGTGTGTGCGTGCACACACACATATACACACCACTTTTTCTTGATCCATTCATCTACTGATGGACCTAGGTTGGTTCTATATCTTAGCTATTATAAATAACACTGAAAATATCTTTTTGAATTAGTGTTCTCATTTTTTTTGGGTAAATGCTTAGGAAATACAATTGCTGGGTCATATGATACATATGTTTTTAGTTTTTTGAGGAATCTCCATACTGCTTTTCATAGGGGTCAACCAGTCTGCAGTCCTACCAACAGTGTACAAGTGTTCCCTTTTCTCCACCTTCTTATCAACACATGTTATTTGTTGCTTTTTTAATAATAGCCATTCTGAATGGTGTGAGGTGGTATCTCACTATGGTTTTGATTTGCATTTCTCTGGTGCTAAGTGATGTTGAGCATCCTTTTATATGTCTGTTGGCCACTTACATGTCTTCTTTGGAGAAATGTCTTTTAATGTCCTCTGCCCATTTTCAATCAGATTGTTTATTTTTTTTTGTTATTGAGTAGTATGAGTTTATTATGTATTTTGGATATCAACATCTTATCGGATATTTCATTTGCAAATGTGGTCTCCTAGTCAATAGGTTCCCTTAGTCACACATGTTTATTCTTCATTTTGTTTCCCTTGCCAAGGGGATATATCAGAAAAAAAATATTGCCAAGAGCAATATCAGAGATTTTATTGCCTATATATTTTTTCTAAGTGTTTTATGGTTTTGAGTCTTATATTTAGGTCTTTAATCCATTTTGAGTTTATTCTTATATACATTGACTACTAAAAAGTTTTTGCATAGCAAAATAAACCATCAACAAAACAAAAAGACAATCTACTGGTATTCAGTAGTAATAGGCCTGAAAGGGGTTAATATTAAAAATTTTTTAAAAACTAAGATAACTTTACATTAAAAAACCCCACAAGAAACCCAGAAAATCCAATTAAAAATAGGCAGAGGACCTGAATAGCATTTTCCAAAGAGGACATTCAGTTAGATGGCCAACAGACATATGAAAGGATGCTCAATGTCACTAATCATCAGAGAAATGCACATGAAAATCACAATGAGATATCACCTCACAAGAGTCAAAATGGCTATCATTAATAAATCAACAAACAAAAAGTACTGATGAGGATGTGGAGAAAAAGGAGCCCCCGTGCATTGTTGGTGGGACTGCAAATTGATGTAGCCATTATAGAAAAACAGTATAGAGATTTCTCAAACAATTAAAAATAGAACTACCTAATGATCCATTATATCCACTCTTGGGTATTTATCCAAAGAAACCCAAAACACTAATTTGAAAGAATATACTCCTATATTCACTACAGTGTTATTTACAATAGTCAAGGGATGAGAGCAACTTAAGTGTCTATCAATAAACAACTGGAAAAAGAAAATGAATGTGGTACACATATTCAATGGAATACTACTTGGTCATTAAAAAGAATGAAATCTTAACATTTGTGACAACATGGATAGACCTAGAGAGTATCATGCTAACTGAAATAAGTCAGAGAAAGACAAATACCATATGATTTCATTTATGTGTGAAATCTAAATAGACTTATACATACAGAGAAAAAACTGATAGTTTCCAGATGGAAGGGGTTTTAGGAATCTGGGTGAAAATGGTGAAGGGATTAAGAAGTACAAACTGGCTGTTAACAAAATAGTCACGGGAATGTAAAGTACAGCACAGGGAATATAGTCAGTAATACTGTAACAACTATGTATAGTGTCTGGTGGATACTAGACTTACCAGGGGTACACTTTATAAATTATATAAATATCTATCTACTATGCTACTGTACAGTTGAAATAAATATAAATTAATATTGAAAAATAAAATACTTCATTCACAGTCTGAAAGGATTCCAAGTGGAGCTTCAGTCTATAATATTAGGACTGTTTTATCTCTAGTGCACAATTATACAGTGTGAACTTCCAAAGACCTAACTGAAATATGAGTGGTTTTCCTGGCCTACTGTGTCCTCATCCTAGGCAGCTCATGAACTCTTCACTTTTGTCTCACTAGAACTGTTACTACATTGAAAAGTTGGATGACCTTCTCTGTCCACTCTGTTGACTGACAAACAGCTACTTATTGGAGAATTGGTAGGTGCCTCTGAGGACAATGCAGACCTCAGAGCCGAGCTCATTTCTCCTGGTTTCCATCTTTTCCTAGATATTTTCCCTGTCATTGTAAACTTCCTTGATCAGTCTCTGGTGTTCTCAAATCAATTAGAAACAAATTTAAATACACGCACATGTGCTCATACACCATACACACTTGTGCCTGCACACGTTTCTCCAGTGTTCTTTGTTTTTCTCACAAGCAGGTTTAGTCCTAATTATCTAGCCTGCGGCTATCGGGAGTGAGTTTCTATTCTTTTCTTTAGTTTTTGCACATGTCATACTGCCAGAATATGAACGATTGCTGCGTGGACACAAAATACTATATACCCAGAACCTAGTAGCTGCCTGTCACACAATAAACAACTATGAGGTTAAAAAAAATAACGTGCACGTCTCAGCAAGTAATTAGAACATGTGCTTTGATGATGAGAAAAGAATTGAATCAAGCTAGATTTTAAGATTTTTAAAGGTTGACAGTGATCATGCTATTTCCAGAAATGACCCAGGGAGGGTGGAAGAAAAGGAGTACCACTGGTTGACTTTGGTTCTTGTACGTGGCTGAATCTGATGTGTCCGTGAGGTACTTATGAGAAGCTGCCCAGATGAAAATCAGACATGCCGATTTGAACTTCTTAAAAGAGGTAGAAGTCACATACAAAATTCAAGTTATTTGCTATGAGAGTAACTGTCAAAGAAAAGGCAAGTAGAAAGAGATAAGAGATGGGAGCTGAGTATAAAACATAAAGGAATGTAGAGATATACTTAGGGGATGGTTAAGATGAAAAACGCTGAAAGAAAATAGGTAAGTGTACAGAGTAGGACAAGAAACCTAAAGGAATGCAAGTTAATCAAAGATAATGAGGACAGGAGTCTGGAGGAAAAAATCCATTGTTAACACGGCCAGACGCAGATGAAAGGTCAGTGAAGCTCAGGAACTGAAGAAGTCTTATAACAAATACCATTTATCTTCTGAGTAGTAAAGGAAGGCAAGAATGTGCAAAGTTGGAGAGATTTGAATTTTTAAGTAAGAATAAAGGTTTAGAATAGAAGTAGATGATGATAACTGATCATTAGTGAACAAATTTATGAAGGCAGGAAATCAACATTTGAATAGAATTGATTTGCAAAATGTAGTGACTATTTTTTTTAAAAGTTTGCATCAAGAGAAGGACCCAGTTTTCAGGAAAGCAATAAATTCACTCACAGACATGACATTCGGAACCAACAGTATATATAGGTATTTGTGTGCTGTAAATTCTTTCAGTAAAAAATTGATTCTTACAAATAATAGCTAATCTAAAGTGGCTTCTACCTTTATTAATATGTGTGGATTAGTTTTTGAGAACCTGAAAGTTTCCCTATCACTATTTGAAGAACAATCCTACTATAACCAAGTGGCTATAAAAATCCTAAAATTGTCATCAGAAAAAAGATGATATTCGTAAAACTTGCCAGGATTGCAGATGTATTCTTGAATACAGCAGTTATTGAACCTAAATTATGGAAAAATACTCCTATTCCTTTCCTTTCTGTATGAGCAAGGCATTATTTGGGGAAAACAGAAACAACAACAAAAACATGTTGGGCTACCATTCAATCAGTAGAGACCAGAATGGCCAGGTTGTTTATAGTAAGTATCTGTTCGAATTAGTTAAGTGGTTAAGCAGCACTAGTTCTGAAATATTTTAAATATAACTCCTGCTCAAATGATACATTCACCGAATTACTTATATATAACATTTCAATACTTCTAAAATTCTAAAGTACATTTTACGTATATTATTTTATCATTGTAACAACCTTTCATGACAAAAAGGAATCATTAGAACCTCAACTTTAATAATGATTAATCGAAGATACAGTTCCTGCATAATTCTTTGTTATTTATTGAGATTATGCTCAAATTCAATGCTTCTTCTACCAATAAAGTGACCTTGAATAAATTCACCTGAAGATGAAAGGCCACTTCACATACAATACAGCATAGTTATTATTAAAATAAAATCCTCATACCATTTGGTGATGCCATAACAATCTTTAATAATATCCTGAAGGACGGCACGATAGAAGAGTGATTCAGTAGGTAGCTGCAAAAAATGTAGATATGTGTAAGCACAAGAAACAAATAAAAGGAATCAAATCAATCAAGAGAGTTGGGACCATAAATGACTTAGAAATCTGACTTTGTTGTGAAATGTAAGAAACAGTTTTATACTTTTTCCACTCTGATTTAAAATGCCATTAAAAGAAAAATGAGCTAACATCTCACATGGAGTGCTTATTAATTAAAAATGTAGAAATAAATTTTCACAATCAGCCATGTCAACAGTATATAAGACAGCAGTCAGCGTGGACAGGTGCAAACAAAAAGGGAATGTGGGTTTGTCCTATTGGTGGTGAAATAGAGATGATATTATGTAAGATTCACATCTAGAAAGACAATGCATTACCCCTAAGTAAGGACACATTAGAAATGTCTGACGCCTAAAAGATTAGCCACTATGAAGTTGAAAAGAACCTTGGAAGAGACAGAATCAGAGATGAAATCTTGGCAAGGTTTCATTTCCTGGGGAAAAAGAGGTGAGAGGTGTCCACGACGGTGCAAAGGTTTCCCCAAAGGAAAGAAGGAACGGATGAAGGACTCCAATGAAGCATGATCGTTTCATAGAAGCAGGAGGTAAAAAAGTACTATATAGTTGGCTTTTTTTTTTTTTTACACAGAGACAGAGATAGACAGGGACAGACAGGAACGGAGAGAGATGAGAAGCATCAATCATTAGTTTTTCGTTGCGCGTTGCGACTTCTTAGTTCTTCATTGATTGCTTTCTCATATGTGCCTTGACTGCGGGCCTTCAGCAGACCTAGTAACCCCTTGCTTAAGCCAGCGACCTTGGGTCCAAGCTGGTGAGCTTTTTGCTCAAGCCAGATGAGCCTGCGCTCAAACTGGCGACCTCAGAGTCTCGAATCTGGGTCCTTCTGCATCCCAGTCTGACACTCGATCCACTGTGCCACCACCTGGTCAGGCTATAGTTGGCTCTTGAACAATCCCGGGGTTAGGGGTGATGACCTCCGTACAGTAAAAAAAAAAATCTATGTATAACTTTTAAGTCCCCCCAAACTTAAATTATCCCTTGTAATCTGAGGGTGATTGGTTCCAGGACCCCATGAGGACATGAAATCTGTAGATGCTCAAGTCCCCTGTATAAAATGGCAAAAATCAATGCATACAATTGGCCTGCTATATCCATGGACTCCCCACCATGGATAGCAAAGAGTACAAAACTGTATTGGAAAATACATAGATTTAAGTGGACCCACACAGTTCAAACCTATGTTGTTCAAGGGACAACTGTATATGGAGAAACAGTACCTTACCATAGCAATGAATGAGGTACTTTTTTTTTTCTTTTCTAAGTGAGAGGAGGGGAGATACAGAGATAGACTCCCACATGTGTCTTGATTGGGATTCACCCAGCAAATCCTATCTGGGGCCAATGCTCACAACTGAGCTATTTTTAGCACCTAAGGCAGATGTTCTATGGAGCTATCCTCAGTGTCCAGGGCCAATACACTCAAATCAATTGAGCCATGGCTGTGGGAGGGGAAGAGAGAGAAAGAAAGAGAAAGAGAGAGAAGGGGGAGGGGTGGACAAGCAGATGGTTGCTTTTCTTGTGTGCCCTGATTGGGAATAAAACCTGGACTTCTACACGTCAGGCCAATACTCTAGCATTGAGCAAACCAGCCAGGGACATTAGGTAGTTTTAAACCAAGAAACTATGAAATTCATCAAACTCCATCCACATCCCCAAAGACCTATTAATATTGAAAGTGTAGGAAAATCAAACCCAAAACAGTATCAGCAACAATGACCTGTTGCCATATAAAGTTATTATTGGGGAAAAAAAGAACAAGAAAAAAAACGGAGGACAGTAAACAATATTAAATGCTTTTGAGAAGTCAAATAAGGCAAATTCTAAAACCTATAATGACTAGTAAAGTTTTAAAGATGAGATTTTGGTGAAATGTATATATCCACTAAATTATCCTTTTGTAACTCTTATTTTCCTTCAAAGCCCAAAATTGTTATTTTCATCTGTTTTCCACTAGAATGTTTGGATTCAGATGGAGTTTAAAACAAAATAAATTTTACCTGCGTGCTCAGGCAAAAAAAATCTACTCTATTGTCTATCTCCCCCATTTAATATCAAGTTCCTACACAGTGGGCCCCAGAGGCTAAGACTAAAAATACCACAAATTGAGAGTGAGGGTCAATCATTATTATTCTTGGGTCTACCCACCTGATGATAGTAAAGAATGTCACTTTTTTTTTTTTAAATAGAGACAGAGAGAGAGAGTCAGAGAGAGGGATAGATAGGGACAGACAGGAACAGAGAGAGATGAGAAGCATGAATCATCAGTTTTTCGTTGCAACACCTTAGTTGTTCACTGATTGCTTTCTCATCTGTGCCTTGACCGTGGGGCTACAGCGGACCGAGTAACCCCTTGCTCAAGCCAGCGACCTTGGGCTCAGCTGGTGAGCTTTTTTGCTTAAACCAGATGAGCCCACGCTCAAGCTGGCAATCTCGGGGTCTCGAACCTGGGTCCTCCACATTCCAGTCCGATGCTCTATCCACTGCGCCACTGCCTGGTCAGGCAAGAATGTCAGTCTTAGAGTGCTTTGAATGAACATATATATCTTTTCTGGATGGTGGGAACAGTGCGGAGGTTGACCTAATAGAAAATGGTGTTAGGAATACCACAGTCCCCATCTCAACTCCTCAAATAACTCATTGAAAGCAGACACACACACATACTTGAGTGTCTACACTAAAATTTATTACCTTTGAAAGGCATACTTCTTATACAAAATCACTTTCCAAATACAACTCTGTGATTCAAGACAAAAACCTCTGATTTTTCAACTTTTCTTTCCTGAAACGTTTCATATTCCAAACATTCATGCTCCAAAACATTTCATTCAGAATTTCTCATCTCTGAATATATTTTCCATATTTTCATTTTGAGTAATTCATTTCTGCAGTACCCCAAATCTCTACTTTATCATCTGTCCCTCATTTCTCCTCAAATCCCTACAATTCTCTCACAAAAATGCTGAACTCCCTTTACATATATTAATACCTACTCTTATATATTGTTCTATTCAAATTCAAGGCATTTTGGGAAATATATTATTGCATGAAGTGAAATATTAGGATTAGTGTTATAAGTGTCTTACTAAGTTCTTAACTTTTTGTTTGGTTAGCTATAAGAGATGGGAACTGTAATTTTAGATGACTTCTTTTTTTTTACAAAACTCCTAAAATAGTTAAAGCTCTTCTTTCCGGTGCTTTTAAAAATTATATAAAATTGTGTCATGCATTATATCAAATGTATATGCATATTGTTATTATAAATAAAAACCAACTGTAGTAAAACCACACACACAAAAAAGAGCAAGAAAAATTTTAACAAGAGAACAAAAAAGAAATGGAATACACAGAAAAATACAAGCGGGACAGAATAAATCATCATTCCCAAGTTACCCTGAGTAAATAAGAGCTTTACAGCTGTTTCCTAAGAGGAAGGGAAAAGAGTAATGAAGTGCCTTCAAATGTGCATTCCTGGAATAACTAGGACTATCTATCCTGGTAAATACAGATGGGGGTGAGTGAGAAAGGAGGCAACATCTGAGCAGCCTGGGCGTGACTATTCCAGGAATAAACTGGATGTGGCTCAGAGTTTACTTCCTTTCCTTCACAAGCGATAAATCAACTTAACACTTTAATGCAGGTTAAAATGGGAGGCAGCAGAAAGAGTATACCATTAAAGTATTGCAGGTCTCGTGGAAAGGGCACTAAACCGGAAGTCAGCACTCTGCAATTAATTAAGAGAGCTGGAATGCACTATTAAATTCTGCTGTGCATCACGTAAGCCTGGTATAAAATCCAAGTCATAAGATTGACCATAAACATGAACAAGCACTTGGGAAATTGGAAAACACCACAGAAATGCATCGGGGCGTTATGATAAAGGCACTTTCGGACTCCTAGAGAACCACTAAGGTGATATGCAGGATAGGAGTTAAGGGCTTAGGCTCTAGAGTCAGAGATTCAAATACCAGTATTCACTACTGAACAGTTTCCTCATGTGCATCACAAGATAATAACAGTACCTAACTCAATAGCACTATGTATGTATTTATAGTATGCTTTACTTGATGAAGCAAACTGTCAACTGATGAACAGCATTTCCATAACCTCCATGTTAGATTTGATTACTATTTTCATAATTGTTGTTGGGCAGATAAAATGTATTATGCTCACTTTGTTAAAGATGACGTCGCCCAGGTGATATTAATGTGTGTTGGGGGCAGGCAGGATCATTGTAGCCTGGGGCTTGGTTTTGGGATTAAGCCTCTCCCACCTGTTTTGATGTGGGGTGGTACAATCCAATCATGCCTCAGAGAAGTGACTTTGTATTAGAGACTTCCCTATTTTGTATATTGGATTAAGGGTTTGGATTTCTACACTATAAAATGGGGACGGAGCGGGAGCTTGGGCTCTTGGTTCCTGAGATTATCATTAGAGGAGAGCGGAGAAGCAGCCAAGATGGTGGAGTGCTGAGTGAGATGCCAGTTTGTGTAGAGTTTGTATTTGGGATAAGGAAGGAGATGGGGAACAGAGGTGAATAAGTCTGGTGAGCTAGAAATCTTTGATTCTAGAAAACTCGGATAAGTCAGTGGCTTTGTGAGCACTGAATGTGACTGGGTTTTGGAGCCCAGTGTGTATTTTTACTTGCCCGCCGGGTGCAAACTAGAATTAAAGACTATGGCCCATCAGTTCTTGGCTCCGTTGTTTCTTTACCGACTGTCCGAATCCAGTGCAAACCTGCATGGGCCAGGCGGCTGCTTTGATAGTGGTGGCGCCGGCCCTGGCTCCTGGCTTTACAATTGTAATTAATAATTACCAATAAGAACAAGAGTTGACATTTACTGAGAACTTACCATGTGATACACATTGCTTTAAGCATTTTATATTTTTTATTCATTTAATTCTCACAAGTCTATGAGGAAAGTATTATTGTTATTCTTATTCTTGTTATTATTCCTATTTTACAGATAAAAACTTAAGCTACAAAGAAATTTTGACATGTGTCCAAGGTCACTAAACAAGAAACTCATGAAGACAAAATGTCAACCAGTAGTTTGAGACTAGAGCTGGAGCCAAAAAATATGCTCTAACGCCTTTAAAAAATCAGGTTTATCAACTTTTAGATAGTGGCATTTAAAAAAAAAGTTCTTAGTATCATGCCTGGTCCAGAGTAAATGATATCAGTTGCTATTATTATTTTAAATTTATTATTTTTAAAAATTCAAATTGCTATGTTAACGATCCTTGAAGAGAAGCAAAAGAGAGGTATCTAAAATTTAAATCCAACGAGAAAAATCTTGTGGAAAGTTTAAAAAGAACTGTTAAAAATAACTTTAAAAGTTCATAGTTATGTTTTATGAATCTTAAAGTGGAAAATAAAAAAATTTTATGGATATTTTGGGGATACATTTAAGTTCTGTTTCTATGTGTAAGCCTACGTGACTGTTGCAACTAATGACTAATCAAGTAAAAAGAAAAGTTAAAAACCACCAATTAAAATATGTGCTTGACACTACAGTAAAAAACAAATTGAATACTGTATTTTGGTTCTCTTGCTTAAACCAAGCCCATTAAAAGTCTGATAGTCACAAAGGGCATTCTTTAGAGATATTTATAGACTGTTGAATACAACATGAAGAAATGAGATATCAGTACAAGGGTATATGTGGAAGTTTTCCTAAAAGTTTAATTTACTTTCTCTGGAAGTTACTAATGTTTTACAGTAAACTTACAGGAAAAAAATGTAAATTTAACTTTGAAGAGGTGATATTTATCAAGACCCATCAGGTTTCGAGTTCATCAGCAGGTCATGTATGAGGAGAACTTGAGAGAAAATGATCGTGTTCATCAGCTGAATCAGATCAACTCTTAACTTACCCCTTGGCCAACTGCAACCCGCTCCAGCGCCTTTAAGAAGAAAAAAAAAATAAGACAAAGACTGCTGATATAGTTAGTCTTATCATATTAAGACTTATAAACACACTGCATAAGGGATTGTAAAAGTGACATTTAAAATGATTAATGAAGTGATTACATGTATGTTTATACACTTAAAAGTGTTAATATCATTAAGGAATGTTAACTGGTATACTTATATAATTTAGGGCTGATTTATAATGTGTGTGTGTCATATACACACACATACACCCCAACTGTATACACTCCATGAATGTTAGAAGGCATCAGAAAACAGGAAAGAAATGAAATGACGTATTCTTGGCTCACTTTTAGGGTAGCTAAAACAACCAGATAAATCCAAAGTTATTGTTACATATATACCTAGACATATTTATACACTACTTTAACAAGTTTTCTTCCAATTTTGTATAAATATATACTACATTTTTCATTAAACAAAAGTGAACAGATTATAGCGAAGGTCTAGTTTAGAAAAGTATGTATGTTTTTAGTTTGCATAGTCTGCAAATTCAACTCAAATTCAAATACGATCAAGTGTCAGGTAGAAGAGAGAGTAATACATATTTTTAGAATTTTATATGTAGCTGATTTTACATTTGTGTTTTCTTAAGATCCAAAATATTTTTATAATTTCCTAATATTTATAAAAGATACTGAGTCCAATAATATAAAAGATATACCTGAAATACTTGTCATAATTTAAATATGTAACAGAGCCTTCTTAAACTTTCATTTTTTAGAGACATAAATTTCTATATTTAATTTTATAACTAAATTAGATTAAAACATTAACAGATAATATTAAATAAAATTAAACTGACATTTTATTTTTAAATTTTTAATCAGAAAATGTTTCAAACACAAGTACCAAAATCATAATGATGTGCATATAAATGCCTATTCAAATTTAAAATATCCATATTTGCTTCAGATTTTGTTAACTATAATTTTTACAGAAGTAACATAGCTAGTTAGCTGTTGAGTAGGGATATACAACCTGTTCTTTAAACTCTGACTTACTTCTCATGCTTCATACCACATAGATTCAGCAAGAAGAGTTCATTATTGTATAAAAATTTGCTTCACAGAAATTACTTTAGAAAATATGTAATTTTCCCATTGACTTGAAGAATACTTTCACTAAACATCTAGTGCCTCAGTTTTATGAAGACAGAAGATATTGTATAATTTTCATATTAAAGAAAAACAGGCCTAACAGGTTTATTATTAAAGAAACAATAAGTTTTCATAGTACTTGTGCTAATTTCAGATTAAATTTTTGTTATGGCTTTTGCTAAAAGGTTGAACTGAATAAAGATACAAAAGAGTTTTCAAAAATAAGTTAATTGATG